>NC_066362.1:99940128-100240128 GCF_013377495.2 Cygnus atratus | reverse complement strand
ACTCAATCTTTTGCTCTCATCAGTGAATGCTTTCCAACACCCCTGGGAGTACAGAGTTACCAGTCTGACTGACAAACTTACTTGCAAGGCTTCCGACATTTGTGGAAGCAGCCCAGCACATCAGCTTTGAATTCAGCCAGGAGTTTGTAATAGCAGTAGCCTGAGCAGCAGAAAAAGTAAATCCAGATAAGTTCACAGTACACATATATATATATAAAGTATTGTGCAACAGCAAGGGGAATCCAAAGAAAGCTTCCCTCCATAGTCTCCGAGGGACTAACCATCCAAGAGAAGAGTGTCTTTTGGATGTCCCACACCAGAAAGTTGGGAAGCTCATTGCATAAAATGAAGAGAGTTACTGGGAGATGAGGTGAACCAAACAAGTTCAGCTGTGCATGAGGTTTACTATATAATTCCTCCTGTCCCGTGAGTACTTACCCCAAGCTACGTGCTTAGTGTAGTCACAATATTCTGCTCCAGCGGGTAAGGGATAGAAATAATATGCACAGCTACAGCGGTTTACCATGTTGAGCTGAAAGCAGGAACGAATGCAGACCTGGAAGGCACGTGATGTGGAAAAAGTTGAACAAGGAAACCAAAGCCATTGTAGCCTGTATCACATCATCCTACTAACAGTGCCCATGGACAAGCGTGGCTGTTACAGGACTGAAGCATTCCAGGAATACAGGGAAACAAGCTGGCATGGAAGCAGTGATCAAGCATTACCTGCTCAGTGTAGCGGGATGAGTACAGGTTTTGCACTGGCACATCACTGCCATCCTCTGTGCAATCGCTGTAACTGCCCCCGAGACGCACAGTCATCTCCTAGAATATGAAACAGTCATTTCACAAAACTACTTCGCTGTCCTCCTTCTACACTTCCATGCTTGTTCATCAGAACCCGCCTCCTTATGCTTAGTTCTGGATTCCAGAAACTCCTGCTTTCCTCCATTTCATTGTTCTCTGATAAACTGAAACCAAATGCTCTCATCTAGTCCAGTAAACTGCTGTTCTTCCCTATCGCTTCACTACAGGTGATTAATCCCCTCCCTTAAACACACACAGAGTCCCTGACAACCCCTCTGTATCTATCCACCAAGTTAAACCTCCCACACGAAGCCCATACCCTCATGTCCACAGCTCTCACCCCTGCTGCTGCCCCCTCACCTTTCTCATGCTGATGGAGGTCTCAATGCCTGGACGCACATTGAAACCCCCATCATCCATGAAGGCTGGCTCATTCTGATCATGGACCATGACCCTGGCTCCTGTCACTGTAGACAGCAGAGGGATGAAATCGTTCTGCTCGGTGCGCACCACCAGAGAGAGACCTGAGGACATGTCAAAGAACATGGGAGGTCATCATGTGGGAAAGGAGAGGGAGCAGGATTACAAAATCTGTGTCAGTAAGAGGTAAAGGAAGAGAAACATCACCCTGGACTGAACCTAAGATGGGCAGAAATGGGAGGTTGGCTGGAGAGAGGCCAGAGACAAGGCCGGAGGATCCAGGAGAGGCCAGAGGAAACTGGATTTCTTAATTGTGGCTTAGAAAAGGCAAACCTGGGAACAGAGAGAGAGATTTAGAGTTGGACAGAAGAAAAAGATTGAGGATTGGCCCTAGAGCAGCTTAAGGGAGTCTAGGAACATACACACAGGTCAGCTGCTGGAAATGGTAAGTGGGGAAGGAGGAGATCAAGACTAAACTCTTAGAGCTCAATAGGGAACTTCAGTAAGGGCCAGTGCAAGTCCAGAGAGAGCAATGAATGTAAGGATCAGGCACTAAAGGGGGAAAGAGACTCCAGTGGGGCAGCAGTGAAGGGCAGCCATGTACAAGACAGCCATCTCCATACAGGTCAAAACAGAGCTTGGATGAGACAGAGCAGGGCTGCGATATACCACCACCAAGGTAAGCAAAGCTGGTTGTCCATATATCCTCCAGCCTGCCAGACAACCCTCCGTGGGGAAAACAGCTGAGCTGTGTCACCAAAAAGTGCCTCTCACCGTTATTGATCCCAGGCAGAGAGGATGTCCACAGGCTGCTGCTGTTGTCATTGAAGGTGTAGCAGTTCCCATACAAGGGATGGTGAAAGTGCGTATAATTCCTGTGATGGGAACAGAAATACTCACGGGTTGAGAAGGGCTGTGAGACCAGGGGGAAAGACTTCCTGAAAGGAACAATTTTCTTTTCCACCTGCACAGAGGGGCTTAGAGCAGATGGGCAGTGTTTGTTATGTAAACTAACCTGAACAGGGAAAAACAATCAAAATATGTTGTAAAAAATGTCCTCGAACTGGACAGGCTTTTACAATGTTTTTTTTTTTTTTATCACGAGCACTCATTAGCCCAGATGGATTTTAGCAGTACTAGCAATTACTGTATACTTAAAACTGACAAAGCTCTTAGCTCTCTGTACCCCTTTTCTTCCCTTGCTGATGGGTTTCATTTCACTGCCTCTTTGGGGCTTCTGAACCATAATGGCAGCAGAAGAGAAGTGTGATATTATTTGTGATATTATTTTTACTGTCTTTGAGTAACAACTTTCTCTTCTCCTCCTCCTGTATGTGGGCTGAAACATACCACGCCACTACTGCACATCACCCTCAGCATGGACACCAGACTCCTAGATTGTACATCTGGGGTTTGTACCAGTATAGTTTGTGTGAAATCCAGGAGAAAAAGAACAGAAACCATCCTCTGAAGTCCATAGCTTCAGGTGACAGTAACTGTGACTCTGGTAAGCACAACCCACAAGACTCAAGAGATATCACTTGAGACAACGGGACCTGGACAAAGACGATCCCACCTTGGGAAAGAAATTCTCTATGTGGGTTTCTTGAATTCCTTGGACCCAGGCACAAAATACGTGTGTTCTTAGGAATAGACGGTGGGATGTTTCTACCACTTACGCCTTGTCACATGTTGCTTCATTGAAGCGGCAAGCATAAATAAAATTCTCGAAGTCAGACTCATCCAGGGCTTTCGCATCAGGCACCTGCGCCAGGATGTTGATGTAGTGAAAGCTGTACCATTCCCGCACTGCATCCACCCCTGAGGAGTACACCTGATGGAAACAATCCTTGTTGTTTTCACTGCACTGTAAAAAGAGAGGGAAAAAACCAGCTGTGTCAGGGAAGTCTTGTCCACGAGGAAGTGGCTGTGCTCCCTCAGCACAGCTGGGAAATGAAGCAGAATGAGCAGAAGAGCTCTGTAGGACTACTGTGCTCAACAAAAAGGCAATCGATAGCATGGGGAAAAGCAATCCCAGGGCTGCTCCTCGGTGGAATTTAAACACCAGGTCAGTGGGCATGGCTGAGTGAGAGACAGCAAATTGTAGTGAGGTATGAATCTACTGCACTTAAAACCTGTGTTATAAAACCAGAAGCTTTAAATTCTAGCATGGGGAGTCCTTCTTTCAGGGTGTGTCCAGAGAAACAGGTGATCCCCTGCGAGCTCCAGACAACTGGCAGGCAATTAGCTTCAGTCCTTCAGTGCCTTTTAAAATGCAAACACATATACCCTAGGGCGAAGGAGATGCTGCCCAGGAGCAAATATGACGTGACCACATTTCACATGGCCCACAGCCATACAATACTGTCCCCTTGACTACTATTGAGCAACACTGTGGTTGATGTTAATAAATGGCTCTAAAAGACTGATGTAGCCTTCAGGAAGGACAAGGTTTCCCTGCCCTACCTAGGAAAAGATGGGCAAGTCTCCTGTGGCCCACATGACCAGGGACAGGACCGGGGGTGCAGCAATATGTTTAGCAAAGGTTTCAGCTCTACCTTTTTCTGTCATTAACAAAAGCCAGTAACAAAAGCCCATCTATATGGAGAAGGGCATGACCAAGTGTCTAACAAGACAGAAGTGCCTAGACAGAGACTGGAGTGGGTAGGACAGAAGATATCTTGGGATCTCACCAGAATAAAGCCAATTTTCCAGTCATTCTTGTCCACTGAGGGGCTGTTCTCTGGGAAGCTGACCAAGTTATCACGCTTCTGCCTTCTCAGCGGGTGGCGCTGAACGTGATGGAGCAGGCTCCTTGAGGTACGCTTTCGTGTGGACACCGTTGACCAGTCACTCCGTGCCAGAGACATATTGTAGTCATAAAGGTCCAGCAGTGTTTGGTGGGTGATTTGGTCCAGCTCATCCAGCTTCTTCCGGATGGCACTGTATCTATGCAAGGGGAGAGAGGAGCCTGCAGGTTTAGGACTGGACACACATAAACAGCTCTGAGTATGATGTGTGGCAAGCGAAAGTTTGCTGGGGTGATTCGGGTCACTCCTGCTGACAGCTGAAAATCCATCACCTTTGCTGGAGGCCACCAATCCTTCTAGGAGATAAGGAAATGCATCTGCTTCTGCCCTGTGGCAGTTTACAGTGCAGCCACTAACACACAGCACTAAGTAGAGCACCTTAAACTAACACAATTTACTGCGAATGCCCTGCAGCAGCAGAGACCTACGAGAAGTGTCCCTTCCACCTGCACTCCTACTGAAGGGGACACTCAAGGACCATGAGGAGAATAAGAGTACATGCTTTTATCCCACGCCTGCAAAAGTAGAGGCAGTTGACAGCTCTGGGAGACTATTTCCTACCTGTATGGATTGAGGGTGCAAAGAGTCACAGCAGGGAAAGTCAGCCTGTCAGAGTTAAGGTTGAGGTTGAGGTTGACAGGGTAGCTGAAGTACTCCCTGTAGAGGATCCCAAACTGCCAGTACATCAAGCCGAAGGTGAGAAAGAAGAGAACAGACCAGAAGGCTGTCTTCATCTTATTCTTTTTGGAGCACACCAGGCGGATAGCTCCATGGATGGTTGTGTTGCTGCAGAAGAACTGGAAGAGCTCCTGGTAGGAGCCGTAGAACTCGATGAGGCCCTCCCGCTCATCTTCTTTGTGCTGCTGCTCCACTTCCTGCTTGCACTGCCTCGTCTTCTCCCCTTCTGGCATCTTCCCCGTCTTCACAGACCCACCCTACAGCACAAAGTAAGCCCGAGCTGGTGGTACCCCTGCAAGACAACGCCGGGAAGCCATGCCCTGTGCCAAACCCGGCCCCCGCATCACCGCCTGCCCCGACCCTGGCTGCTTTCACCCCCTCCTCCCAGACCCCACCAGGACTGCGGGTCCCCAGCCCCGCACCCCGCAGACGGTCCCCGCTGGCCCTCCCGCACCTTCCCCCCCGTCCTCTCCCGCTGCCCTCCCGCAGCCTCCCGGCACCTGCGGCGCCGTGCCCATGGCGGGGCCGTCCCGCACCGACGGGGCGGGCGGGCGGGGGGCGGCCGGGTTTGGGAACGGGGCCGGGGCCGGGTCGCTCTCCCCCAGCGCTGCCGCCCGGCGCTGCCGCCTCGCCCGCAGCCTCCCCGGCTGGGCTGGGACTGGTTCCTTTCCAGTTGGAGCCGGCACCCCGCCCGGCTCCTGCCCTGCCAGCCTCTCCCCGCCCACCCCTCCTTCCCCTTCCCCCCCCTGCGCCGCTCCCGGGGAAGAAAAGCCTCTTTAAACTCTCAAGTGTCCGCGGCCGGCCCGAGGGGGTCACCTTGGCGGCGCCGTCGGGCGGCGAGGTGATGTCGCCGGGACCCCGCTGTGCTCGCAGGACCCCCCCGGCGCCCCCATTTCGGAGCCAGCAGCCCTGCCCCGGCCAGGTAGGGCCCAGGGAACGGCGTGTCCCCCCCCCCGCCCCCCCCGCCGCCGTCGGGGACACGGCGTCCCGGCGAGTGGAGGTGATGCAGAAAGCGAGCTGGCAGCACTCGTCCCGAGGGCGTGGGGACGGCAGGAGGCAGGGCCCCCGTGCAGGGGGGCGGCGGGACCGTGCCCGGGGGGAGAGGGGCGGGCACGTCGGGGCTCTGCGGTGGTCCTCGCGGGGGGCCCCGCTGCACGGCCGGGCTCCTTCGTCTCATCAGCGCCCCGGGGCTCGTGCGAGGCTCTAAGCGCCGGATTTCGCAAAGCAAAGGTGGATAGAGAGTTTGGGGTGAATTTTGCTCGAGGGCTGGGGCGGAGAAGGCTCACGGGGGCTAGGCGATACGCTTGAGGTAGCATCGCCTTTGCCGGTTCATTGACTGAAGAAATCTCTCGTATCCAGATCTAGCTGGCCCAGCCATTGCTGGCAACGTGTTTCACTGAGCTGCGCTTGGGAAATTGAGGCCTCTCGTTGTTACCTAACACCTTTGCAGAGTTTCCTCAGACCATGGAAATGACCACCCATAACCAAACGTGCTTGGGAATCCCTGACGACTTACTGCTTGTGTAACAGCAGAACCACTTTCCCAATAATTTCTCCAAATTACTTTCTCCCAATCTAGCACTGTTTTGAAGTTTTCACTTCTTTCTTTCCTTTCTTCAGATCAGTCCTTGTTCCAATTCATCTTTCACAGTTCCCAAATTTTGATCCTCATTGGAGTGAGCAGCAGTTTGGTTAGTGACACAGCCACTTATACCTCTTCACGTTGCAAAATATCAGGCTTGAAAACGTCACGGAGTACACTTCTGAGCCTGGCAATAAGTGACAGCATGCCAGGAGCAACCTCGTGACAGCTTCTTCTTACAAACCTACAACCACCACTAAGAGCTTTCCCCTACCTCCGTCAGGTGTCAAAAAACAAAAGCTTTTTATTTTTTTTTCTGCCACTGTAAACTTCATCATACCAAGCAATTTGTTTTGAACTTTTATCATTAGAAAAATGTGTTGCAAAGAGTGGGAGGGATGGGGGGAAATGAACGAATATTGTTCTCAAATGCCTATTACAAAGCAGCTTCCTTAGAGTGTTAGAAATACCTTTCTGGATAAGACTGACGGTCTGTTCTGCTCAATATCCCATCTCTAGCAGTGCCAATAGGCAATGACATTTAGGAGAAGGATGTGAGCTCTTCTCTCTTGTGCTGTTTGTGTGCTTTATGCACTCAGATACACAGGGATAGTCCCCAGAGATGCACATCAGCATTTTGATTCAGCTTTGTACACTCCCTTAAATTACGTGAACATATACAGACATGTAACAATTACAGAACATCAGCACTTAAATCACCAGTGTAACCTCTGGAGCTATAATCCAGTAGCCTCATAGAGTGTTTATAACTTGTTTGGTTTGCGTTATCATAATTTCCTGAAATTACGCTCATTTACACTAACAGACCATCCTCTAAAACCGCATCAGTCTTGCTGGAATCGTGCCATAAATACAAAACAAACAAACAAACAAAAATATAAAAAATGCCTCTGAAATGCCCATTTTATACTCCTTTAAGTTAGTGGCACTCACAAAACTAGAGCCGAATTTGGCAGAGCTGATAATTGGGCATTCTATGATTTCCACAGCACTTTAAACCATCTTTGACTGATCATTGCAGTTGAGTTCAGAAACACAGGACAGGAAGTCCAGAAACTTTTTGCTGGCTGTGAAACAAAGGTAAGTGACATTTTTAAAATTTCCTTTGACGTGAAGAAAAATTAAAAAGTCAAACATCTGGACTGATTTGTTGTCTTCAAATGACAGCCTAAAGCAGTTTTCTCAGCACGTCTGTCGTAGCGTACAATCTCCATCATCAGGTTGCTTGGGAGAACTTTTGGCCTTTGCCAGTTTGGACAAAAATAGCAACTAATTAGAGTGTGGGTGTATGTGTTTTAAGTTTTATATTTATATATGCATAAATTACATACATCATATATCTATGTTTCTCAACATACACATACACATCTAGATATATTTATTTTTCAGGAGGCTTTTTCATATATTGGATTTTTTTTCTTCTAAAGAATTAAAAAACAACAACACTTGTTGGCTCTTCCATAGTTTCCAGTTGCTCTTAGCTGTGATTGAAGCAATTCCCCTTCCCCTATCTCATGCTGGTGAGAAGCTCTGGTTGCCAGATGTTACCTGCTGCTGTGGCACACCTCAGAGCACTGCAGGAGGATTCAGGCTCAGCATCTACAGGGCGAATGGTCCGAGTCTTCCGTTAGGATGAATGATCTTCCGTCAAGCATTGCAGGTTCTTTCTGGAAGTTTTGATTCATCATGTATACTTGACCTCTACCAAAGTGTTGAATCCAAGGAGCTTTATAACGAGAAGATCCTTTCCCTTCAGGTGTTTGACTCTAGGTTCTACCCTGCTGAAATGTGAAGCACACTGTTGTTGCGGACAGTGCTTCTGAATATCACATCTTCACAAGCTGAATGCATGATTGCTTTTTATAGCTACTGAGAAACCTTTGAGTAAACATGAATCATTTTTTATGGCATCAAATTTGAAATGTTTCCTTATCAGGTGTGTCCCCTAGCTGCCCAAGTAAGAATGTGATAATGATCTGTAATGCACACAGATTTTTAAAATAAGACAAACTTTTTGTTATGCAATGCACTGCTACTGTGGTGGGAGAAAAAGAAAGGCTCTCTCTACAGTACTTCATCTATATCCACTTGATCTGGATTGCAGCTGTAACAAATTATACACATTTTTGAACTACTTGAAAGTCCTTTGATCATTTTAGTTCTTTTGTATAAGTATATATAAAACAGTGTCACACAATGCTTTTCCTTCCGTTGCAAGGTAGAAGCCATCAATTATTTCTAGATTATTTCTGCATTATCTACAGCTGATTATGTATTTCTGCATCAAAACTAGTAACCCAAAATGTCAAGGAGTAGAGGCACATATGATGCTATAAGTTTAACTGAAGCATCTGACCAAAGAAACACCAGCCCAGTAGCTGGTAAAGATGGTTAGATGTGAGGCTACACGTCGTACTGCTGTTGCTTTTCAGGAAGGAATTATTTACCCAGGATCCATGGAATCACTTGAAGCAGAAGAGAATCATTATTAAACAGCTGGCAGGGATTTGCAAATCAGTCTAATGGGCTGTTGAGTGCCTTCTTCATGGCTACTAATGCAACTTTGCTAGCTGGCAGTGGTATCTGTCCAAAAAAGCGCTAGTACCAAAGGCAGCAGGAGCATGTCCATGTACTCACTTCCACACCTTTGTGTCCTGAGGAGGCTCCTTTTCAGTGTGTTTATTCATTTCTACTTTCTAGGAACAGAGTGGTTGCAGAGAGCAATTCTGTTGATGCAGAGATGAGAGCAATTCTGTTGATGTGACATGAAAATCACTGAGAAATGAAAATAGGATTTCAAGCTCTGTCTCTGCCACATATTTCCTAAACCCAGGGTTTTGTTTAGGCTCACTCAGCCAGACTGACAGCTCCTCAGATATGGACCTCAGTATCATCCAGTTGCAATAGGATCAACTGTGGAAAGGGCTGTATGAAAACTGCCTCCCACTGGCATAACTAAGACTAACACCTGTCTGAGAGATCAAATCCAGTGAGTTCCCTGTCTGCTGTGTCCTGAGGGGCAGTCAATGTGTGGGGAGGTCAGGATGGAGATTCTCTGAGGTTTTTGCCCCATCACTCTCTTGCTTAGCTGAAATCTTTAATTTCCTCATTCCAACCAGAACAATATAACCATTATAACAACCACCTGACTCCCCAGGCCTGCATCCCCACCCCTTTCATGATCTCTTCTGCCTGTTCCTGGAAACCTGAAGCAGACGCAGCCACCTCAGACCAGTTTTTCTTGACACCTGCTGTTCCTCAGCCAGCAAGGATCACGCTGTTGTGCCTAGTCACCATCTGAGCACAGCACAGCACCCGGCATGGTACAGCAGAGTTTTGCTTGCTAGGCACAGATGCTATCTGCTGCCCGCCTGGAGCTTTGCTCGAGCTGATGTTAAGGCAACCTAGTTTATGTTTACCTCCAGTTTTGATGCTGCCCCACGTAATTCTCCAGGTGCCCTCCTCAGTCACTTTCACTGCAGGGATTACATGTTGCTTCTGGTTCTTGGCTCTGCTCTGGTGATGGTGATCCTCTCCTTCTTTAGAATATGCTGTGGGGCTGTGCCCCTCAAAAAGGGAATCCACAGGAAACTAAGTCTTTAATTAAAGAAGCCCATCTATAAATCTTTTGTTTCTTTTACTGGTAAGGCCGAGTCTCATAGCCAAATGGCTTGAGGAAACACATCCCATCACACCCTTTACAAAAGGATGAGCAGAAGACATCACCCCACTCTCCCAAATCCTTTTTAATAGTTCAGATGGGTTTGATTCATTCCTCTGCTTGGGAAGTTTTCCTTCTTCCCAGTCAATATGAACCAACCCTCAAAAGATCAGGCAGAACAGGCAATCTAAAAAAGAAGTGAAGCTCTGTAAGGGTTGATGAGGCAAAGAGTTTAACTCACGGACTGTAGGGCCTTTTGCCCTCCGAATTCCCTGCTAGTGAAGGGTCCCAAAGCATTTGCTGCCCACCTCCTGATATGATGCTGTGCACATTTATCACCTGAGGCAATTGATCTTCCACACTAAGAACTTAGTAGGGTATTTATGGTATTTCATGGGAGGGTGGGTCTCTGAGAACCATTTATGTATATATAAATGTATAAAACAAGAAGAGAAAAACAGCAATTAATAAAGAAATCAATACCAAGCAAACACGTGACTTCAGAAGTGTTTGAAAAAGAGGAAAAGAAAATGGTGAAAAACAGTGTTGAGTATGAGGATAGAAAAGGGAGCTGAACAGAAATGTAACAAACGAACTCAGAAGAAA
This sequence comes from Cygnus atratus, assembly GCF_013377495.2. Taxonomy (NCBI): domain Eukaryota; kingdom Metazoa; phylum Chordata; class Aves; order Anseriformes; family Anatidae; genus Cygnus; species Cygnus atratus. Next base: position 100,229,543 of record NC_066362.1, on the reverse strand, counting down.
AAGAAAGCCATGCCCTCCTTCTCCCACAGATCATGCCTGGTAGTGGTGGGAAGGCCTGTAGAGCCTAGTGACACTGCAATATAGGCTAGCAAGTTATATAACTCCTAGAAGATGACTCATGCCAGACAGTTTGGAGCATAGACGGCAAGACTTAAGTTATTCCACAAATCCTTAAAACAATGAAGTATTGCCTTTCCTGTTTTTGCAGTTATTTTACTTTCCTTTGCTGCTCCTTATTGTTGGCCCATCCTACCTGGACCTCTCCTCAGCTGTCCATCAGCATTGTCCAGTACTGCCTTGCGTTTCTGGCAGTTATTTCTTTGAAAGTTGATGATTGAAAAGCTGGAGTTGGGGATCTGCAGAAGTGTTTAGGGTGTGGTTGTAACAGAGCTGGAGGCTTTTGGATAAGACAAGACCAACCCCTTCCCTTCCCTTCCCTTCCCTTCCCTTCCCTTCCCTTCCCTTCCCTTCCCTTCCCTTCCCTTCCCTTCCCTTCCCTTCCCTTCCCTTCCCTTCCCTTCCCTTCCCTTCCCTTCCCTTCCCTTCCCTTCCCTTCCCTTCCCTTCCCTTCCCTTCCCTTCCCTCTCTGAAAGAGAGAGAGAAAGGGAGTATGCAATATTATATGAGATCAGGAGGTTCATAACCTGTTGTACCTTAACATTGCTTCCATTACTGAACTCCAGATGAAGAATAGGCCAGAGAAAATGGTTAATGCAGAAGACTGCTGTTACTGAGAAAAGCAAACAGACAGTCCTAATGAATACATGTCATTGAGCAGCATTTCACGCTTTTTACAGAGAAAAGCCCAGGGGCAGTTTTCCTAAAGACCAGTTCTGGGGAGGAGAAACTGCCATTGTATAGCTGTGAGATGACCATCTCTACAAAAAGAGCTGTCCAGCTGTTGAAAATATCTATGAGGACTGTAATGCTAAGTTCTTGAACTAGAGCTTGCTGTTTCAAGCTTCTGATCTGGAAGACAAGTACAGTAGGAGGGCATGAGTGCTTGCCCTGATACCTTGTCCCACCTGCAGCTTGTTGGCAAAGATGGGGGAGATGTGGAGAAGTTTGGTGTTTCTGTGGTCAGTGTGGAAATCTGTTTCCTGTTGCACACTAGGCTTGCATGAGTACTGTCCATCATTGCCTGGTGGACTATGGAAGACAGGTTGTAGCTTCGAATAATTCCCCTATGTTAGGCCCTTTGTTATGAGTCCATGAGAGCTGTAGGGTGACTGGTGGAATTTGAAGCTCCTCAGCCTGAGCATGTGGTACCGAGTTGGAAATAAGCTTTGTGAAGGATGGCTCTCTCAGCTGTAACACTTCATGCACAAAAAGAAGGATTCTTCCTAGTCTGATCTGTGATGGCCTTGGTGATTACAAGTAAGGATGAGCACCGCCCAGGGAGGGTGGACTCCTGATATTTTCAGAGATGTCGTTCTCAAATGTTTCAAGAGTGACATCTCCATGATTCTAAAAGCAGTCTTTGCTCAGCCTGTCCTTACTGTGGTGCCTTGCAATGGGAACACTGAATTCCAGTGGCATGCAGGCAGCAGCTGCGTGGCTGGAGAAGGCTGGTGAGGGCCTGCACACTGTCCTTCAGGGTCATGAGTGACCACTCATATAATGTGTCTGCCATTGTCCAGAAAAGGGCTTCGACTGAATAAGGCACCTGTGCTGCAGTCTGGCTCCAGACAAGAAATGTCCTCAGTTGCTCTGGATTATGATGTACACTGCCAGGCTGAAGTGAACACAAAGTTAATTCAAATACTTTACAAATGCCTTCTAGTTAATGCATGTTCACTCTGAGATGCATACTAGCCAAAATTTAGCTATGTTCATAAACTGCATCTAAACCAATGTAGTTAGACCTCTGGGTCAATTTTGCTAGCTTAAATTGAATGAGGCATAATTGAACAAGGGGAACCTATGTGGAAGTGATAGTCTTGAGCTCAGCTTTGCTCACAGTGACGAATCTTTCAATACCAAATTAGAAGTTTTGACTTGTCTGTATTCATGATACAACACAGTCACAGCCCCTAAGCAGTCCTGTATTGACTTGAGTGTGGAGAACTTCATCTTATGTTTCGCAGGTTGATAAAATCCCTATCAAATTTCATACCTTATATCAAACAATTCTCCTAAAGAACTAATTTAAAACCTCTACATTTAATGCCTTTTTTTTTTTTTTTTTTTTATTGACACGTACCTTATAGCGGGTTGGTCTGACTAGCAGCTAATCAGATGATGAAGAGATTCCTACTTCTCAGTTCACATGGGCAGGCACTGATGCCACGTGGCACTTGGCCACTGCACATTTGACCTTGGAAGGCAGAGTGGCTGTCTCCCAGAGACACAGAACATATAGTATTAATTATTCATATCCTTATAATGCAATCAAGTTTATCTTTGGCAAACTTTTAGTCTTTTGGTAGTATTTTCTGTAACAAGCGTTTTATATTTAAATGTAAGGAACATTGTTGTTAAACATAGCATCACTTTATTTACCAGTATTACTTTTTCTCCTTTAGGGTGTATGTCTGATTTTTTGTGGTTTAAATTCAGCTTGAAAACTTCAGGGGCACAGTAATACAGGGACATAAGTGGGGAGCACCAGAGAAAAGGCTGTTGAGTAAAATCAAGTGCCACAGTATATGTCTCCTTGCAAGGGATACAACCATTCCTAATGCATCTCCTACATCTTTCCATTACTTTTTCTTTGTTTTATGCTGTTTTATGGGCCAAAAAAGTAGACAAATCACCAGCTCACACTTCGCACACAATACAGGCCTGGGCATTTTGTTAAATAAAGAGACCAATCTCTCTGAGGTCATTAACCGTTTTGGTTAAAGAACAGGTTCAGAACAGTAATCTCTCCTTTATTTGAAGACTTTGTGAGATGGTCTACCATTTTTATTGACAGGTAGCTAGGACAATCCTTTTCACCACTGAGTACATTATATCTTATTCTGCTCTGTACATGCCTAAATGTAACTTGCAGCCTTTGGTTCTCACTGGGCATCTCTCTGCAGGTTATGGTGCCATCAGTACCCTACCTTCTGTAATGTAGTTAAGAGAAACTATCTTAGTAAGACCAGAGCAATGTCTCAAAATGCCTCCCCAGAAGGCATTTTCTGAGCTTCCTAATTGTTCCTGTCGTTTAGCTCTGTACCACCTCCAAGCTTTCAGCATACATATATTTTTAAATGTGTGCACCTGCACTGCAGACAGCTGTGGCAGCTCCAGGTTTTGCTGTGCTTCCGCTCGGTGTTCTCAGTCACAAACAGAAGCTGCCACATACCTGCATCCAAACACTCATCCCTTATCTTGGGGTTGCTTTGAATACACTGGGCAGTGCAAAAAGCTCCAGATTAGCACTCTCTGGGAGTGAGGGTATGCATCAAAAAATGCTACAAGCAAAAGCTGCTTCTGCCAGCAGTTACCTTCTTCCAATGGTCACTTTAAGGTATTCTGCTTACTAACAGTGGCTGACAGATCATTGAGATCATTGAGCATTGAGACAGTGTGGTGGTCCAGTACCCAGGGAGATGCCACTAGCATTACTGAGCATCTCGTCTTGTTTGATTATGGTCAACTTAACAGATGAGCATTGCTGAACATCTAGTGGCTTATGTAGGTCTAAAGGACTCCCTCCACTTTAGCTACCTATCTTGCCATTTGCAATTTTTTATCGACAATAATTTTTATAATTATATCTCCTGATCCAAATGTGGAAAAGCACTGGGATCACCATCAGTTTTTGCAGAGGCACACGCTTGCAGCAGTGACTGATACTTCTTTTTGAACAATTAAATTTTGATATTTGTCTGTTAAGGCAGTAATTAATACACATGATGCAAATTATGATGCATACATACACTATATATATTTTTTTTTCTTCGGAATGTCTTGCTGATTTACAAATTCATTGGTTTCTTAAATCTGCCCAAGTATTTTTATCAAACAAATGTATTATTTAATCAACGAATTGAGTTATTTTTCTCACAACTTTTTAAAAAAATAAAGCAACATACTAAATTATTAATGTTATTTTCATTTTTGAAGCTGTTGTTAGCTGATTTGTATTAGCTTCACACTGTCTTACCTATGACTATTGCTATTTAACAGTCATGTAGTTGTCTAACTTTTTGTCTATGAACACTGGCACAATTTGCTCTTCCAATACCTTGGAATTTCTCTAGTATTCCAGAATGTTTAAATATCTAACTCCATTGGACCAGACACCTTCTCAGCCCAATCTTTTATGATGTTGAGATGCAAATTATCTTGGCCTACTGATCTGAAAATACTTAAGCTTAATAAAAGCTGTTAAAAACCCTCCTTATTTCACAGGTAGATTAGAAAGTTGTTACTCTCCTCATGTAATCTGGATACATAATTCTACTTCTTTTTACAACATTTGTCTTCTCTGTATCAAAAAGTCTCCATCTGAAATCTTCTCTGTTAACAGCTTTACCTATAGCCACCTCGTACGAGGCTGTTGCTAGGATTTCTTGGATTCCAACATATTTTGAAAAAAATCTTCCAAGAGCCTTTAGCAGTTGCAGCAATCCATTTTTTCCCAGATATTTTGAGCAGTCCTTATCAGTTTGTATGCTTCACGTATGCTTCATAAGTTCTCACTTGTGTACCATTAACTTTCTTTCCATCTACACCTTCCTTCTACTATCTATTAATTAATTAATTTATTTATTCCCATTGCTTATATACAAGATTTTTGAGTGTTACCTTCAAATTCCCTGTTAGGCAGAAAAGATTTTTAAGTGAGTCTATCTTTTTCACAACTACAGAACCACAGATCTTTTCCACCTTATAAACATCTGCCAGTGAAATTTCTATTAAAAAAAAATTGTAACTTTTCAATGGAGAACTTTCATCATATTTTTCTGATTGCTGGGCATTCAAACAGTTTAAGCCATAACTTACCCCAGTTTGAGGGTTAACCATTTTGAAGTACCAATTTTGAAGTACCTACTTATTTGTCCAACACTACAGATAAAACATATACATACATAAAAAATAAATATCTTACTTAAGAAGCTTAATATTACCTGAATGTACTTAAACACATTTGCAGACACATACCTATTTACATGTACATGTACATACACATATCTATACAGACACGTGCACACATACAGTAATACAAGCACTCATATATATATATACAAACTATTTTTCCCTGAAGTTGAAAAAGGGTAATTTCTAAAAATGCATGCATGTTCCATCTAACACGGCATCCCAGCAAAGAGCTGAGCCTGTCAGTGTTGCCCTCCTGAGATGAAGGCATATTTTCCAGTGTTTCTTTTCAGCCTCTGTCTCTGAATGGCCACTCAACTCCTCCAGCAAGGGCAGTCCTGCTGTTCCCATACTGACCAATAGCTTTCGTCCAATATATGGACAAGGCTGGCTCTCCTGAGTAGAATGTGTCAAGAGAAGGGAGACAAAGGAGGGTGGGTGGGTGACATGAGCTTCTTTTACTCCAAAACTGTTAGAAGTTGCTCAGACTTTGGCTTAGCTGAAAATAAGAGGGGGAAAAAAAAAGAAGAAAAAGAAAAAAAAAAACACACCTAAGATTCAGTAAGACCAAAGTGGTACAGAACATCACCCTGTGCAGGGATCCACCAGAAGTGAATGGAGAAGAGCACTGCATCCTTGCCCTGCCAAGAGGCGTTGGAAGGGCAGGAGGACCGCAGCTATGGGATGGTAGCCCTGCACACTGCAGAGGCAAGGGAGGAAAGGGAGAGGGCAGCAGGACCTCCCCACCAGTGGCACCGAGCTGCCAATTTAAGGAAGATGTCCCTTGCTCCATCTCCCATACCAGGGAAGTAGCTTGGTGCTTAACCTCCTACCTGCTCTTTTCCGTCTGAGCACAGCGAAGAGGACAGCAATGAAAATGGCAGTGGCAATGAGCACCCCCATCAGTCCTTCCCATCCCTTGTGCTCTGTAGAGGAAGAGGAGGATCAAGGACATTACACTCACTTGAGCAGCCGAGCAGACAGCGAGTTGTCACAGTTCAACAAGCCCACACAGCACGTGCTCTTGTCAGATACACCAATGTGACATGAAACACGTGCGCTAAAGCCACAGACACAGGGCCAGTTATACTGGCTAGACTGATGTGTCGTAATTTATTAAACAGCAGCATTGCTTGCTTTTCCCTGCTGGGTCAGAAGGATACATAGAAGCAATGACCCTTTAGGAAGGAGAGCAAGAAGAGCAGCAACTGCACATCAGCTCCAAAGGGGAGAAGCACTTGTTGCACTGCTGGGACTACAACTCCTGAGAAGCTTCAGCCTCCAGCTGAACATCAGCTTCAGCTAGGCACCTAACTCCTTGGGTCATGGCTGTTCTCTTGTGTCTGTCCAAGTGGACTCCAGCCCGCATGCTACAAACTTTTGCTCTGTTGCTCAACTTTCGGTCATAAAATTTCTTTTCCCCTCAAGGAAATTAGATACTTGCTCCCAGAAAAATCTTCAGGGGCTGAGATGCAGGCTAAGAGATTGAAAGCAAATGGGAAGAGAGGATGAGTACAAGAGGACACCAGAAGGAGAGCAGGAAGAAACAGGCAAGTGTGGTGCATTTCAGAGATTTTAATCCTTGTGGTGGGTGATGAGGTGGCAGGAGGTCCAGGCAGGACGAAGGACTTGACCCTCCACCCCTGGCACTTACCTGGTGCCTTCAGATGGGCACTAACAGAGATGGGCTCCTCCAGAGCCACGTGTGAAACATGGCAGGTGTAGGTGGCTGGTGCTTGTGCTGTGGCAGAGCTGAGGCTGAGGTAGGAGGTGATGCTGTAGGTGCCATCCTGGCTTTGCCGGTGACTGGAGAAACGTGTGTCTGAGAGACGAATTTCCTCTTCATGCTCAGGAGACCTCTGTGTCCAGCTCACCGAGACATCCAGGGGGTAATAGCCAGCAATGATGCAGGACAGTGTAATTGTCTCATCGCTCTCGAATGACACCACTGATGGAAGCACACGGACCCTTGGGGGCTCTGGAGAGGGAAAAACAGGGATTAGACTTAGTAACTGTTAGCAGGCAACACGAGTGCCATCCACCCACAAGCTGCCTGTGACAATGTGTGTTGGGAGCAACAGAGTAAGGGTGCTGAGTGAAGTTTCAGTGCCTGGGAACACGGGACTTCTGTAACCCCCAGGGATTTGCCTTCCTCACCAGCCACAAGCAGCTGGATGTTGTGCTGGGCCTGGTGCTGTGCAGTGGACACCAGACAAATGTACATCCCTTCGTCATCCACAGTTGCTTCTTGCAGGCTCAGTGATGCGTCTCCACTCCCCAGTTGTGCCATGTCCACGTGGACTTTCGGCTGCATTGCAGGGCCTGTGCTCCCCACCTGGTACTGGTAAACGCTCCGGCCTCTCCCTCGGTGCTGCCTCCTCCACTCCAGGGAGGACAGCACGGAGCTGGGGGCCAAGGCAAAGCGGCAGTCGAGCGTAACAGAGCCGCCGAGACGTGTGCGCAGGGAAGTGTTGCTTGATGATGATTGAAATTCAACTAGAAACAGAAAGAAGGATACAGACAAGCAGGGAGTTAAACAGATGTGGTTAAAAAAGGCACCCTCAGGTGGGAAGTGCAGGCAGTGCTGTCCTCACACAGAGGTGGCACCTTATGTGGTGCCCCAGGGGCCACGTGGGCTGAAGAACTGGAGGAAGCCAGCCCAGTGGGGTTAGTAGGTGGACAAACAGGTGGACACCAAGTGCATGCCATGGTCTTGAAGCACATGCTTGAGTCTCCCTCCTCGGAGATCTTGAAAAGCTGACAGGACATGGCTCTGGGCAACCTACTCTGGGTGTCCCTGCTGGAGCAATGGCCCAGAGGGGCCTGCCCACCTCAGCCACTCTGTGACTCTGTGCTATCCTCAGGGGACAGGGCATTGGAAACTCAGAGAGGAGGCACAGGGGGTGGCAAGACTGTCCTCGAGGAAGGACCTTTATAAAAGGGGTCTGCACAACCTGTCTTTTCCTAAGGAACTCCTCTGGCAGCCCTCAGGGCCTGATGAGAGGTGGGTCATAGGGCTCTTAGGGTGGCAGCCTCCCCTCCTTCATGTCCCTCAGTGCTGTGGGGATACCCTCAGCCACCTGGTCACCTGTGGTCAGCAACGTCCCCTCCTTGCTCATAGGAATCCTCAGCTTTGGGTGCAGCACTGCATCGTGTCCCTCCTCCTCCTGTCCGCCAGGGCAGGGTCCTCTGAGCACCAGGGCGATGCTGATCCCACCAGAGAGCCGCAGAGTGGCCATGAACCAGGAGGCTCGGCAGGGCCCCTCGCCGTCCCACCGGGAGCTGTACAGGGAGACCTCGCAGCTCACCTCCTCCCCGTTGCAGTCCATGTGCAGCAGGGCCTCTGCATGTGGGATGGACACTGACTGGGCTGTGAGGAGAGAGAAGGAGATTTAGCCAACCGGGTCCGAAAGGAAGGCAAAGTAAATTGATGAGATGTGCTGTGGGGGTCAGTCAGGGTGCAGAAATGCAAGGCTAGGCTTATTAAGGCCAGTAAAGAATATGAGAGGCTAGTTGTGATTTCTTTACATCCCTCAGTCTGGTAGTTGTATTTCCTCCTGCACAGAGTTTGCTGTGAGCAAAGGAATCTGCTAGGAAAGGAGAATAAGCAGAACAGATTCCCTTCAGCTAGCTCAAAAAAGTAAGCTGTGTATGTGAACTACCCAGTGAAGACTTGCAATGTTTATTCTTTTGGGGCCCGAATCCAGACACAAAGGGAACACTGAAGCATCTCAATTAAGGAAAGAAAGTGTGGCAAGAAGGCAGGAGTGGCTGGATATAGGGACAGGCTGTATGTATTTTTGATCAAAGCACGGGCTTACGTGTAGGTATAAGCATCTTACATGACCACCCATAAGTGACCTACATGCTTCCCAGTACCTGCTACTGGCCCTCTGAGAGGGACAGCTCGGCTTCATGCACACTTACCAAGAAACTGATGTTAGCAAAGACAAAAGATAGGAATGCTCTTTAAGGTTGCAATAACAACACACAATGGCATAATTACTCAGCTGTTTTTGGCAAGGGATCTTTTGTACAAGCCTGGTGCATGTGAACAGTCAAAACCCTGGAGGCAGCTCTCATACCCCAGCTCTCCCACTCACCTGAGGCTTCAAAGATGATGGGAGGAGAGGAGTCAGGATTTCCCCGTGGGACTTCGTAGTCAGTTACATCTCCCAAGCTCCCGTCGTCTGTGAAGCTGATACCCCTTAGCACTAGGGTAGCAGGGTGCTTGGAGAGTGAGCCACCGAAGCCATGCAGCAATCCTCCATCCCACACGTAGGAGCAGCCCAGGACGATATCCACCCTGCGAAACTGAGGCACTGTTGTGGGATCTTCCGTTGGCCCTTTAGGGAGGGAAGAGAAACAGTTTAATGCATGAACCTCTTCCAGGCTGTTCTCCCAGCCCTGCTGAGGGTGCAGCCTTTGGGGGGTGGAAGTGCAGGATCCAGCCCCGACTCACCCGCATGCAGAGCCAGCACGCAGCAGCACAGGATGAGCTCTCTGATCATGCTGAACCCAGGGAAGGGCTTCCAGCTGGCTGAAACACAGAAAAACTTACAGGAATCAGCCCCTGCCCCAGACTGCTAGCAGCACTTGTGGTTTTAATTTCAATTTCACTCTGGCAAAGCGGAAGGAAAAAGAAAAAAAAAAGCACACCACCATTAAGCCCGTTAACTCTTTCTTTACCAAGCACAGGAGTCTTAACAGGAGGGCATAATGCTGAAGGTTTGAGACAGCAGGGAAATGGGGTCAAGGAGCATCCCCAAACCCCAAAGAAAGGCTGCTTTTGCTGGATACCTTTTTAAGAGTCAATGCTATGTCAGCCTTTCTCACCACCCTTGGCTCACTGAGCACCCCATGAAAGCTGCTGCATCTCTGTATGCTTGCTTTTTAGAAGATTTTAGTTTTGCAAGAAGTTTGGAGCTTGAAGCTGTATTTTTTTTTCCCTGTGGATCCTTCTCTAACTGCCATGAAGCATATGGGAGCTGTTTTTGCTCGGTGACTGTGGAGCCACAAGCTGCCAAGTCAGCCCTTGCTTCATGGGAAAAAAACATCATGGAAAAAAAACCAAGCCAGAGCACAGCTGTTAGAGAGAGAATGGATGAGCTCTGATGACATTTTAACTACTGCCTTTTTTCACATCTTTCAGATGTGCTGGGAGAAAATGGCCTTTTTTTTTTCCTCTGGTGGTCTGTTCCTCTCTTCTGTCTTTCAAGCCCTGCAGTAACACAACCTAGCCCTGCTGTGGCCTGCTATAAGCATGTGTACGCATGCGCAGCAAACATGATAGCAATCTCTCCATCTCTTCCAATACAACTTCCTGAAGCCCAGCCCAAGCAGGATTTGTGCTGGACAGACACCTGCTCAGCAGTGAAACCACCCCAGTTTGTTCCAATTAATTCTTGATATGCACTTATCCCTTGCATCCACATCCCATCCTCATTAACCACTCCAGTCCCACTTAGAAAAGCCTCACAGGGAATATTAATTCTACCTGCTGCACCAGTGGGGCCAAAACTGCATTTCAAGCCTAAAGGAGCTGATTTGGCCGGTAGCTTTTTATGCACAGGAGCTGGGGGAAGTTGTGTCTGTGAAACGAGTCATGGCTTACTGCCTGTAGAGTGGCTTGAACACAGTAGTATTGACAAAGTTTGTCCTCAAGCAAGGACAAGGCTTGCAGGAGCAAGCCACTCCTGACAGCTCTGTGTAATCAAATCCCTCCAGAGGTTTGCAGAAGCTGGGGCTCTTTTCCAGTCTCCAAAGCTGCAACACACTGCATGCTGGATTGGCCTGGCTAAAGGAAACAGCTCCAGTAAAATGTTGTGCATCTTACTGAGCTAGTTAGTAAATATAATTTTACAGTGTATGTATCACATGCAAAAGATCTCTTTGACGATGATGCAACTGCTGGGAGAGAGCAGTGTACCTATTTTAGTACACAGGAATACAAAAAACAGTCAAATAGGTGTATCATGACAGATAAAGAGGTATCAATGGGCAGAAGTCTAGACAACAAGGGGAAGAATATAGTAACTGTGGTAAGAGAATAACAGCAGACAAGGCAGGCAGCCAAAGGTATGTCGAGTTCAGTCCTGGGAAGGGGGTGACACCAGAGGGCATTGAGATAGAACCTCCCCAAGCTTCAGTTTGCTGCCATTGCCCTTTTTTATATTAGCTGCTACTATTAGGGAGCCTTCGGCTCCATTATGTTTTTAAGTCCCTTCCAGATATTTGTATGAAATAAATATGAACAACTAATATGGGGTGGAAACTAGCTATCCTGCAAGTAACAGAAATATGGTAGAATACCAGTCATCCCTGGTATTAAAATATCCTGCTGTTCAGGACAGATAGAAATGAAGAACAAAAATAGTATAATACGTGAAATTGCCAAAAAAATTTCAAAAGAGGTGCCTTTTTTTGGTGCAGCTCAGAAACAACTGTGAACCACTCCAGTTCATAATTGGATATGTAGAGAGAGTGCTAATACTGGGTGATAAATCCCAGTAGGAGCTATGCTACCATGGGAAACTAATTTCACATTTAATGACTGGAGAATAATCTCTGATAATCATAGTGGTGCTAAGGCCTATAAGTCTCAACATGACAGAACAAATTCCTTCACAAAACAGTCACTGAGCCTACAAAAGATTTGTTCGTTGTAAATAGCAGTTAAGTCATAGAGCAGGTGGTCATTAAAAATAAATTTGGAGCACGTGATCATAATTTGCTTACATATAAATGAAGCAGGCAGCTGAATAAAAATAGGTCTGTACAGTACTTGGAGGTTTTGCTTCAAAAGGGAAACAAACAAACAAATAAATAAAGGAAATGAGAGAAGTCTTTGAAGTGGACTATAGCAGTGAGGGAACTGGATGTGAAAGAAGCCCAGAATTGCTGTGAGGGATGCACAGCGGTCATGGAAATTGCACCCCAAGAGGAGTAAAAGCTCTATGTGGCTACCAGGATCAACAGTCACAATGTTACTGAATATAAGTGATGAATAAGGAGATAGATTGTCAAAGAAAATTCTTCTTCAAGTGTTTGTAGACATAATATGATGTTAATCTGGAAAATTAATTTTTAGAAGAGAAAGTTTTTCATACAAGTAAATAAGTTAACGTGGAAGGATAAAGTGACTATGCAAAGAGGACGAGGTCAAGAATAAAAATACTTGTTGCTGATACATAGCCTTAGTCTTCAACCAGAAAAATTATACTGAACGGAGCAGATGAAATAATGAATATGAGGGTACAGAAACCACATCTGATTAGAAATCAAAGCAAATGTTACTGTGATGAAACTAAGAAAACAAAATAAGACATAGATTTTGATGCATTTTTTAACCATAATATTTTTTTATTCTTAAGAAAGCAACAAGGAGTTACACAGTTTTGCAAAATAACCAACATTGTTCAGGTAAACTTCACCTTATCTGCGTTCAGTCGGTTTTGGGAAATAGAGGCCTGGAGAGTAATTTCTTAGTCCAGCCTGGATTTATGTGTCAGTAGGTAACCTACCCTCTCACCCCTGAAGAAATACCATGCCATGTTAATATATAACACTGATAGGGAGCTTCCAGCCCCTTCTCTTAAGGCTTTTGACACTGTTTCCCACAACATTCTCCTCAAGAAACTGGCTGCTCGTGGCTTGGACTGGCGTATACTTCGTTGGGTTAAAAACTGGCTGGATGGCCAGGCCCAAAGAGTTGTGGTGAATGGAGCCACATCCAGTTGGAGGCCAGTTACTAGTGGAGTCCCCCAGGGCTCAGTGCTGGGGCCGGTCCTCTTCAATATATTTATCGATGATCTGGATGAGGGGATTGAGCGCACCCTCAGTAAGTTTGCAGATGACACCAAGTTAGGTGCGTGTCGATCTGCTCGAGGGTAGGAAGGCTCTGCAGGAGGATCTGGATAGGCTGGACCAATGGGCTGAGGTCAACTGTTGAACTGTAAGTTCAACAAGGCCAAGTGCCGGGTCCTGCACCTGGGGCGCAACAACCCCAAGCAGAGCTACAGGCTGGGAGATGAGTGGCTGGAAAGCTGCCTGGCAGAGAAGGACCTGGGAGTACTGGTTGATAGTCAGCTGAATATGAGCCAGCAGTGTGCTCAGGTGGCCAAGAAGGCCAACAGCATCCTGGCTTGTATAAGAAGCAGTGTGGCCAGCAGGTCTAGGGAGGTGATTGTCCCCCTGTACTCGGCTCTGGTGAGGCCGCACCTCGAGTACTGTGTTCAGTTTTGGGCCCCTCGCTACAAGAAGGACATGGAGGTGCTCGAGAGAGTCCAGAGAAGGGCGACCAAGCTGGTGAGGGGTCTGGAGAACAAGTCTTACGAGGAGTGGCTGAGGGAGCTGGGATTGTTCAGCCTGGAGAAGAGGAGGCTCAGGGGAGACCTTATTGCTCTCTATAGGTACCTTAAAGGAGGCTGTAGCGAGGTGGGGGTTGGTCTATTCTCCCACATGCCTGGTGACAGGACGAGGGGGAATGGGCGAAAGTTGCGCCAGGGGAGGTTTAGTTTGGATATTAGGAAGAACTTCTTTACTGAAAGGGTTGTTAGGCATTGGAATGGGCTGCCCAGGGAAGTGGTTGAGTCGCCATCCCTGGAGGTCTTTAAAAGACGTTTAGATGTAGTCCTTAGTGATATGGTTTAGTGGAGGTCTTGTTAGTGTTAGGACAGAGGTTGGACTGGATGATCTTGGAGGTCTCTTCCAACCTAGACGATTCTGTGATTCTGTGATTCTCCAAGGAGAAGCATTTATCCAGAAAATCTGCTGTTGGCAGCAAATGATGAGTGCGCAGGAATGTCAAAACTGGTGACTCTTTGTGGTTTCACAGTGGCCTCTCAGCTTGCATTTCAACAATACATTGGCTGAATATTCTAACCCAGAAAAGAGGTTGTGCCACAGCGTGAGGTTCACTGTAAAAATTACAATTCAAAATAGAGTCTGCAGTTCACTGAGTTCACCAGGCTCATCTTACTTTGTCAGTAGAAACCAAATAATATAAAATAATCTCTATTCCCCTTAATATCCCCAGAGGTCTCTGCTGCTCTAAATGTTACCCCTATCCTCCTATCATGTCTTGAATTCAGACATTTCCTCCTAGCATATTTGAAGCCCCATCACCTCTTCCACATCCCTCTTCTCTTCATTCCTGTGCCCTTTTACCTTTCTCCATTTGCCTCTCCCCATGACACCCATATTTAGTCAGCTGTCCTCTATCCAAACCACTTACCTTTCTTCTTTCCAGTCTTCCCATTCTTTTGCCCTGAGCCTTTTTGCCCTGCTCTGACCTCTCTGATATCCATGGTGCCATCATTTCAGTTCCAATTCTTCCAACGAGAGGAAACACCACAAAATCTGTCGGCCTTATTTATCTGAACTTTCCATCAGTCAAGCTACAAGCTTAAATTAGGAGCCTAAGGACTTGCTGAATCCAAACCATAGCCTCGCTTTTTACACTAAGCCAGCATTATGTTCACGCAATGCTCAGGCAAATTCTGTTCCTTGCAGCCCCCCAAAAGCTTCTGCTGACTATGCTAATGAGTGGGACCATCAACACTGAGCTAGTTTGGCATGCCTCCTCTGATTAAACAGACTGCATCTGACACCAGCCCACAGCTCTCCTCTAGTGTTAAATGAGAGGTGAAGTATGAAGTGGCTACCAGCTGGCATTTGCTAGGTGGGTACATGCTGTTCTGGAAGTGACCTCCACCTCCTTGTACTGTCTTCCCTCTCCTAGAGTTGGATTAACCAGGCTAACCTGGAGATCACTGTGGATTTCAGCTTGCACCGTATATACTTAAGGCAAGATTGTAAATGAATCTTGTTGACTCAATCAAATTTACAGCTTACAGAATTATAGATGTGTATTCACGGGGGCGAATTTGTCTCTTTCTCTGTGAATTAACACCTTGTGTCTCTCCAGTGCATCCGAAAATGATCCATATCTAGTTTCCTAGATGTTGTATCTATACCCAAAGAGGTAGAAGTTGTGGCATCCCTATCTCTAACCCACACCTTTAGCTATCTCACATTGGCTGAGGTTGCATCCTCTCTGTACCTGATGCTGGCACCTCCTGGCTGGGGAAGAAGCAAGGCCAGTGGCAGCGAGGCTGGAATTTAAGTCATGCAATCTCCAGGAAAAGGGAGATATAAGAACAAAACCTGCTGGCATTGACAGAAGTAGGCCAGAACCAGAATAGCAGCAATGCTAGAGGTGAAATGAGCCTGATTCACACCTACCATAAACCACTATTTCAGCACAGCCATGCCAGTTTACAAAATCTAAGTAGCTGATCAAATGGTTAATAGGTTGGACTAACTTTTTAGTGGTCTCTTATACCAGCCATGAACACTGACTTACTCTCAGGCGCTATCATTTAAGGGTCTTTCTTTTTTTTCTCTCCAAACTGTCCATAATTTTGACTGCCTCTATTTTTAAGCACCAAGTATAGATGCTGGCACCTGATTCTTGGACAGCTGTGGTCTACAGTTTGGTGCTCAGCTTCTTTCAAATTCAGGCACATGACACATGGAGGAGGAGGAAGATGTAATGGCAGCCAAGAAAGCTGGGTAACTGTATGTTCTCAACTCTGACAACTTCCCTGCTTAAAACAGACAGCAATAATACTGGGTGACCTGTTTCATGGGTTTTGAAGACAGAATGAGTATCATGGATGTTTTGAGGACAGGTGTGTTTTTGTAAGCAACTTTAAAGGATGGCCAGTTTTCTTTTGCGAGGCAGTTAAGGCACAAGGCAAAGGAACAGAGCACCTGACTTCAGCTGCACTTGGCCCAGCTCACATCTCCTGTGTTCATTTGCTTCTGCTTCTGTTGCATAAAATTGAGGTGCTATTTGTATTTTCCACAGGGCACCTGTGCAGACAAGTTTATGGGTGAAGCATGATGAGACTTCCTAAAAAAAAGATCTCTAGGGGAAGAAAATTGATTTAAAAATAAAAAATAAGAATCTATCACTACTGCTACTCCTGCTCCTGATGTCAGGACCAACCCACCATCCCCACAGCTCAGATTATGTTATCATGAGGGCATATGTCTGGTGAAGAAATCATCCTCATATGGTAAAATCTCAAGGGCACCATTTAAGCTGCAAATACAGTGTAGCTCATGCTTTCAGTACCCAGTGCCCAGCCCAGGTTCATCAACAACTATGAATGGCTGCCTCCATCAATAAGAGAAGGCTCTTTGCATGGCCAGCTTTATCCTACATCTGCATCAAAATCAGGAGTCACAAGTGTAGCATATATCTCTATTCATTGATGCCCATTTTCACCTCAACAGCCTCATTTGTTGTCTCAACAAAAACATTTTATTTTAAAATGAGTGTACTTGTTAAAAAAATCAACCAATTCCTAATCAGTCTTCTGCTCTATAAGAAAATAAAAAAACAGGTCCTTGTAATCTCCCTCACTCTTTGTTTTTTTTTTTTTTTTTTTCTGACAAGGAGGACTTTTGAGTGCAATGTTATGCCGTTAGGTCTTTATAATCCTCCCTGTACGCACTGAAAGGAGTGAGGGTATCTGCTGTTCAAGTGCAGAGGTGAGAACACAGCAGACACCGGTGTGCAATGCTGGTGACAGAAGGAGAATTGTGGCTGTAGGCTTGAGTGTGGAAATTCCTCAACTTCCCATGTTTGTCAGCATCCTTTCTAAAACACCACTTTTCCATGCTCATCTTCAGTGAAAAGGAATTGGCAATTGATGCCCCAACAGCCTTGCTGGGGTCTTAGGTCCCTCACACAGGATGCTCCTGCCAACCCCTGCCTCAATTACAAATGCTGTCCCCAAGACTGAAGCTGCACTGAGGCAATGCCCTGAGGGGCAGCAGAAGGATTTGAAAATTTCTGTGGCTTCACTTGCAGCACAAACTTGAAGGTCTCCTCCAACACTAATGATCCTATGATTCCTCCACCTCCTAGTCCTCCACCACCTCCTCCTCCTCCTCCACCTCCACCGCCTCCTCCTCCTCGTCCACAACGTCCTCCACCACCGCCTAAGCTTACTTGTAGACTGCCTCTTCCTCCTCGTCCACCGCCTCCTCCACCTCCTCCTCCGCCAGAGCCTCTTCCACCTCCACCGCCTCCTCCACCTCCACTTTCGCCAATGCCTCCTCCACCGACTCCTCCACGGCTTCCTCCTCCTCCTCCGCCGCCTCCTCCTCCTCCTCCTTGTCCACCGCCTCCTCCTCCTCCACCACCGCTACCTTCTCCTATTCTGACACTGCCAGTTGCAGTACCATCGGCCGTCTCCCGTCTCCAGCACTCTGCCTCCCACTGCCACCCTTTGGCCCTTATATAGGGAGGAGAAGACACACCATCTATTGATGACAAGACACTTGCAAAACAGCTAACCATCGCTAGCCAGCCAATCAGGGGACAGGCAACGCATCACACAGGGTCACGAAGATGCTGGGACCCGCCAGCTGCTGCCTTACAGGGCCACGGAGACATGGTCCTCTTGGGTGTCCAATGCAACTAGAACTATGAGCGGTGAGCAGCGCTCACCACCAGACCCCCCCAGAGAAGCCACCTTTGCACACCAGGTCCCTGGCAACTGCTCCTGACATCGCTGGGCTCACCATCATTGCTACCACCATGCCCTAGCCAGGGGCACGCAGAGCCATTTGGCCAGCAAGTTTCTGCCAAGGAAGAGGAGGCGGTAGAGGAGGAGGAGGTGGCGGTGGCCGGTAGAGGAGGAAAAAAACAGGTCCTTGTAATCTCCCTCACTCTTTGTTTTTTTTTTTTTTTTTCTGACAAGGAGGACTTTTGAGTGCAATGTTATGCCGTTAGGTCTTTATAATCCTCCCTGTACTGCACTGAAAGGAGTGAGGGTATCTGCTGTTCAAGTGCAGAGCTGAGAACACAGCAGACACCGGTGTGCAATGCTGGTGACAGAAGGAGAATTGTGGCTGTAGGCTTGAGTGTGGAAATTCCTCAACTTCCCATGTTTGTCAGCATCCTTTCTAAAACACCACTTTTCCATGCTCATCTTCAGTGAAAAGGAATTGGCAATTGATGCCCCAACAGCCTTGCTGGGGTCTTAGGTCCCTCACACAGGATGCTCCTGCCAACCCCTGCCTCAATTACAAATGCTGTCCCCAAGACTGAAGCTGCACTGAGGCAATGCCCTGAGGGGCAGCAGAAGGATTTGAAAATTTCTGTGGCTTCACTTGCAGCACAAACTTGAAGGTCTCCTCCAACACTAATGATCCTATGATTCCTCCACCTCCTAGTCCTCCACCACCTCCTCCTCCTCCTCCACCTCCACCGCCTCCTCCTCCTCGTCCACAACGTCCTCCACCACCGCCTAAGCTTACTTGTAGACTGCCTCTTCCTCCTCGTCCACCGCCTCCTCCACCTCCTCCTCCGCGCCAGAGCCTCTTCCACCTCCACCGCCTCCTCCACCTCCACTTTCGCCAATGCCTCCTCCACCTCCTCCTCCACGGCTTCCTCCTCCTCCTCCGCCGCCTCCTCCTCCTCCTCCTTGTCCACCGCCTCCTCCTCCTCCACCACCGCTACCTTCTCCTATTCTGACACTGCCAGTTGCAGTACCATCTGCCGTCTCCCGTCTCCAGCACTCTGCCTCCCACTGCCACCCTTTGGCCCTTATATAGGGAGGAGAAGACACACCATCTATTGATGACAAGACACTTGCAAAACAGCTAACAATCGCTAGCCAGCCAATCAGGGGACAGGCAACGCATCACACAGGGTCACGAAGATGCTGGGACCCGCCAGCTGCTGCCTTACAGGGCCACGGAGACATGGTCCTCTTGGGTGTCCAATGCAACTAGAACTATGAGCGGTGAGCAGCGCTCACCACCAGACCCCCCCAGAGAAGCCACCTTTGCACACCAGGTCCCTGGCAACTGCTCCTGACATCGCTGGGCTCACCATCATTGCTACCACCGTGCCCTAGCCAGGGGCACGCAGAGCCATTTGGCCAGCAAGTTTCTGCCACGGAAGAGGAGGCGGTAGAGGAGGAGGAGGAGGCGGTAGAGGAGGAGGAGGTGGCGGTAGAGGAGGAGGAGGTGGCGGTGGCAGGTAGAGGTGGAAAAAACCAGGTCCTTGTAATCTCCCTCACTCTTTGTTTTTTTTTTTTTTTTTCTGACAAGGAGGACTTTTGAGTGCAATGTTATGCCGTTAGGTCTTTATAATCCTCCCTGTACGCACTGAAAGGAGTGAGGGTATCTGCTGTTCAAGTGCAGAGCTGAGAACACAGCAGACACCGGTGTGCAATGCTGGTGACAGAAGGAGAATTGTGGCTGTAGGCTTGAGTGTGGAAATTCCTCAACTTCCCATGTTTGTCAGCATCCTTTCTAAAACACCACTTTTCCATGCTCATCTTCAGTGAAAAGGAATTGGCAATTGATGCCCCAACAGCCTTGCTGGGGTCTTAGGTCCCTCACACAGGATGCTCCTGCCAACCCCTGCCTCAATTACAAATGCTGTCCCCAAGACTGAAGCTGCACTGAGGCAATGCCCTGAGGGGCAGCAGAAGGATTTGAAAATTTCTGTGGCTTCACTTGCAGCACAAACTTGAAGGTCTCCTCCAACACTAATGATCCTATGATTCCTCCACCTCCTAGTCCTCCACCACCTCCTCCTCCTCCTCCACCTCCACCGCCTCCTCCTCCTCGTCCACAACGTCCTCCACCTCCTCTTCCGCCAGAGCCTCTTCCACCTCCACCGCCTCCTCCACCTCCACCACCTCCACAGCCTCCTCCTCCTTGTCCACCGCCTCCTCCTCCTCCACCACCGCTACCTTCTCCTATTCTGACACTGCCAGTTGCAGTACCATCTGCCGTCTCCCGTCTCCAACACTCTGCCTCCCACTGCCACCGTTTGGCCCTTATATAGGGAGGAGAAGACACACCATCTATTGATGACAAGACACTTGCAAAACAGCTAACAATCGCTAGCCAGCCAATCAGGGGACAGGCAACGCATCACACAGAGTCATGAAGATGCTGGGACCCGCCAGCTGCTGCCTTACAGGGCCACGGAGACATGGTCCTCTTGGGTGTCCAATGCAACTAGAACTATGAGCGGTGAGCAGCGCTCACCACCAGACCCCCCCAGAGAAGCCACCTTTGCACACCAGGTCCCTGGCAACTGCTCCTGACATCGCTGGGCTCACCATCATTGCTACCACCATGCCCTAGCCAGGGGCACGCAGAGCCATTTGGCCAGCAAGTTTCTGCCAAGGAAGAGGAGGCGGTAGAGGAGGAGGAGGTGGCGGTGCCGGTAGAGGAGGAAAAAAAACAGGTCTTTGTAATCTCCCTCACTCTTTGTTTTTTTTTTTTTTTTTTCTGACAAGGAGGACTTTTGAGTGCAATGTTATGCCGTTAGGTCTTTATAATCCTCCCTGTATGCACTGAAAGGAGTGAGGGTATCTGCTGTTCAAGTGCAGAGGTGAGAACACAGCAGACACCGGTGTGCAATGCTGGTGACAGAAGGAGAATTGTGGCTGTAGGCTTGAGTGTGGAAATTCCTCAACTTCCCATGTTTGTCAGCATCCTTTCTAAAACACCACTTTTCCATGCTCATCTTCAGTGAAAAGGAATTGGCAATTGATGCCCCAACAGCCTTGCTGGGGTCTTAGGTCCCTCACACAGGATGCTCCTGCCAACCCCTGCCTCAATTACAAATGCTGTCCCCAAGACTGAAGCTGCACTGAGGCAATGCCCTGAGGGGCAGCAGAAGGATTTGAAAATTTCTGTGGCTTCACTTGCAGCACAAACTTGAAGGTCTCCTCCAACACTAATGATCCTATGATTCCTCCACCTCCTAGTCCTCCACCACCTCCTCCTCCTCCTCCACCTCCACCGCCTCCTCCTCCTCGTCCACAACGTCCTCCACCACCGCCTAAGCTTACTTGTAGACTGCCTCTTCCTCCTCGTCCACCGCCTCCTCCACCTCCTCCTCCTCGTTGTCCACCACCTCCTCCTCCGCCAGAGCCTCCTCCACCTCCACCGCCTCCTCCACCTCCACCTCCGCCAATGCCTCCTCCACCTCCTCCTCCTCCACGGCCTCCTCCTCCTCCTCCGCCGCCTCCTCCTCCTCCTTGTCCACCGCCTCCTCCTCCTCCACCACCGCTACCTTCTCCTATTCTGACACTGCCAGTTGCAGTACCATCGGCCGTCTCCCGTCTCCAGCACTCTGCCTCCCACTGCCACCCTTTGGCCCTTATATAGGGAGGAGAAGACACACCATCTATTGATGACAAGACACTTGCAAAACAGCTAACAATCGCTAGCCAGCCAATCAGGGGACAGGCAACGCATCACACAGGGTCACGAAGATGCTGGGACCCGCCAGCTGCTGCCTTACAGGGCCACGGAGACATGGTCCTCTTGGGTGTCCAATGCAACTAGAACTATGAGCGGTGAGCAGCGCTCACCACCAGACCCCCCCAGAGAAGCCACCTTTGCACACCAGGTCCCTGGCAACTGCTCCTGACATCGCTGGGCTCACCATCATTGCTACCACCATGCCCTAGCCAGGGGCACGCAGAGCCATTTGGCCAGCAAGTTTCTGCCAAGGAAGAGGAGGCGGTAGAGGAGGAGGAGGAGGTGGCGGTGGCAGTAGAGGTGGAAAAAAACCAGGTCCTTGTAATCTCCCTCACTCTTTGTTTTTTTTTTTTTTTTTCTGACAAGGAGGACTTTTGAGTGCAATGTTATGCCGTTAGGTCTTTATAATCCTCCCTGTACGCACTGAAAGGAGTGAGGGTATCTGCTGTTCAAGTGCAGAGCTGAGAACACAGCAGACACCGGTGTGCAATGCTGGTGACAGAAGGAGAATTGTGGCTGTAGGCTTGAGTGTGGAAATTCCTCAACTTCCCATGTTTGTCAGCATCCTTTCTAAAACACCACTTTTCCATGCTCATCTTCAGTGAAA
The DNA here is from genome assembly GCF_013377495.2 of Cygnus atratus. Lineage (NCBI taxonomy): Eukaryota > Metazoa > Chordata > Aves > Anseriformes > Anatidae > Cygnus > Cygnus atratus. The sequence goes on along the minus strand of NC_066362.1, from coordinate 100,207,588 downwards.
AGGAATTGGCAATTGATGCCCCAACAGCCTTGCTGGGGTCTTAGGTCCCTCACACAGGATGCTCCTGCCAACCCCTGCCTCAATTACAAATGCTGTCCCCAAGACTGAAGCTGCACTGAGGCAATGCCCTGAGGGGCAGCAGAAGGATTTGAAAATTTCTGTGGCTTCACTTGCAGCACAAACTTGAAGGTCTCCTCCAACACTAATGATCCTATGATTCCTCCACCTCCTAGTCCTCCACCACCTCCTCCTCCTCCTCCACCTCCACCGCCTCCTCCTCCTCGTCCACAACGTCCTCCACCTCCTCTTCCGCCAGAGCCTCTTCCACCTCCACCGCCTCCTCCACCGCCACCACCTCCACAGCCTCCTCCTCCTTGTCCACCGCCTCCTCCTCCTCCACCACCGCTACCTTCTCCTATTCTGACACTGCCAGTTGCAGTACCATCGGCCGTCTCCCGTCTCCAGCACTCTGCCTCCCACTGCCACCCTTTGGCCCTTATATAGGGAGGAGAAGACACACACCATCTATTGATGACAAGACACTTGCAAAACAGCTAACCATCGCTAGCCAGCCAATCAGGGGGACAGGCAACGCATCACACAGGGTCACGAAGATGCTGGGACCCGCCAGCTGCTGCCTTTACAGGGCCACGGAGACATGGTCCTCTTGGGTGTCCAATGCAACTAGAACTATGAGCGGTGAGCAGCGCTCACCACCAGACCCCCCCAGAGAAGCCACCTTTGCACACCTGGTCCCTGGCAACTGCTCCTGACATCGCTGGGCTCACCATCATTGCTACCACCATGCCCTAGCCAGGGGCACGCAGAGCCATTTGGCCAGCAAGTTTCTGCCAACGGAAGAGGAGGCGGTAGAGAGAGGAGGAGGAGCGGCAACAGAGGAGGAGGATGGTGGCGGTGCAGGAGTAGTGGGTGGAAAAAAAAACAGGTCCTTGTAATCTCCCTCACTCTTTGTTTTTTTTTTTTTTTTTCTCCTGAGAACGAGGACTTTTGAGTGCAATGTTATGCCGTTAGGTCTTTATAATCCTCCCTGTACGCACTGAAAGGAGTGAGGGTATCTGCTGTTCAAGTGCAGAGGTGTAGAACACAGCGACACCGGTGTGCAATGCTGGTGACAGAGGAGAATTTTGGCTGTAGGCTTGAGTGTGGAAATTCCTCAACTTCCCATGTTTGTCAGCATCCTTTCTAAAACACCACTTTTCCATGCTCATCTTCAGTGAAAAGGAATTGGCAATTGATGCCCCAACAGCCTTGCTGGGGTCTTAGGTCCCTCACACAGGATGCTCCTGCCAACCCCTGCCTCAATTACAAAATGCTGTCCCCAAGACTGAAGCTGCACTGAGGCAATGCCCTGAGGGGCAGCAGACGGATTTGAAAATTTCTGTGGCTTCACTTGCAGCACAAACTTGAAGGTCTCCTCCAACACTAATGATCCTATGATTCCTCCACCTCCTAGTCCTCCACCACCTCCCCCTCCTCCTCCTCCACCTCCACCGCCCTCCTCCTCCTCGTCCACAACGTCCTCCACCACCGCCTAAGCTTACTTGTAGGAACCTGACTGCCTCTTCCTCCTCGTCCACCGCCTCCTCCACCTCCTCCTCCGCCAGAGCCTCTTCCACCGCCTCCTCCTCCTCCACGGCCTCCTCCTCCACCTCCGCCTCCTCTCGTCCTCCTCCGCCCATCCTCCTCCTCCTTGTCCACAGGCTCCTCCTCCTCCACCACCGCTACCTTCTCCTATTCTGACACTGCCAGTTGCAATACCATCTGCCGTCTCCCTGTCTCCAGCACTCTGCCTCCCACTGCCACCCTTTGGCCCTTATATAGGGAGGAGAAGACACACCATCTATTGATGACAAGCCGCTTGCAAAACAGCTAACAATCGCTAGCCAGCCAATCAGGGGACAGGCAACGCATCACACAGAGTCATGAAGATGCTGGGACCCGCCAGCTGCTGCCTTACAGGGCCACGGAGACATGGTCCTCTTGGGTGTCCAATGCAACTAGAACTATGAGCGGTGAGCAGCGCTCACCACCAGACCCCCCCAGAGAAGCCACCTTTGCACACCAGGTCCCTGGCAACTGCTCCTGACATCGCTGGGCTCACCATCATTGCTACCACCATGCCCTAGCCAGGGGCACGCAGAGCCATTTGGCCAGCAAGTTTCTGCCAAGGAAGAGGAGGCGGTAGAGGAGGAGGAGGAGGCAACAGAGGATGAGGATGTGGCGGTGCAGTAGAGGATGGAAAAAAACAGGTCCTTTGTAATCTCCCTCACTCTTTGTTTTTTTTTTTTTTTTTTCTCTGACAAGGAGGACTTTTGAGTGCAATGTTATGCCGTTAGGTCTTTATAATCCTCCCTGTACTGCACTGAAAGGAGTGAGGGTATCTGCTGTTCAAGTGCAGAGGTGAGAACACAGCAGACACCGGTGTGCAATGCTGGTGACAGAAGGAGAATTGTGGCTGTAGGCTTGAGCATGTGGAAATTCCTCAACTTCCCATGTTTGTCAGCATCCTTTCTAAATCACCACTTTTCCATGCTCATCTTCAGTGAAAAGGAATTGGCAATTGATGCCCCAACAGCCTTGCTGGGGTCTTAGGTCCCTCACACAGGATGCTCCTGCCAACCCCTGCCTCAATTACAAATGCTGTCCCCAAGACTGAAGCTGCACTGAGGCAATGCCCTGAGGGGCAGCAGAAGGATTTGAAAATTTCTGTGGCTTCACTTGCAGCACAAACTTGAAGGTCTCCTCCAACACTAATGATCCTATGATTCCTCCACCTCCTAGTCCTCCACCACCTCCTCCTCCTCCTCCACCTCCACCACCTCCTCCTCCTCGTCCACAACGTCCTCCACCACCGCCTAATCTTACTTGTAGACTGCCTCTTCCTCCTCATCCACCGCCTCCTCCACCTCCTCCTCCTCGTTGTCCACCACCTCCTCCTCCGCCAGAGCCTCTTCCACCTCCACCGCCTCCTCCACCTCCACCTCCGCCAATGCCTCCTCCACCTCCTCCTCCTCCACAGCCTCCTCCTCCTCCTCCACAGCCTCCTCCTCCTCCTCCACAGCCTCCTCCTCCTCCTCCACCGCTACCTTCTCCTATTCTGACACTGCCAGCTGCAGTACCATCTGCCAGTCTGCCTGTCTCCAAGCACTCTGCCTCCCACTGCCACCCTTTGGCCCTTATATAGGGAGGAGAAGACACACCATCTATTGATGACAAGACACTTGCAAAACAGCTAACAATCGCTAGCCAGCCAATCAGGGGACAGGCAACGCATCACACAGGGTCACTGAAGATGCTGGGACCCGCCAGCTGCTGCCTTACAGGGCCACGGAGACATGGTCCTCTTGGGTGTCCAATGCAACTAGAACTATGAGCGGTGAGCAGCGCTCACCACCAGACCCCCCCAGAGAAGCCACCTTTGCACACCAGGTCCCTGGCAACTGCTCCTGACATCGCTGGGCTCACCATCATTGCTACCACCATGCCCTAGCCAGGGGCACGCAGAGCCATTTGGCCAGCAAGTTTCTGCCAAGGAAGAGGAGGCGGTAGAGGAGGAGGAGGAGGCGGTAGAGGAGGAGGAGGAGGCGGTGGTGGTAGAGGTGGAAAACAACAGGTCCTTGCAATCTCCCTCACTCTTTGTTTTTTTTTTTGTAACGAGGGGGAATTCTGCGTGCAATGTTATGCCGTTAGGTCTTTATAATCCTCCCTGTACGCACTGAAAGGGGTGAGGGTATCTGCTGTTCAAGTGCAGAGGTGAGAACACAGCAGACATCGTTGTGCAATGCTGGTGACAGAAGGAGAATTGTGGCTGTAGGCTTGAGTGTGGAAATTCCTCAACTTCCCATGTTTGTCAGCATCCTTTCAAAAACACCATTTTCCATGCTCATCTTCAGTGAAAAGGAATTGGCAATTGATGCCCCAACAGCCTTGCTGGGGTCTTAGGTGCCTCACACAGGACGCTCCTGCCAACCCCTGCCTCAATTACAAATGCTGTCCCCAAGACTGAAGCTGCACTGAGGCAATGCCCTGAGGGGCAGCAGAAGGATTTGAAAATTTCTGTGGCTTCACTTGCAGCACAAACTTGAAGGTCTCCTCCAACACTAATGATCCTATGATTCCTCCACCTACTAGTCCTCCACCACCTCCTCCTCCTCCTCCACCTCCACCACCTCCTCCTCCTTGTCCACAGGCCTCCTCCTCCTCAACCACCGCTACCTTCTCCTATTCTGACTACTGCCAGTTGCAATACCATCTGCCGTCTCCCGTCTCCAGCACTCTGCCTCCCACTGCCACCCTTTGGCCCTTATATAGGGAGGAGAAGACACACCATCTATTGATGACAAGCCAGCTTGCAAAACAGCTAACAATCGCTAGCCAGCCAATCAGGGGACAGGCAACGCATCACACAGAGTCATGAAGATGCTGGGACCCGCCAGCTGCTGCCTTACAGGGCCACGGAGACATGGTCCTCTTGGGTGTCCAATGCAACTAGAACTATGAGCGGTGAGCAGCGCTCACCACCAGACCCGCCCAGAGAAGCCACCTTTGCACACCAGGTCCCTGGCAACTGCTTCCTGACATCGCTGGGCTCACCATCATTGCTACCACCATGCCCTAGCCAGGGGCACGCAGAGCCATTTGGCCAGCAAGTTTCTGCCAAGGAAGAGGAGGCGGTAGAGGAGAGGAGGAGGAGGTGCCGGTGTCTGTAGAGGTGGAAAAAAAAAAAAGGTCCTTGTAGTCTCCCTCACTTTTTTTTTTTTTTTTCTGACAAGGAGGACTTTTGAGTGCAATGTTATGCCGTTAGGTCTTTATAATCCTCCCTGTACCACTGAAAGGGGTGAGGGTATCTGCTGTTCAAGTGCAGAGGTGAGAACACAGCAGACACCGGTGTGCAATGCTGGTGACAGAAGGAGAATTGTGGCTGTAGGCTTGAGTGTGGAAATTCCTCAACTTCCCATGTTTGTCAGCATCCTTTCTAAAACACCATTTTCCATGCTCATCTTCAGTGAAAAGGAATTGGCAATTGATGCCCCAACAGCCTGCTGGCGTCTTTGGTCCCTCACACAGGATGCTCCTGCCAACCCCTGCCTCAATTACAAATGCTGTCCCCAAGACTGAAGCTGCACTGAGGCAATGCCCTGAGGGGCAGCAGACGGATTTGAAAATTTCTGTGGCTTCACTTGCAGCACAAACTTGAAGGTCTCCTCCAACACTAATGATCCTATGATTCCTCCACCTCCTAGTCCTCCACCACCTCCTCCTCCTCCTCCACCTCCACCGCCTCCTCCTCCTCGTCCACAACGTCCTCCACCGCCGCCTAATCTTACTTGTAGACTGCCTCCTCCTCCTCCTCCTCTGCCGCCGCCTCCTTCTCCTCCACCTCCACCGCCTCCTCCTCCTCCACCACCGCCACCTCCTCCTATTCTGACACTGCCACTTGCAGTACCGTCTGCCGTCTCCTGTCTCCAACACTCTGCCTCCCACTGACACCCTTTGGCCCTTATATAGGGAGGAGAAGACACACCATCTATTGATGACAAGCCGCTTGCAAAACAGCTAACAATCGCTAGCCAGCCAATCAGGGGACAGGCAACGCATCACACAGAGTCACGAAGATGCTGGGACCCGCCAGCTGCTGCCTTACAGGGCCACGGAGACATGGTCCTGCTGGGTGTCCAATGCAACTAGAACTATGAGCGGTGAGCAGCGCTCACCACCAGACCCCCCCAGAGAAGCCACCTTAGCACACCTGGTCCCTGGCAACTGCTTCCTGACATCGCTGGGCTCACCATCATTGCTACCACCATGCCCTAGCCAGGGGCACGCAGAGCCATTTGGCCAGCAAGTTTCTGCCAAGGAAGAGGAGGCAGGTAGAGGAGGAGGAGGTGGCGGCCGCGGTAGAGGAGGAAAAAAACAGGTCCTTGCAATGTGTCTCACCCTTTTTTTTTTTTGCGACAATTATTTTTGAGTGCAATGTTATGCAGTGAGGTCTTTATAATCCTTGTCTACCTCATGCGCTAAAGGAAGCAACATCATCATTAAATGATAGGTAGAGGGAAAATTAAAAGGAGGTAAAACATCGTCATGTTTGCTCTCCAGCTCTGAGACGCCACTGGGCTGTTCTGTGGTATCAGAGGCAGCAGGGCAATGCCTTCCTGTTCTGCAGGACAGGTGCTGAAATTGTTAGTGTTTGCTTATTTAGTGTAAGCAAATATAGAAATAAAGAAGTAAATGATTTTTGCAGGATGGTGGAGTCAGAACCTTTAAAAATGTCTGTAATTAGCTACTCTGGGATCATATGATGATATTTAATAGGCCCCTCAGTGATAATTTTAGTAGCCTTTCCTGATGCCTGACAAATACTGAAGATGGCACACTAATTTTATTTTAATTAACAGCTCTGAAGAAAATGTCAGTGATGTTCCTGTAGCGTGAGTTTTCTTTGGGGGAGTATCGGGGACACTATGTTTCCTGTTGTGAGAAGAAAGACAAAAAGATGCCCTTTTTCTGGGTGAAACTGTATATCTTGGATGAAGACCTGTCTTTTCTTACATCTCTTCTGTTCTGAGCTGTCTGAAGTACCTCTTCTTGCATTGAGTACTTACGGTGGTATTTACCGTTTTTTTTTTTGAGTTGAGGGAAATGAGGGAGGAAAAGATCGCATCATCTATTGAAACCACATTTCAAGTTTTGGTGAGAGGGGAAGAAAAGCGCAGGAAAAGAAAGGCCCTAAGATTACTTCCGTTTCAGAGCTGGTGTTCAGAGATGTCCCTGCTCAGTAGCAGGTGTCTGGCTACCCCAAAACGTGGGACTGACATCCAAATCACCATGTGCCTCAGAAATGACCAACATTGTCCTCCCCAATGTACATTCAAAACACACAGGTCCTAAATACCTGCATTTGTTATTATTTGCTTCAAGGTTCAAGATGTCTGAAGGGTGCAGTTTCATGATTTTCAGTATATCCTCAGAGGTTAATAAGATTCTTAATAAGAAACAAAACAAAACAAAACAAAACAAGAAAAAACTTTCTTTGACAAATTGTTTATGATTACAATTTGCAATTTGCAGTTGCAAAACTGAGTAGGTGAGGCATTCTAAAAGTGTCTTCAAGTATTTTTGATGGCTTTAATGGATTTAAAGCATAACACGCACAAAAAAATTAGTAACCAAAAAATGTAAAAAGTCAATCGAGCCTCTAAACAACCAGGTTTGCTACCTGGTTATTTCCAACAAAGAGTAAGTTTGCTTTGGTTTGGTTTCGATGTAGCCACAAGCTCAACTTTAAGCTTGCATTGCCTAAAGGATGGTTTGTGGTTGTGTGGTGCTATCCTGAGTCTTCACTGGAGTTTAATGAATTGAGTGCAATTTTGGGGGTACCTTTCCTCTGCCCATGTCCCCAAAGACATTAGCAATCCTTAGGTCTGCCAGGTGAGAGGGCATCTGTCTGTGCCCCCAGAGCTCAGCTTTCCAGTCACAATTAAGGTGTTTTTTTATCTATTCAAGCTAGGTGTATTAACTGCTCTTGCATCTCTCAAGGACATGGAGTTAGGCGCAGCAGCCTGTCTTCAAGGATGCAAAGATGCTATGTTCAAACAATATCCTTACTGCTTTCTCCAGGGTGCTTTATTAAGCAGAGAACAGAAAAATAAACAGAAAGCACAAGACATCAGTGAGCAGTGTGCCAGAACGCTTTGGATGAAGTTTTAACAATTAAAATAATGCAGGGAGGAAAAAAAAAATGCAGGATGTTCCAAATGCAGCTGGGGAGATGCCAGTTTTGTCCTTCCAAAGGAGAGTTAGAAGCAACTATCTTTACATCCAGCTTCCCAGATCTTCTTTTAAAGGGCATTGAAAGGAGTGGGTCAGAGGAGAAGCTGGTTGCTCAGACCTTGCGCTTGAAGGTGGAAACTAAAGTCTTTTGAATGGGCTCTCGAGCCTCGCACATGCCGGTCAGCAGCACAGGGTCCGTCTTGTGCTCCACGTCGTAGAACGGGCACTTCTTCAGGTGCTCTGACATGCACGCCACCTCGCTGTGCTGCCACCTGTTAACTCTGGAGAAGAGGCTGCTGAACTGCCAGGTCTGGGTGGTGATAGGGAAGGAGAGAGAAATCGGGGAGGGAAAACTGGAATGTTAGTAAAAACAGAAGAGGATTTAGAAAAAAACAACTATATATGTTTCTAGTGGGCATGCATTACTTGTACTGGTTAGTGAAAACCAGACCACACAGGGCTGCACAACAAGTATAAGTGTAGTCTGTATTGTTATGTACCTCACACTTGTTGTTTTTGCTGCTTTAGTCATCACCTGCCATTTTTAACAGGAAAGCACAGTTTTTGGTGCCAATCTAGTGCTGGGCATGAGGAAACCGAGGACACCTGACCACCACAACATCACATGTGAGGTGAGGTCCAAGGTGCTTATAGGTGTATCCAATGATAATTATAAGGCAGAGTGACTATGGGATGCTTGTGTGATACGTATCTCAAAGAAACCTGACTTCATAAAGACCTTTCAAAGTGTTTATCAGTAACTTCAAAGGAAGGAACATTATAACACTGCTGTTACTCACCCCACCCCAGAACAAGCCTGGAAAAAATCTAAGGTTGAGGTTATTCCTAGAAGAGTTACAAGCTTGTAAAAAACAGAAATGTGCAGTTAAATTTTTCTGATTCTTTTTGCAGTGATACCATGTGTCATTTACTGATACACTACCATGTAGTGATAAGACTGTGAATAAGTCACTTGAGTATTTCCTGTATGCCATTAAATCAAACGAATTTTTAAAATCATAGTTTAGAAATGTTTCTTCCTGTAGAAGGACAGTATGTGGATTTGCTGCACTTAAGATTACCTAAGTCTGCCCTATTCCTATATAATCATAGTTATCATACAAAGTAGACAATAAATGCAGATTAATTACAAATGTGATGTTTTCAAGCAGAATCTGTGCACTGGATACAAGATTCCTGTGTGGTCAGTCCAGAGATCTGACAAGAAAGGGGTTAGACAGCCTTTAAATTCACAGCTGCTGGTTTGAAGTTGTGCAACAGTAACTGGAGTTAGTTGGAACTGGAGTTATTTAGCCCAGGTGGAATTTTTTCTTTATGCTACAGGAAGCTTCATCCTCCAGTAAATGGTCTCAGTGGCTAACTCCTGTTTGGATTTGGCTAATTCAGCTTGCAGCCGCTGTACTTGTTGCACAGATCTCAAATTCTCTCCACTTCATGGTTTCTCTTAATAAAGATTAATTGTCATAAACTTCCATTTGGTAATATCTGTAGGTGAAGATTTTTAGGGGTCTGCTTGAAAGCCAGGTCCTCAGATAATTTTTATGAGCCTTCCTTGGATCTCTATATTTGTTCCCAGACCTCTCTCGTCTGCTTGGTCATGCAGGAACCTCTGATGTTATTATTTCAACCAGCTTTATGTTAGAGCAGCTGTAAGGCTAACAGATAGAAATAAATCTGTATTAACTATTGTTTCAACTAGGACTTAAACTGAGCTGTATTTACATATTTCATTCTGATTACCCAAGCAGCCCATAAGGAAGATAATTTTCCAACACCACAAAGAGTGGGATGCCAGCTTTGCAGAAAAAATGCTTCTGCCTATGTTGTTCTCCCAGGTGCTCACATCCTAAGGCAAACGTTCATGACAATCTTATGAACTATGAATCATGAAAACAGACATTATCTACCTGGGCTTGTGCAAAGCATTTGACACAGTCCCACACAACAGCCTTTTCTCTGAATTGGAGAGACATGAATTTGATGGATCAACTGCTTAGTGGGTAAGGAATTGGCTGGATTTGGTCGCATTCACAGAGTTGCTGTCAATGGCTCGATGTCTGGGTGGAGATCCGTAATGAGTGGTGTTCCTCAGGGGTTGATACTGGGACCGGCGCTGTTTAACATCTTTGTTGGTGACATGGACAGTGGGATCGAGTGCACCCTCAGCAACTTTGCTGATGACACCAAGCTCTGTGGTGTGTTCAACACACTGGAGTGACGGGATGCCATTCAGAGGGACCTGGACAGGGTTGAGAGGTGGGCCTGGGAGAACCTCATCGAGTTCAACAAGGCCAAGTGCAAGGTCCTGCAACTGGACCAGGGCAATCCCAAGCACAAATACAGGCTGGGTGGAGAGAAGCCATGTGGAAAAAGGCTTGGGGGTATCAGTGGATGAAAAACTAAGCATGAGCTGGCAATGTGCACTTGCAGCCCAGAAAGCCAACCATGTCCTGGGCTGCATCAAAGGAAGCGTGGCCAGCAGGTCAAGGGAGGTAATTCTCCTCCTCTACTCTGCTCTTGTGAGACCCCACCTGGAGTACTACCTTCAGCTCTGGGGCTCCCAGCACAAGAGAAATGCGGAACTGTTAGAGGGGGTCCAGAGGAGGGCCATGATGATGATCAGAGGGCTGGAGCACCTCTCTTATGAAGACAGGCTGAGAGAGTTGGGGTTGTTTAGCCCAGAGGAGAGAGGGCTCCAGGGAGACCTGCTCCAGGGAGCAGCCTTCCAGTACCTAAAGGGGGCCTACAGGAAAGATGAGGAGGAACTCTTGTAAGGGAGTGTAGTGATAGAGCAAGGGGTAATGGTTTTAAACTAAAAGAAGATAGATGTAAATTACACATTAGAAATAAATTATTTTCTATTATTATATGACTCCAAAACACTGTGGGATTGATGTGAATGCCTGAGCTCCTTTCACAGTCACATCTAGTTCTTTACCCTTCAATGTACTCTATATCAGCTTGTAAAGACTAAAACAAAAGGATGAACTGCAAGTTCTTTTAAACCCTGTATGTGACCTTTAAGTACCAGGAATTCTCAGCTCCTAGTGCCTAAATACGGTGCAAATGCAAACAGGTTACTCAAGACAAGCTTGGGTGGCGACCTGCAGCTAGTAAGTAGATACCCACTTACACCTTCCTGCCTTTGCTAGATGTACTGTACTTTATAGCACCGACCACCCAGGACACATTGGGCTGCAAATTCTTAACTTCATGAACCTTTCCCCTATCTACATGCTTATTTACAGCATCACTTGCTATGCTTGTGTGTAATCTCGTGATACCCTGTGGCTGTCTTTTCCCCAGTGTTGCAGTCACTTGCCTTTCTGCGAACTTTCCATGAAGTACCACCATGGGAATATCTTTTTTTCTCCCAGACCAGCAGGACCATTCCCCTCTCTTGAAGTAGAGTGGCACAGATATCCCTCATCAGCACTGACACTTGCGATAGCTGAGATAAACTGAAGCTGTCCAGGAACCCAGCAATGTACTTCAGCACTTCCAGTGGGAGGCTGCTTAGCAAATCCTTGTTTCTCCCTCGATTGTCCACTGTGTAATTGCATTTCCCTGATTCAGCAAGGAGGGTGTCAACCTCTGGTTTAATAGCAAATGTCTTGAGAGGCTTGCTGTATATAACCTTGGCCTTATGTCCATCAGGGCGGAAGTGATTTTGAACAAAAGTACATCCCAAGTAGGCCAGCGGACAGCGATGCTGAAACCATCCATCCAGACATGACTGGATATCAGCATGCACATTCTTGAAGTGGGATGCAAACTCGTCCCTCCTGAAGAAATGACTGCAAGTGAATGTGAAAGCTGAACTGCTTTTGTTGTGTCTTCTGGTTACACATTCAGTGTACAGCTCCATGTGGAGTTCTGGTTGGCTTTTTTCATCCAGAACATCTGCTAGAACAGCATTGGAGGAGAAAGGCTCCAGAGGAAAGCTGTAAGTCTGTGTTGCAAAGTCCACAAAGAGTCCATCGATACCCCTTGCTTCGGAGATCTCATGGCCTTTCAGTTCTTTCTCCAATGCACACAGCAGTGTAGCTTTAACTATATTTGCCGTAGGCAGTTCTTCTGGGTTTATTCCCAATTCTGAGGTATCCACCGACTTGTCTGAAGTTGGCATCTTATGTCCCAGTGCATCTCCTAGTCGTGCTCTTTTGCCACAGTAACTAACTGGCACTTTGAAGGTGTAGACAGTCTTCACCTCCTGAGCTTCCAAGTTCCCATATACAAAGTCTTTTTCTTTCGGAGTGCAAGCAGCTAGCTGGCCAAAGCGGATAAGCATTCCTCCGTGATGTACCAGATACATGTTGTAATCGGCTACACCAACTTCTTTCTTCAGCCTCTCCAGGACCCCTTCTTGCCAAGGAGCCAGCCCTGTCATTTCTTTATTTGGAGTTACTTGTTCAGACTTTTGGTCTTTTGCTTCTTCTGTATTACCAGGCGTTTCCTTTGCCTTCTCTGCAGAGCTGGAAGCACAAGGTCCTGATGCTGTTTTCTTGGAAGCCTCCTCTGTACTTTTTTCGTGTGCCAGCTGCTGAGCCTGTTACCTTGCAAGCCAAGAGCTCTTTGCTGAAAATGTTCTCCCAGGTTTTGTAACTCCCCAGATCCATTCCTTCCTTGTCCTTTGCCAAATCTTCACGCTCACGTTGGCTGAGCTCAGATGCCTGGTCATTGCCATCTTGGGAACCACAGGCCAATCCTCCCACTGGCACCTTCTTCCCCACCCATGGCTTCATCCATTAGCTCTTCCACTTCATCCTTTTTCCTCCACTCTGGAAACAAGTCGGCTACTCTCAAACTCCTGAAAAGTATCTTCTGGTCTCTGAGCGCCAATGCTGTGTCCAGACACTCCTCGCTTAAGGTCTCCTTCATAATATTCTTGTGGAGGGTTGTGTCTGAATCCACGTTTGGCCAGCGATTCCACTCCATCGAGCAGCAGACAACGCTGGCTGGACAGACCTGAAGGTGCTTTGCCAGCTTAAAGCGGGCCATGGAAAAAGGACAGCCATAGTCTGAGTTGAGGCAGGGCACCTGCTCCAAGGGGCAGAGCAGTTGGTGCTCCTCCTCCTTGCACGTGTGGAAGGTGGCTCCGCAGTGAAAGCGGCAGCTGATCACCATGCAGGAGACGGAGGGCTCGATCGGTGCGCGGCAGTGCCGGCTGAAGCATCTCTCACAGTGCCTGTGCTGCCTGGGGGGAGTTTTCTGAGCCCTGTGCTGGATGTAGAAAAGACAAGAGTTACTGCCTGGAGAGGCAAGAAAGGACACAGATCACCAGTGCCCGTGTCCATGCCTGGTTTCTATGAGTTAGATGCTCACATGCACTCCTAGCAGGAACAAGGCTGTGTGTAAATGATGCCCAGCTCTGATCAGCACTGATCTCCACAGCACAGTGTGTCCTGATAGCAGCATGGATAACGCTGAGACCTCAGCGCCTTTTGCTCTTGGCCCAGCAGAGGCAGCAAAGGTTTGAGAATGAGCTGTTTTCTGCCTCAATATTTTTGCTGATCCTGTCCATTGCATACTGCTGAAATCAAGACTGCTGCAGGCACAGAGAGGGAGCTCCTCCACTTCTTCAATATGATTTGAGTGGGAAAGGTGACATTTCTTTTTCCTCCCTAGAAAAATTAGCTGGTCATTTGGCCCACGTCTTGTCACACCTTGGTCACCTCACCATGGACATGAATGGGCACAAATGAACCAGATGCAACTGCCCTACTTTTTTTTAGTTCATCCTACATACTTACTGAATCAGTGTCAAACACGACCCAGAACTGACGAGGTGATCCTGAGGTGATCATATCTTAGATTCAGTTTATGACGCTGTTAGTGGTACCACAGGGGACCAGAAAACAGGGAAAGGTCCCAGGCAACAAGAACAGAAATAAACAAAACCAGTCTGCATTTCATAAATTCAGCTGCCACCTGGCAGGTCCATTAATTTAATGTTTTGCAACTCATAGACTTGATTAAAAGAACAAGTTGAGGATGCCAAAACAAATGTCTCAGAAATTTTAACCAGCCTTATCATAAAAAAAGGCTAGATGTTTTCTTAAGGAAGAATGCATTTCAGTTCTCACACTCCCATATTAATGTGGTTTCAAAAATATATATATTTTTTGCTTTTCTCTCCCTAAAAATGTTGAAATGAAAAGGACATACCATTTTCCTGAGGTCCAACAGCAAAAAGCAGAAGTACAAGAATATGAAGTATGAAGACCCTTATGTAAAAAGATATCACTGCCAGATTACTAGCTTTGTTTCAGAATGAATCACTCATCTGCTTTGGTTTCATTATTGTGTTTTCCACTCTTTCCCAGTAAATCAACTAAATCACTTTAATTAGCTGAAAATAATACACTTACGAGGCCTGTCTCCAAAAGTTATCAGTGCCCCTTGCTTATAATATCCCCACCCTTGCAAAAAATCCAAGCAATGGGTATTACTCCTCCCTAAAAATGGGAAAACAGAAGCCCAGAGTTTGACAGCAATTAAATAGAGACGGTCATTAGCACGAGGCATGTCTTCTTTTGTCATAAAAAATAAGAACATAACAAGAACATAACAAATGACAGTCTGGGTCAGACCAGTGATCCATCCAGCCCTGCACTGTCCTTCGACAATACCCATAGGAGGTGAACCTTGATTCAGGGGAACATGTGGGATCTTCTGTGGATCCACAGGAACTTTCCCTTCGTATGCTCTCAGCATCCACAGTTGCTGTATTGGAGACCTAGAAGCTGCCCAGTCCTTGTACTACTTGGAGCTACCTCCCTGGATAACTTGATCTGGTAGCAGAAACCTAGCCCAAAGAATACTGCAAGTAGAAAACTCCAGGCTTCTGTCTTTCTGCTCTTTGCTGTAAAGGGCAGTTAGCCAGTTTTTTTTTTTTTAATTTTATTTATTTATCATGAAAATGAGAAAAAGATTTTTGATACATCTTCCCACCATGCTTCCTATGCAGTAGGACCTACCATAGCTCAACACAGTTCCACTCCATCTATTGCAGCCTCCAACACTGACCAAAACCTGTTTAAATCCCCTTACTGAATCAACCCTATTCCACTGAAGTATACAGCTCAGGTGCCTGCACCTTTGTTTGCACAAACAAAGAAAAGCTCTTTGGAAAGAGCTGAAGACAGCAATGCAGAAAAGTAGTATTTCATGACCATTCATAATAACATTCCCTGCTTGTCTTGGGAAGCACCGGGTTCTGCCTAGGGCTGATACCACAATGCTGGTCAGCATGACCCCAGACAGATTCAGCCCCTAAATAAATGTCATTTAGGATGGCATCCATCCTGCTTCAGGCTGTTTAGTGACATCTACATTTATGCAGCTCAGGGAAGAAAGAGATGCAGATGGATTTATTTCACATTGGCAGCATCCTTGCTACTGTCATTCTTGTAGCATTTTGCTGCAAATATAATCTCTAAAAATAGTCCCAGCTATGACTCGCATAAGGTCAGAGGAAGGCTGGGTACATTACACTGAAACAAAAACATGAATGTATGAACAATACTTTCCACTGCAAAACCAGTAGAGAGAAATAATTGATAAATAAGAACACATCTGAAGCGCAGGCCTTACGGTTCTACAAAAACACAGAAAGGGCTGATTGCAAAGTTTCTGGAGGGGAGCCTGCTTTCACACTGTTGTATGCTGAAACCAAACACACTAGACTCGCATGTAGAAAAAGAAAATATAGGTTTTTCTTATGAACAATGACAACATCACAGCATTCAGATCTAGAATCAGTCTTCACGATTACTCAGATTTGCCATTTTTAGTTCATTTTACCCCATCTCTGTTCTGTCAGAAAAATATTGTTTTTCTCTCTCTTCTAATTGTCAGATCTGTGAAGCTAGAAGACAGGGATATATATTAGGATTTGAATGCTTCTGTTCTGACAAGACAATAATCATGAGCTCTGTATTTTAACTAATGATTTGCTCCATCTCTTAGTTGTTGATATCATTGTCAATGCACAAACTACAACAGCATTTCAACACACTTAACAGAAAATTTACAAATTCTTGCCTCAGTAAGTGATACATTAACATCCAGCGGCAGATAACACACAGATATGTCAGGTAATAAAACACTTCTCTAAACCTATATAAATCTTTTTTCACTGCAACTTGCAATATTTTTGAATGGCTGCTTAAAAAAAAAAAAGAACAGAATTTTTTACTTAAATCATGCTTAAGGTGCTGTGGAATGAAAGGATGCAAACTCCCATCCACAGTCTGTCCACTTTGGTAAATCTTTATTTTTAGACTGTCAGGACAGCAAATCAAGTAAGGTTTAAAAATATACAGCCGCCTTTTAAACTACAGATATGTCTGTGTCTGAAGTAGGTCTGTTCAGTGACAATAACTTATAGTTTATAAAGCAATTATAATTTGTTTTCAGTAAATGCCTATTAAATTTAGTTGCAGTTATTGAGCTAAAACAATACAACTGTTTCCTTATTTGGTATTTGTTCTGTGTAGGTGACTGATAATATGACATACCAAAATTACACATCATATCTGAACTCTTCTTGCAGATTCAAGGGATGCCTCCCAAGAAACCATTAAAAAAGGCCACCAGAAACCCCAGACGATTATCTTGCAGACTGCCTCTGAGATCTGATTACCAATGAACACAAAACAATCTTTCTAAGATTTACAACATGATAAGCATCTCTTAAAAATCTCTGGAAAGTTTTCATCCAAACGCTGGAGCCAAGAATGTTAAAGTTACGTATAATATTACAACAAAAAATATTTTAAAGGAATGTGAAGTATGTAGGGCAGATAGCAGTTATTTATTATCTCTTCTAATCCCTGCTACCCAGTATACAGCGTTTATCTTGTTTTCAGCATAATACTTAAATCTTGGGATGAATGCAGGGTTACTAATTTCCTTACAGGGTTTTTCAATATATTTACTATTGTAGTATCTGCGTGGTTCACAAGTGATAATGAATTTGTCTTTGCAGTACTAGAGGTGCACCTGAGGTTAAAAGACATTGGTACTTCTGTCTGACAGATGTAGAATTAGAGTGTAGGAAGACAAAACCAAATATAATTAAATATAATAGTTTACGTAAATAAAACAAAAAAAGCATGGGGATACCCAGGTTCTGATGTCTCACTTGCCTGGCAGAGGCAGCAATAGAATCACATTTTCTAGAACATCCAAGCCTTCCAAAACTAGAGATTTTCTTCTCTTTGTGTGCAGTGCACCTCCTCAGTCACCACAACCCGAACAACCTCAGCAAGAAATCAAGTTTGGGTCTCCAATCACTACACAGACATGTTTATTTCTGGGAGCCGAGGAAGAAAACACTACGCCAGTGGAAATTGCATGTGTATGTGATTCCTAGGAGCCTAAGTTTTCTAACATCCTGCCCTTCGTTACAAAATAAAAAGCAAATCCGAGAATGTCACCATCTGGAGTCACAGTGACCTCTAAGCGAGTGACGCCCCACATCTTCGCAGCCAGGACACTGTCCTGCATGGCACGCCTGCTCTGCAATTGCCATTCAGACTGATCTTATATGCACATTGCCAGCCAGGCTTCAGATGAGCCTGGCAGTGAACATGGCACAGCTCAGGGTAAGTGCAAAGGGAGAATAAAAAGTGGAGATGAAATCATTATCAGTAACACTAACAAACTTCTATCAAGTGTGTGCAAGGCATAGTTTCTTGGAGTCTTAACTCTTGAACAAGTTCATACAGATTTTACAGGGGCACTTTGATGCCAGGGCAATCCTTCTCATGAACCTCAAATCCCTGGTATAAGAGATGAAGAGGGAAAAGGTGTTCCATGAGACAACTGTCCCGTTAGATAAGTCCAAATATGGAAAGACAAGTGACAATTAGGGAGCTATTCCCTGTATTTTTCAGCTGGGGAACAGCTGACTGAGACTGTGATGTTTTGTGGCAATAACCACTGGTTTGGAGGTGCTGAATGGGTTGGATTTGCTTTATATGAAGAAATATACTTTAAAATGGCAGGGACAGAGAAGGTCCACGGCATAGTGCATCAGTCAGGAAGAGACTTCAGTTCCCTGCTTTTCTTCCAGATGATGCATTCTACTCAGGCTCCTGCAACAGTACATCTACTTCCCTTCAGCTCCCAAAACCTGGCACACAGGACCATGGAGCAAAAGATAAGCTGTCACATCACCAGCCTTCCCTTCTCCTGGTAAATCTGTGCTGCACACTTGCAGTGAGGAGACACAAACTCACTCAGGCCATTTCTATCCAGCCAAATGCACCAGTGCTGCTGAGGGAGGAGCAGGGGAGGGTTGAGAGTAATGAGGCACAGGTAACACAGGGCACTGCTGGTAGAAACCCCATGCAGCGCTTGCCTGAATGAGTGCCGGGTCAGCAATATTTCTTGCTCCTCCCTACCTGGAACAACATAGTCACAGCTCATCTAAGACAAACCCACCAAAAAATTCATGCGGATGTGGTCCCCTGGGTTCACGTGTCACGCAGGGCAGCACAGCAGCAGGGGCTGAGGAGTGGAGTGGGAAACGAGGAGACTGTGACAGGTACCCACTCTGCAGCGCGTGTGAAGGACTGTCCTCGGGAGGGACACACTTAGGCAAACTCTCACTATGCATCAATACCTGGGTTTATGATTTGAGTTCACCAAGTGCCTTAAAATAACAGGTTACAGTTCAGTTGAAGCTTGAGAAAAACAAAACAAAACAAAACAAAACAAAACAAAACAAAACAAAACAGTTTTGTTTTGGGATCAGGTTCTGTTTTGTTCCCTGGTAACAATATCATTAACATACTTTTCTGAAAACTTCTTGAGATAGTCAAGTGAACGGATTTAAGCAAAACAAAAGAAAACCAGCTGAACCCAGATGCCCGGTACAAAGAATGTGAGTGCTCATGGTTAAGGTCTAAGTCATAAAAACAAAAGTTAAAAGATTCATGAATAAAAACTGCTAAGCATCCACAACTCTAAAAGGTACAGTAGTACCTGTAATGCTTGTAATTCTTACTTCATCACTGTATTATTTAGTCTGGACAAAAAATGTAGTTTGCAGTCTGAATCTCAAAACTCACTGGATTTTAAGTCTTACATTTTTTTTAGTTTCTTGAAAGTTACATAAATTGAATTTTTGATTTATTATCTGTCATACTACCGAAGTTCCTATTTTAGAGTCAGTATCTTAGTTTTTTAAAACCCCAGATACAGTGCTGCAAGCCCTGGCTAATCCACTGAATATGTTATGGAGGGTTTTTCTTGTTAGAGCAGCCTGTCACAGAAGTGTTCAGAGTTACCAGCTGCCTCTGTTCTCAGGTGTCACTTAAAGACATCTTGTGTCTGATTATTCTACTTCATCCTAATTACTAAGATTGTTTTGAAGACATCTTGACTTTCATAGCTTGATACAGTAACCATTGCATTGCATAAGTTTTCACCAATAAAGCTCCAACCCTATTTACAAAGCCTTACCTTAATCATAGTGTCCCTGTGTTTGTACCGAACACTTGCGCTCTTGGTTTTGCTCAGCTGGGTTGAAGTGAGGTGAATAAAGGCTAACAAGAAGCAAAGAAAGAAGAGAGAATGAGAGGACACAGAGCAAGCCCAAGCAGAAACATCAAGTAGTTTGGGGATGTTAAAAATAAAACCTGTGCATGTGACTGGGCAGCTCAGCTTTCAGAGCTGTCTCTTCCACTGTATTTGTTAACACTGTCACTACTGGCGTGATACTTAATGGAGAGGATGTAAGCGACAGCACTAGCCCTGCCCTCTGCCCTGGGTGTTAAGAGGAAAAGATCAGAGCGTATCCCAGAGCCCTGTATCAGTTTCCTGCCATTCTCATCTTTAATGACTCCTCTCCTCGCAGTGCCTACATCAGCCTGTAGTTTCTGCTGTTGCAGCTGTCACTGCGTCCCCTGCTCCTGCTTTCACTTACTCCAGTGGTGGGCGCACACAGTGATGATGGGTTTGCACCCACAGCAGGACCCGCCTCAGGGCATAGCCTCCAGCTGGCTGCCCTTGCCACAGGGCTGCTTGTCCTGGAACAGAAGAGCTGAACCAGCACCCCTCGTGCTGACGGATGAGTTGCTGCTTCTCCCTGGTGGGGGAACACCTTGCAGCTGTGGTGGAGGCTCTGAGATCCTAAATCACAGCATACTTTTTGTTCTGCCTTATCTTTCTCTTTCCCTATCTGTGAGACCTCAGTGACGCTGATAGTTTGAAACAGTGCAGGCAACTGTGTTTTCATTTTTAGGTTGAACGAAATGTCAGTAGGCAACAACCAAGGCTTGCTGGTGCCAATTGTAATTTAGTAGTGCTAAATATGGTTAGCAGGCTGGCTCCGTGGCCTTTTTTAGAAAGGGCTGTATTACTGTGGTACCATGTTGTATCATCCCACTGCACTCAGGAAAACAGGGGCCAGCAGGAATATGTCTAAATCCATATTTCACCCAATCACATTATCATCAATGTGTTTGTCCCTTCCACTTCAACCCCTCACCTTCTAGTTCACAATTTTTCTTCAGCCTTGACCCACAACAACTTCTTCAATGTTGTCGTTGTCTTTTTAGATTGTGCTTAAAAACATACTGCTTATATGCTTCACTTTTACACAAATCTACTTCTCAAAATTCTCTGCTACTAATTTAGGAATAAATTCTCCAGCTGAATTAACCCAGATGACAAATATTTAGTGCTTTAGAAGCAGCTGTTGCCAGAAATGAAACTATCTTCTATCTTAATTTCACCAGAGAAGGTGACAGAAATCAGGAGTTCATCTTTTTTTATCTGCAGCACACCATTTGTATTAACCCAGATTCATCTGAAACTATACACTCAGCAAAACTGGGTGAACTTACAGATCTCTGCTGCCACCGTTACCCATGCTAATTTGATTGAAGATACCTCAGGAACATCAACCAATAACCAGACCTCCCACTGCAGTACAGATGTGCGTGCTGGTGGGATGGAAGAAATGCGACTTCTCTGAGAAGATGTATGACTTATTTATTTTGTGATGCACATACTGCTGGATAAAGCTGTTGAATGTATGCTTTATCCTCTCTTATCTCAATTTTGTGGGTGGAAATACTGTGCCATATCAAAGTCCTGTGAAATATATGTATCTGTATGATATGTGTACGCACATATGCATGTAAATACATACATGTATGTACATACTGTATGTATATACATGTGTAGTTGTACAAATGTGCATGTTCATACCATATATATACAGATATATAGCTGTGTACCAGCTGCCATGTCCCTCTGCTTAGGGAAGATGGCCTTTGTTGGGCTGATGGTGCCTGTGATGGGGCAGGGCAGAGATGAGGCAGGACTCCCCCCGCTGCTGCTGTCTCTGCGCTCCCTTGGGACACACCCCGTATCGCACACCCCAGCACACGCACCTACCCCAACACACCCTACAGTCGCGACATGGCCTATCCGCCACTCGCCAGACTACAACTCCCGGCATGCCTGGTGAGCTCTTTCTACGGCTGCGCAGCACTGGGGATAACCTTGCGCTGCGTGCCGGGACTTGTAGTCTTTCCTGAGCCTACCAGCGCCGGCCCCGCCGGAAGGCCTCCCCCTCCCAGAGCGCTCCGCGGTGGGTCCGGAAGCTGCGCGGCTCGCCGTGCGCAGGCGCACTGCCGCCTCCAGCCAGCGCTGGGCAGGCAGGCAGGGAGGGAGAGAGGGAGCGGCGCTCGCGCGCCTCGGGCCCGTCAGCAGCCAGCGCCGGGCCGGGCCGCGCCGCGCCGCGCCGGCCGCAGGTAGGAGGGGAGCGGAAGGGAAGGGGAGGCCGGAGGGGGGGCGGCAGCGGCTGCCGGGCGCCGAGCGGGGCCGGCCCGGTGCTGAGGGAGCCCCCGGCGTGCGCGCGTGCAGCGGGCGGGCGGGCGGGGCGGGGCGGGCCCGGCGGGAGGCCCGCGCGTGGAGCCCGGCGGCAGCCACCGGGCAGGGCCCGGCCGGGGCGGAGCCGCACCGGCAGCGGGCTCCTGGGCGCGATCGTGCCTCGGCATCCCCGGCACCCCCCTTCCCTTAGGGGGACGGAGCTGCGAGGGGGGCAGCGCCCGGCATCGTGGGGCAGGGGGCTTCCGCGCGTGCTTCCTCAGCCCGTCCCTCGCTTGTTTGTTTGTCTATTTATGTATTTATTTATTTATTATTTGTCTTCCCTCACTGATCTTAGCTGATCTTACAACACCTATCACTTCTCGCTGCAAACATGCCCTCGTATCCTTAAGTTCCCCCAGCGCTAGCTTTTTGCGTTCCTGCGTGCGACGCTGCCCAGCGCTTGCTGTCCGGCCGCGGTGGCCGTTCGCAGCTCTCCTGCGAGTGGAGACCGGGTAATCGGCAGGAGCTCGCCCCATTCATAATCCTTAAATTTGTCTCCCTCGTACGAGGATACATGTGGTGATGATTTTGTGCTTTGCCTCTTGAGGGCGTTTAATGAAAACTGAAACTCTAGGCTGGAAATACACGGCGTGAGCTGTGAAAATATCGAGCTGCTGTTTTTGCAGAATTCCCAAATGGTTGCATTTAGGAGTTTCCTTATCTTTTTTTATTCAACTTTCTATTTCTCTAGATTTTTTTTGTTCCCTGACATATATTCTGCTTTATCTGCTTAACGTTAATGACAGACTAAAGAAGTTGGGATGTGTCTGTGGGCTATCCAGAGATGGATTGCGACTTTACACCCAGCAGCTAGTTATTTGAAAGCTATTTTGTATATACTGGAATGGTATGGCAGTTAATAGTCTGAATCAAACTAAGCTTTGGTATGTCTGTCTTTGTTTTTATTATGTTGCACTCCCTGGTACGTTAAGGCATTGCACTGACATACGAACGAGCTAGTTCAAAGCAACTTTGTTTCTACTTGAGCTACAGTTGCACCTTTTAATTGTGCTTGAGATGTGCCCATAGGCACAGGGAAAATGAAGAGTAGCTTGAGGCATGGTAATGTAAGATGATGTGGGAGGTAGAGGTTCTCACAGTGGGGTCCCTTGCCAGAATTTTTCAAACAGATGTAGTAATGCTTCAGCTCCAAGAGTATATAACTATTACTTAGACTGTAATTCCCCCCCGAGGCTTCTAAACAGTGCCTTTGTCACATCCCATCTCTAATTCCAGCACTGTACCAGGACGTTTCCCTTTGCCATCAGTGTGCCATCCATTGGCTTTTCCTGATGTGTTCCCAGTGTTGAAGTGTTCAGACCTGACTTGCTTTGGTCGTCCTGTCTGCGCACTGAGCTCAGTGCTGGTCACAGCAAGTCACAGGCCTTCCAGTTCAGAAAGGGAAAGGCAGCAATAGCTCATTTCAGCAGCGCTGACAGAAGAAACTATTAAAACAAAAAGCATTAAACTTATCAGATATTGTAAAAGTTCCTGAAATGCTCTTTATAGACACTTAAGTGTGAATGTTTATTTAACTGGATTGCTTGACAGTTTTATTACAACTTCAGTGTTTCCATACAGTGCTACAGTGCTTCTTTCTTTTCCTCTTATTTTTCTTTTTTCTTCTGTTGAATAAGTTGAAGCGAACAGAATGGTATGTTTTATTTTAGACTGTTTGTATATAGCAGGCTTGCTTTGATGTCTTTGTCTCTTTTTCTTGAGATGGTGGATTTTTCTCAGATGTTTTTCATGTCTTGGAGGGGCAAATGGGCCTAACTCATGTCCTTAAGAACACAAAAGGAAACTGCCTTTAAAGGCAACTGTAAAGGTTGAAAAAATTGTGGAAAGAAGTGTGAGATTAATGGAGCTAAAACAGTGCCCTCCAGAAAAATGAAAATCAAATTTATGTGAAAAAGCGTAACATATAACAGTTAACCATGATTCACATCACCTATTTTGTACTTTATTGGTTCTAATTTAAATTAGAAACATGAGCGGAAATGAAACAGCAGCAGTAAGTAGCTAAATTTAGTAGATTTGTTTAAATACTTCAGAAGGCCAAACAGAGTAAGTGTGCAGAGGAGCCTAATAGGCTAGGAGCAAGTCAAGAAAAATAAAAGACAATGAAGGAATTACTCATTTGAGAAAACACTAGGAGAGGTTAAAATATCTGAACAGGAGGTTCTGGAATGATGTAATAGACAAACAACAAGTTAGAAAGACCAGACCACCTCTTCTTTCAGAGAACAAGAACTAAAGATGAACTGATATGAAAATTATTCAGCTTCATGCGAAGACACTAAACATAACAAAACTCCTTGTTTAAATAATACAATAATAGAGAGAAAAAATCCCCATATAAACTTCAGAGATAAGTGGCAATGATATGATAGCAAGTCATTTTTTTCTGCTCTCAAGAAAAAAAATAAATGTGTCCATAGTCTATTACAACTTTTGAAGTCAAGTGAGTAACGGATTATACTGGTCTATTTTATATCCAGGCATGAGTGTAGGGTTTTCATGATACAAAATGCAACAGCAAGATGCAAGTCCCACAGAAATATCAGTGCTTTTGAATTGTTTTGAAGATGGTAGGGGAACTCTGTAAAAACAGCAAAAAGGAGCGTAAAGCACTTGGTGAAAACCTCCAGTACATAGAAAAGCTGCAGAGCAATAGGACTGGAAATCATATTATGCCACCTCATGAATGTCTTAGACTGTATTAAACATTGTGTGAATTCAGTAATTTATTATGAAGAAAAAAAAAAGTAGAGGTAGTCTAGGTAGGTGATGGGCAGTGAATTTCCTTTCACCAGAAATTTTGGGTTTAAAAAGTATGTCAGTAGTAGTAGGTGTATGAAGTAGTGGTGAATCGGACATAACTTTTCCGTTTCTATTTATCCATTCATGCAGTAAAGGGGTAAATGGAGTTCAGTAGTATGGAATGAATCTTGTATTGGGATGAAGTTAATACTTGCTTGACACAAAATTAATGCTCAGTGTCAGGAGGAGACAGAACCTGAAAATATTAGAACTGGAAGAAACAGGGCTGTGTTCCTGGGTGTGTACAGAGAGTAACACACTGAGTTGTAAGAGTATCTCGTAAGATTTAAAAGTTAGCTAGTCACCAACTGCTGAAACTATCTTTATGATCTAGAACAGTTATTCCTTCTTTTCCTGCTTTTATTTGGTAGTTTGGGCTGCTGGCCAGGCTCAGCAGGAGAATTCATATGTTCTGTGAGAATCTAACCAGTTTGACAAGCAAGGATTTATTTTATTTTACAATCTGGGTTTGATGTTGAGATGATAAGAGCTGCTGGCTTTGGAATTAAATATCCTGTGGCTAAACATCCTGAATGTCTTTATCTCCAAAGGCGGCATTGTAAGCCTACTAAATCTAGTGCTGAGGTTACACCTGACAGAAAATGCACCTGTTGGTGTATTAAAATGGCATTTTGGTGAACAAACCACTTTTTGGTTGCAAACAAACCACAAAGTGCCTTTAAGAAATGTCAGATAATAATTTTGTCATTATGATTAAACTATTTTTTTTAATTATATGAAGCAGGATGAAGTTGCCTCTTAAAAGATGTAGGGCTCCTTTGTAGCTTACACATGATCACCTGTTTAACTGTCTGTTTCACTGTTCTTTTGTGTTATTAAATGATTGGAAAGGAAATGTGCATTCATTGGATTTAGGAGCAGTTGGTAGGAGGGATGCTAGGTGCCAGTGACGGGAGGCAGAGCCGGCATCATCAAGCTTTAAAGTTCTTGGGCGTATTGGCTTGGTGTGGCTGATACATCTGTATTATGCAACTCTTTCAGTTGCTGATGTCCAAAGCTCGTACACATTCTGCAGAATTTTGGCTCACTGTTATTTTGTGCTGTTACAATTGCTATTGGTGTCCAATTACCCGGAAGAGCTTTGAGCACATTTCATACCTTTCATAATGCTGAGTCACAGCAACCAATAAATTTGTCGAAGGCAAGTTTGTCATCAGGGGATACAAGAGAGAGGTTTTGTTTCAGTGCCTGCGGTCATTCACAACCCCAAATAAAAGTTGCTTGAAACTACAAATTAAACTTAATTTAGTTTATTTTTTAACCTAATTTGTTTAAGAATGTATGGAATTTCTTATTTGCATGATATGGAGTGCTGAAAGGTTCATGCTTGTTCTCTTGCAAAGAATGTTTAGGACACATTAGAAATTTTACGATGACTTTTTTTCCAGCAGACAACAACTGTCAAATTACATAGATAACTATTGGACTATTGTTTTTCAAACGGCCCAGTTTTTAGAGAAAATACAGAAAATACATTGTGGGTCAGCTCGTTCTGTAAGTGTGGGGAGGATGTGCTGTAATCTTAATGAAAATAAAAATGAATCTCTGCTTTAAAAGAAAAGCATTGCATTTTCATTTGACACATAGGAGTAATCACTTTTGTTATTTCATGTACATGGTCATGTTAGCATGAAGTTATTTTTTTAATGTACGCATAATCCTATGTGTTTGAAAAATTTAATTCCTCATCACTAGCTGCTTTGTTTTATGGCTTGTGGGAACTTTTTGGTTTCAGGTTGATTGTTCACTATGGGTTTATAGAAATCAGCATTCATTTAAACAGATTTGTGTGCAGTGCAATGGCTTTGAATGCAGCAGAAAAAAATCTGTGTTTGTTATTCAAACCTAGGCCCTTTAAATAAATTTGTAGGTGTTTTCCTTTTAAGTTCCCCTGACTTTAAGAGTCAGTGTTTTTTGGCCCTCTTGTTCAAATTAAAAGCTTTGCAGAACTTTGGAAGCTGTATCTGTTGCCTCATTAAGTTAAAATGGACCTTTAAAAATGTGACTAAAACCACATCAGAAATAACTTGGTGATAGTGTACCTATAGTGGAGTACTAGGTATACTGTGTCCGTATATCTTTTATTGTTTTTTCTTCTTTAGTAAAACTGTTTTCTAATAAACCTCATAAATGCCTTACTACTTAATCTCTCCAGTGTTGCTTATTTAAAAAACAAAACCACACAACAACAAAAAAGCCACCACAAAAATGTAATCATTAAACTTCTTAAGATTGGCTTAAGTGACCAGTTCCGTGGGTGTCTCTGCACTTAAAAAGTAGTCCAGGCTGGTGCGCCAGATCTCTTTTGAGACAGCACCAAGTGCCAAGTAATTCTGTTAGTTCTTTTGCTGCAACCGTGAGTATGCTTCCTTGATTTTTTTTAAATTTCTGTGTATTTTTCAGTGTGATAAGGGAAGATTAGGGGTTGGCAAGCTGATGTTTTCCTAACATTGGGGACATCTGAAAAATAAAATCTGCAACCCCATCCATGCTTTTGTGAGCGCAGAAGATCTTTCTGAAGGCTACCTGGGAACATACTAAATTGACCCTTCAGGTTTAGTTGTTTTGCAAAAACACCTTTGTATTTTTGTTTTTATTTTATTACATTTTCACTTTATTTCTGCCTTTTTTTTCGTGTGGAAGATGAGATGTCCTTGAAATGTGACATCCCTACAAACTTGACATCAGGTCTTCTCCATATTGTCCATATAATGTAGTCTCTTTTCTATCTCTGGTTGCTTTTGAGCATGTCTGTTATATTAGCATAACAGTCAATATTGAGCTTTTTAATTAGTCTGTAATTTGATGTTCCATATTGTGCAAAATTGTGCATCTTCTCAGGCTTTGTTATAATTGACTTAAGGTTGACCTTATATTGGGCAAGTAGCAGCCAAACTTGCGAAGTGGCCAAAGAACAGCTAGAACATGCTGTATTTACTGTAGATGAAGTGGATCAATACCTGGTTTACTGTCTTATAAAAGCTGCTAGGACAGAAGCAATTGTGAATTAACTGGTGATGGATGATCTTAGAGGTCGTTTCCAGTCTAAATGATTCTCTGATTCTATGGAAGCAAATTAATAGGTGCATAATAAAGCAGATTTGAAAGAAATGGAGACGGGCAGGAATTCCATGATGAAATCCCCTTGCTACTTCCGTGTTTTGACAACAGGTTCCTAAGACTCTGAACCCTGTTTCAAGGCTTTATGTTCTATCCGAATTCAACCATGAATTTTATGTTGCATTTGAAGCTCCTGTAATCTTTTGACCTCTTGGCTATCAGAAGGTGGTTCCTGCTTGTTCCTCTGTGAGGTCTGCTGTAGGAGTGTGCGTCCCTGCTGTTCTACATACACTGAGGTCTGTCATTCCTTCTAGTGAGTAGGGCTTGTCTGCTGCTGCAGCTTTCCCAAGGCACAGAACATTCATTTCACATGATCATTTTGTTCCTAGTTAGTGCTAGTGTTTGAACTATCGTCATCAAAACTTAACTTTGTAGATCTTTACAAATACTCTAACTGCTCATTTTACAGTGCTTGTGAGACATATTTTGCAATTTCGTTTTATAGCTGGAGAAAGTTAAGCTAAGGTGTTTTAGAAATTGGCTGTGTTGTGCTTGAAGAATAGCTTCTTGGAGCTTAGTTAAATATACTTTCCTCTAGTTGTCCTGAGCTTTACAGGAGTCTGAAGACTTTGGAAATTAGAAATTAATGCCTTGTCCCTTATGGTCATTCCATAGACTTCTGGCTTCTAGTATGTTTTGTCCAATAATTTAACAAAAGAAGCAGATACAGCCTCACCACAGTGTCAGTTTTTCAAGCAACAGGAGGTGGCAGTGAAGAGAGATGTCAGTCTACGGATATTCTGTATGTTCTTTTTTTCCTCAGATAACACTGTCAGCAATGCAGATGTGTTATTTCATCTCTCTAGCATGATGTCTAATGTAGGATGCTGCATAAAAGCTTTTCCAGGGAAATAATAGCATTAATCCCTAGGTAGTATTTGTATCATTATATGCCATATATTATTCATGGTTTTACTATGAAGACTATGCCTGTCTTTATATGTCTGTGTACTATGAAGTTTTCTGTCACTTGCAAGAAAACTGATAGCTTATTTCCAAAATATTTAAATAATTCTGTTAGTATCTTGAACCTGTTGCCTTCAAATTGGCAGAAAGCAAAATAGCAAGGCTTTCTAAAATAAGTACTTTGTGGGTAAAAAATACACCTGTGGTCAAAATGTTGGATTTGTTGGCTGATGAGAGTAATGAATAACCAGGTGCTGCATTCAGTGTAGATGTTTTTTTTTTTTTAAATTGGATGTGTTCCCAGTCTCTCATTAAGAGCATCAGAAGGTGATACATCCTGTAATCAGAAGTCAGTGAATTGCTAGGACATCTGTACAGGCTGTGCTATAGGTGTTTGGCATGATACTAAGAAACACAATTGTGAGGAAACTTTAATTCTCCAGGGTGCGTAGAGTCCTGTGGCAGAGCCACTGAGTAACCAAAAATCTCTGATGGTTAGTCATGTCGCATTCCATCTAGCAGTGTCTGCAATTCTAGTGACAGTGATATCTGGTTTAAGAAGACAAGTTTGTTTTTGTCACTCTTTCAGATGATTGATACCTGATTTAAGAAGGCAGGGAGTTCCTTTTTGTCCCTGTATAGATGATTGCTTGGGACAATGTAGGTCTCTGCAATAAGTGACAACATTTCACAGTGCAAACTGAAATTCTTTGACTTGACCAGCAAGGAGAAATGCAGTACTTTTCCTTTCTCCTAGAAATTTGTGCTCTGATCATCTCCACTTTTGGCACGGCCTTTGTCTTGATCAGCAAAAGAAACGGGGAACGTCATTTCCTTAGTGAATGCAGACACTAAGGAATAGATGGTGGTTTTTCATTTTATTAAAAATTATTTTTTTCATGGTAGCTAAACTGAGGAGGAGGTCATATGGGGTTGGGCTGGTGCTGCACAAAAAGTCAAAGAGTACATCATGAAAACTCCTCCCAGGGTCACCAAAGATTTTTATCTATAGACAGGAGTATGCAGAAATGTGGAAAGCACTACGCTATCTTTAGGAAAGAAGAGATTCGTAGAACATTTCCATGACAACCACCACAGACTTTCACCAGAAGGAGCATTAATTTTGATAGTTCAGAGAAGATCCTGGATTTACTATGAAGAACTTGCCATGGGTGAATTTAAAGTGACCATTGAAAGATTTTCAGTTAAGCTGCAACAAAACTGCTGGAGACAAGTGAGAAGTATTCCCCTCTCTGGTTTAGTCTGGGGGAAAGGCTACATGCTGAAAAATGGAAAAGGATCTTTATAGAAAATAATTCTTGGGTGACTGTAATGACCAACATAAGATTATTTTATTTTCACTCCTAAAGAAAAAAAAAGCATGCTCACACTGAATAGGTCTAAAGATGCTGGCAGTAGATGTGGGGTAGATGAAGTCCTGAATGTGGTCATAGAATTTTCCACCAGTGGTCAGGGAACCAACAGAAGAACCATGTTACTTTAGACTGAGTTTTAGGGATATTGAGGGTATTATAGAACCCTTTAGAAAATAACTTTGGATTGAATAACTATACAAATTAGGCAGATATATAAAATGGTTGTATGGCCACATGTTGTGATTTTGTTGATTTGCTACTGGTTAGGGACTACTATGAAATAATTACAGAATTCTTTGCTAGTTGAATTTGGGAACTTCTCAATGCTGAAGGGAGCTTAATATCTCTGCCTTTAGTTGGAAAAACTGTCTTCCTGGTTATTTGGTGGGAATTTGTAGGACGACTTTACTCCAATGTAATACACGATACACTTGTGAAAGGATTTTAAGTGTACTGATCGCTCAGAAAATAGAGGGGGTTAGTCAGCAAAGTCTTACTTTGTCTTGGAAGTAAGAAATAAGCTTAGCCAAAATTTACAGCTAAAGCTTGTAGAGGATGTAATATTTCTTAAGTTCTAAACATAAAAGAGAACGAGAAAATGTGAAGCCATTAGGTAGAGCAGTTGAGGTAAAGTCAGAATTTAAATAATAAACTAATAAAAGCTGTGCCTGTATTTTCAATAAAGATGATAAATAACACAACAGGACAGGGCTAATAGAGCTATAAGAGGGCTGATAGAGCTAAATGAAAGTTATTTCCTCAAAGCCAGAAGCAAATTTGAAAGGAACTAATATATTAAGGTGGGAGATGAACATAAACAAGGTAAAAATATATATATGAGGAAGAAGAAGAGTATGATAAGGAAACTTGTTGACGATGAAGCTGGATTATGTCACTGGTATTTAGAAACATCGGAACATCGTATGGAAGGACTGCATAATAGTAATGAGGTGAAATTTAGTAATAAGAAATGAAGATGATAAATGTCTAGTATTTCTATAAACTACGAACTTTTATGGACTGAAAGTGAAAATGTGAAATGATCACAGGAGCTATTGAAGTCCTGAAATCCCCAATGAAGGCAAATCTAATCTTGTGAGTTTAAGATGTTTCAGATAAAAGCACAGAATGATTAGTAATGTCATAGGAGGCCGGAGATTTTATCTGGGCTATTGTGTATGCCTGTGTTCATGTTCAAGGGCAGATTGACTAGGGTGGCTACAAAGCCTTTTTTTTTTTCCTGTTAGACGTGTCCTTTTAGCTTGTGTTTTTCCATCTGGTATTTGAGTTCATTTTCTCGACTCTAAAATATATAAAATGTCTTCCAAAATGTTTAGAAACAAGACATATTCTATACTCAGCCTGAGTATTTGTTGGCCTGTATATTAACAGTTAAAACAGTAAAAATTCAGGGCTCCCACAAATAGTTTTTCTGTTTACCATACAGGTAGTAGTCATTTGAAAAACCTAGAAATGGGAAGCAAATGTTGTTGCCGAGCATATTGAAAGAAACGTGAAAACTTTAAGCTTAGACACCTAAACACGTGAAGAATAGAGTCACACAGGAAGAATGTAGCTGTTAAGAATGATGTAGGGAACTTCTGGATTTCTGAGACTATGGTTTTGTAGGATTTTCAGTTAAAAGGAAGCTATTTTAGGAAGTCTTTACAGCAGAATTAGGCTGCTGAATTACCTATGTGATCAGGCTTTCATGTTGCATTCAGTGCTGTCTGTGACTGGCTGGTCTTGAATGCAGTAGTTTTGTGTTTTTTAGCGGTGTTCAAATTTTGCCTAGTGGAACACAGTTTGAAGGGATACCTGGAATGTCTTCTGAACATCAGAATTTTTATACATGATTGTCAGGTATCAGTGACTTTAAAAAGAGGCTCTATTAAGAAACGCATTTGGCTATCCGCTGTTTTTAATCTCTTAAAACTCTTTGTGCTAATGGAAAGAAGAGGAGGTTAGAGTAGACTCTATTATACATCTGATATATTTTTTAAAAAGGTAACCAAAGCTATTGAGAATCTGCGTACACTTGTGTTGCTCCGTTTTAAAATAAAGTGCACAACAGATCATTTCTCACCTGGTGATTCTGTGCTTATGGAATTTGAAGTGGGTAGTGTATCTAACACAACACGTTAGGGCATTTGAGAGACCTTTAACAGTCCTGAAGAGCCACTTTATATATAGTATAGTTTCCTAAATTTCATATTACAGAGTGTCAAATATTTACAACGTATTGCACATTCTGTACCTGTAGGAAGATTCATGGACATACGGAGATATTTTAGAATTCTATTCCTAACATTGTTCGGATTTAAAGGGGAGATGTAAGAGAATCATAGAACGGTTCAGGTTGGAAGGGACCATAAAAATCATCTAGTTCCAACCCCTCTGCCATAGGCAGGGATGCAACCCACTAGATCAGGTTGCTCAGGGCCTCATCCCGCCTGGTCTTGAACACCTCCAGGGATGGGGCATCCACAGCCTCTCTGGGCAACCTGTTCCAGTGCCTCACCACCCTCTGAGTGAAGAATTTCCTCCTAAACCTCTAGTTTAAATCTCTCCTTTTTTAGTTTAGAATCATCCTTCCTTGTCCTGTCACTATCTGATGGAGCAAAGAGTCACTCTGTCTTTTTTATAATTCCCCTTTAAGTACTGAAAGCTGTAATGAGGTCCCCTTGGAGCCCTCTCTTCTTTACGCTGAACAGCCCCAGAAGTAGCAGCAGAGTGGAGCACAGAGGGTAGAGACCTGATCCACAGCCCACTTGGTTTAAGGGTGGTCTTTCTACTCAGTTTTATAGCTATTGATTTATGCTAAGTAACTCCAAAGTGCATCGTTGTACATGTGAATTGTTGTGAGTTGATATTAATTTTGATCTACTGAGTTATACAGGAAAACTGGCAGATGGAAATAATAGACTCAAAAAAGGCTCTTCTGTATAAACAGTAACAGGATTGCAGTCTGGGGGTGAGGAAGAGGGGGAAGAATGGCACTTCTCTTTGCAGAAGCAAGTCTTTTGAGTGGTTAAACCATCCTCACCTGAAATGTGTCTGTCTCCATTTACTTTTTCTTGTAGGTCTTGTCTGGATAGAAGGAACCTGAGGTTGTGTTGAATTAATTTAAAATGTGAATTTGAAGTGCAAAAAAGCCTCTGTACTGACTTCCAAAGTGAATTAAGCTAAAAAGGAGCTAAGACTACTTCACTTCTGAGTAAAACTGTTAATTCCCTGTAGGGAGAGATATTAAGATCTATTAGTATAGCTTTCTTAGCCCAGTCTGTATCCTCTGCCTTACGAATCTCAGTTCCTTCTTAATAAAACGGTTCACTTATGTCTCGCAACCTCAAAGAGTAAAATAAAAGATTGGTGGTCTGGTGTGGAAAAACTGGCACACTGAAGTGTAAATTCTGTAAAGTCATTTTACACCTTTTGAAGTTATTGGAAGTTAGGTGACAGGTTATAGGGAGGCAGTGGCTGGAAGTGCATGGAGAGGTTCTATAGAGATGGAGACAGACCATAAATGGATGTGTGTTGAAGAGTAATTGTTCTCTGACTGATTCTGTTTTTAATTGCAATGTAAAGGAATCATGACGACCTCAGGAAAAGAGAATTTCCGACTGAAAAGCTACAAGAACAAATCTTTGAATCCTGATGAGATGCGCCGCAGGCGGGAGGAAGAGGGTCTTCAGCTACGGAAGCAAAAAAGAGAGGAGCAGGTACTATACTACAGTTGTGATAACCGTAACCAGTCGTTAAACATTTGTGTCTTGCACTGTCTTTACTTCTTTGCTTCTCTCAAAGCTGCTTTGCTTGATTGTTCTTGCCCTGTCAAATTCACGTGTGGTCAGTCTGAAATCGGTCACTTGCAGACATTTCTGCCTCTTCTTCAGGAAGTACAAAATGTAGAGAGTGCTCATCATCCACTCAAGTGTAAGATTGACCAGAGCAGCTTGGAAATAATGGTGATTTCTGGAAAGCTGTCTGACCTTGCACTGGAGGTAGTTGAGGAATTCCTTTTTTTTTTTTTTTTTTTTTACTTTTATTTTCGGCTAGCTGAGTTGTGGTGACTCTGATCTTCATTTAAACAGTGGTAAGGTGAAATGAAAGGAAAAATTTTTTATCCATGTTGAGTTAAAACAAAGATGGTAATGTGCTTAGGTTTGGAATGGTAGGTAAACTCTGTAATCTGTTCCATTTAATATCGTTTTCTTAGCGTCAATACCAGACACTTTCAAGGAAATTCTCTAGTTAGGGAAGAATTCTGAGAGGGAATTGCAAGATTTCTTGTTGGAGGTTTTAACTGGGATCAGCAGGCAGTATTTCCAGACCACTGGTAGTACAGAATGTACTCGGTCTTATCTGTAAAGCTGATGCTAAATTAGGAAAATGAAGAAGTCATTTTAGGAATCTCTTATCTGTGCCTCTGACCTCCCTTGTACCTGATTACCACAGGTTGGCTAAATAAAGTGTAGCAGTACTTTTATTCTCTTAAAGAAAATTGTAGGTCCTATCTGGACAGACAGCGCAGTGGAAGTGGAGCTGCAAGCAGTGTTTTGTTATGTTCCTTTACCACTGCAACAGTTTCAAACCTAATGTGCAGGTACTTCTATTTTTATGTATTTGGCACATGAGAATGTCAGTGGGATGCTTGACTGGCATTGAGGATGACAGAGTTGACATTGCATCGGCTAGTTAGAGCTGTGGTTTAATTATGTGAGGGAACCTGCTTTATTCTTTGACTTGCTTGTTTTCATTTACACTCAGGTTTGTATTCTAATATTTTTAATATATTCTTTGTTTTAATGTCTTAGCATTGATTTTGCATTTTTCAGCCTCTGTGGGGAGAATCTTTTGACCTTTTATTAAAGCTTGTTCAAAGTTCCCCCCCCTTTTTTTTCATTTGGCTTTGTATCCCACAAAAACAATCTCAAGCCTCTGAATTTTTGCATAAACTGCCAACATGTAAAATTTGGCTTAGGATTGTATTTGAGCAATGTTTGAAAAGCTTGGGTGGGCACATTGTCCATTAGCCTGGAAGGAACAGCACTTCACAAGGATGCCTATCACTGAACTGGGGCTGGTGTAAACGTACCAGCTTTGCATACTGTTTTTTCTCCAAAGACAGAGAGAAATAAGCAGCAGGTTGGTGTCAGGGCTCTGTCTTGGCTTCCCTCTTTAGTGGTGCAAATCTGATATGGCTCAGTGCTGGAGTCTTGTTTCCTGGATTCTGAGCAGGAACCTGACAGGCCACGCAGCACTCCTCAATCCATCTTGTCATTGCTAATGTTTCTTCCAGTGAGACAGCTGGATTGAGAAGCTGTAGCGTCTCTCTCTCTTCTAATGACATCTCTGTCTACCTCCTTCATGTGATAGCAACCAAATTCTGTTCATCCCAATATCATATCTTTACACCACTCTCAAGTGATTATCCTCCAAAGTCTTCTCTTTTCCACAGTAACTCAATTATCCCAGCCTCAGTACCTGTTCTACAGGGAGCTGTTATACACAGCAATTTTTCAGGTTTTTGAGCGCGAGCCTCCCCTGCTAACCTTGGGGAGGGCAAGAAACCAATTGTCTGGAAGCTAGAGGTAGCTGGTAGGTGGAGCGTGGGCACTGAAAAAAAGAAGGGAATACCAGTGAGGATTTTTCAGAAATGGCAGGAATGAATATTCCAGCACATTAAGGTGTTCATTTGCTCTGTTACTAAATTGTGTCCATTTATGGTTCAGAGAAGTCCCAGAGTCTATACTATAGCTAGTCTATACTAGCTTCTTTTCAGGTGGTATTGTATATAATTTTTATTATGCATAACATGACATGTCATGTTTATGTAGGCTCTCAGTTCTGTACTGCTTTTATTAAATATTTTTTCTCTTTAGTTGTTTAAACGACGAAATGTTGCAACAGCTGAGGAGGAAGCGGAGGAGGAAGTTATGTCAGATGGTGGCTTCCATGAGGCTCAGATGAACAACATGGAGATGACTTCTGTAAGTGTTGAAACAGGAATATTGTTCATTGAAACTGAGCAGGTCTGTCATGCAGCGACTTGAGGGGAGCAGAATTGCACAAAATCGTGGAAAACTCGAAGAGCTTATGGACAACTTGCAAACACCTGTATCAGTGAACTGACCTGAAACAGATTATGTTATGGATAGAGTGAGTGGTTGCTCAGTGGATATGCCTTCAAGAAAATGAAATAAAATAGCATTGTTCCAATCAGGCTAATCACTTCTTGGTTTTGATGTTGACTGTTATGGGTAATTTTATCAACTTCTGCCCAGAGTTGTTTATTTTTTAAATATGAAACTCATAATGCTTGAAACATGGAAATACAAATGAGTCAATGTGTTCTTGCAATTTGGAAAGTAAAAAGAGGCTGGCTGGAAATCTCCGTTAGCAAACATTCAAGTGGCAGAAATTTAAACCAGGATGTTGGAAACATAGCTAGACCTGCTTAGTTATCTGCAAGTGTCCTTGAGCTCCTTTCGAGGCTGGAATTTCATCCTGCAGGAAAGCCTTCTTTTAGTAGAAATTTAGTTTTTTCTGCTTTTTCCATTTCTTTACTGCAGTCTTCTCCCTGGAAAGGAAAATGGTAAGGGATTCAGGCTATAACAGAGAGGATAAAGAAAAATAGGACTCAGTGTGGACTGTAAAGTTTGATCATTGATGTTTGTATTTGTTTTTGTGTTCAGAGTATGCTTCGATGGAAATCAGGCTGCTTTTGATTTCTGTTGGTGGTTAGACCAGTCTTGAAAATTATTCAAGAGAAATGCCTATAATGTGGTAGATAACTAATGGAATGTATTGTTTTATTCTTCAGATGAGTCCTACATACCATTTGATTATTTGTGTGAAAATACAAACTAAATAGATAGTAAAAAGTAAGGAAAGCCAATCTTATACAGATTAGCATTTTAAATATAAATAATTTCAGGGTCATAAGAGTTGGGGCTGAAAAGGGAAAGATCTAAAAGTACTGCATGTTTTGTTTCCCTTCTCTCTGTAAACTGTTTCGTGTGACAAAAATCTAGATTTATTCTGTTTTATTACTGGGTTGTAAAAGTACTGACAAAGCTCAAGTATTTTCATTACTGTCATCTATCTTCCTGTGCGTTAGGGGTTTGGATGTGATCTATAGAAGGATTTGAATCAGAAAGAGGAATAAAAACAACAAATTCCCTTTCATGGATTTGCATGGGTCAAATCAAACGATGTCAGATTCTACCTGGCGTAAGAAAGGTCACTGATTTAGTTTAGCCATATTAGTGGAAACCATCAGTATTGTGAAAAACTTAATACTCTATTTGATTATGATGCCAAGCATTTGTTTTGTCAATGCTTTTAAAATGACAGTTCTTGTACATTTTGGTGTAAGAGAATGACTCATGATGTACATGTTGCAGATATCCAAACAATAGCATAATCAGTGTTCTTCTTGCATAACAGTAATTGCTATTCTGATTTAAACTACTTTTTGTTAAAGCTGACAATTTTACAGTTATTCTAGAGAAAGGGAGATAAGAGAAAAGGGGAGAGAATACCTGTGAGAGATTATGAGAAGATTTTTTATGGCATAACTTGAGTGAAATCTGAATGTGGGCTTCCAGGAAGAAAGACTACTCTCAAGTATGTTTCTACTTATGGTAGCTGCACATGTATGATGACTCATTTATTGTCTATACTGGTTCTTATCTAGGTTTTTGCTCAATAAAAGATAAACTTGTTAACATTTTAGCAAATATTCTAACCTTTCCCCCACTAATCCACAATTTTCTTTTTCTCTTGTTCTCTGTCGCTTTCATTCTCTCCCCAACCTGAATCGTAGAGTGCTGTCATTACGGCTGATATGATTGAAATGATTTTCTCCAATAGTCCAGAACAGCAGCTTTCAGCCACTCAGAAATTCCGAAAACTTCTTTCTAAAGGTAAGGGCTGAAATTACTTGCAGAAAAATGTAAAACAGTCCATGGCATATATTTTGACTTTGTTAGCAATGAAGATTGTTTCATACAGAAATGTCTGGATGAAGAATTTCATCCAAACAGTGTTGTTTTGCAAAATGCCAACTGCATGTATTTAATAGTTGTTTTTGCTCTTGAAATCTCTAAAACTATTAAGTGATGCAGATGCGATCTCTGATCTGTAACGTAAGTTAAAGTATTGTGGGCAATGTCTCTGTGGCTTGCATATGCTGCTTTCTAGAAGTTGAGCTCTGCACCTGTGTGCCAAAGTGACTTTGCAGATCTGCTGCTGTCAAGTTTATGTGCCTACATTACTGAGTGCATTACTGTTTTGAATTGTGTTACCTTATTTCAAAATTCAAGCTGGAGATTTCCTTTGGTAATAGATACGAATCTATTGCCTTTTAATATAGGCAAAGCGGTGTTACAGAAAACTAACACTCAGGAAAGAACAGTCAACATGCCATTTGATATTTTGATGCAGTAATTTGGGAAATCCCCAGCAAAGAAATGAATATATTTAACTTTGCATTTTATTTTAAATAGAACCAAATCCCCCAATAGACGAAGTCATAAGCACACCAGGAGTGGTGGCAAGGTTTGTGGAGTTCCTCAAACGGAAAGAAAACTGTACATTACAGGTATACAAATATGAATATATCTGCCTTTCTGTATTATGAAGACATTTGGTGATGTAAATCAAGTAGAAAATGTCAGTACTTTGCTTAATGAGCTATACTCTTGTTCTTCACAAGGATAACACAGCTATTTTATATTGAGGGTTTCTTCAAGACAAATTCCATTTCTAGGCCTCTGATAGGGCCAGGAGAGAGAGAGGTCTGAGTTATGTTGTGTGGTGGCTAATATGGAGCGTTTACGCTGACTTTCTTGTGTAACAAAAATCGTTTGAAATGTGGCCTCAAAGAAGGAAAAGCTGTTAAACTAAATGTATCGTTAACCTTTTGTACCAACTGAAAGCAGTTATAAATTTTCAGAATTATGACTTAAATTTTTCATTAAATTCTAAGAAGTTTAAAATTAAAATATATGATGATAAACATAGAAACCCTGCAACTTGCTTGCTTTAGTTTGAAAAACTAAATTGTGTCTGCTACAATGGTGGTTAATTTGTTTTGGACCTACTTCTTGGAACTTTGTCTTTTTTCCAGCTCTCCATTTTTTCTGGTAAGAAATCTTTCTTCCGGGCTAGTATAAAATGGGAGGAAATTGATCCTCTAATGGAAGAAAACATTAATAGTTAACTGCTAAATACAATATGTAGGTTAAATCAATGTTCTTTCAAAAGGCATGGTTAAAGCGATATTCTTTGAAAAGGCATAAGGCAACACTTTGTTAATGCCATGCAATATCCAAATTTTGGTATGTGGAAATATGCAAAAAGGACTTTTCCTTTTTTCCTTTTCTTACAAAATAGAGGAAAGGTATAATTTATAGGAATTACTTTTCAAATTAAGACCAGCAGAATTCTGAAGGTCTGCTAGCTTTTTCTGAGGAGTATGTAGACAGTAACTAAAAGCATGTATCCAAAGTATTTTTCCCCACATGCTGTTTGTATGATGGATTGGATGTGGAAACTCTTCTATGCTGGTGAACATGAAACTGTTTGAGTCTTTGTGCTACAGGCTTCTACTGTATTGTCAATGGAATATCCAGGAAAAAATGGCCTTAAAAAAGACACACAGTCATCATTTTTGGTGTGGCACAGAAGGGTCCCAGTAAACTTTCTTCTGTACTTTGTTTTCCAGTTTGAAGCTGCATGGGTGTTGACAAATATTGCCTCGGGAAATTCCCTTCAAACTCGAATAGTGATCCAAGCAGGAGCCGTCCCCATCTTCATAGAGCTGCTTAGTTCTGAGTTTGAAGATGTACAGGAACAGGTAGAGATTAAGAATGGTGTTGTGTTTTTTCTTTTTTTTTTTCTTCTTACCAAAAGGTGTACAAGACTAATAAAAGTCCTGTTGCTTTAGAGGAAAGTATATTGTTTGGCAGTTTTGCACAAGAGTCCCTTTCTACCTAGCCTGAGTTTAAGATGCAAGTGTTGCTTTTTTGTTTTTCTGGAAATATGTTTAACTACAGCCAATGTGGTAATGCATTTTGATCTCTACCGAGTTAATATTTTTCAGCTTACTGAGGAATTCTAGAAACCTTGCTTAAAAATCACTTTAGAGATGGAAAGATCATGTGTGTTACTCCTGAAGATAAAACACTATGGGATTCTGTTCTCCTAAAATGTAGGAAAAGGAGGCAAAAGTGTAATTAAGCATGCTGTAGGTCTGTTGGATGTTGTCAGAAAAAGATAGTGAAGCAATGTAGTTTACTAAGCTGATGGTTTTTATTGTGGGAGTTGGGCTGAAGTGAAAGAATACATGTGATCTTTATCCATAAATTCAGCTTGAATGCCTTCCTTACAACGTAGATTAATATTCTTTAAGGCCCAAAGGGATCAGTATAAAGCACAGACCAAACACTTGACTAAGTAATTTCCACTTGAGGGCCATAACTCATGTTTGAACTATGTAGGATTTTTAAAAGACATCTAATCTTGCTTTAAGTACTTAAGATGGTGAAATATTAATCGTATTGATGAACAAATTTTCAGCAATTCATAATTCTAACTTTTATATATATATATATATATAAAAATTTGTCTAGCTTTGGGTCCAGGTGTTTGCTCTGTTTTTTTTTTTTTCCTATAGCTAATAATAGATGATAGTTTAAGCTTTTCTTGAGCAAATGAAATTAAAATCTGAATTCTTATTAAGGATATTTTTCTTTTGTGTGTGTG
Organism: Cygnus atratus; assembly: GCF_013377495.2. Classification (NCBI taxonomy): domain Eukaryota; kingdom Metazoa; phylum Chordata; class Aves; order Anseriformes; family Anatidae; genus Cygnus; species Cygnus atratus. Next base: position 100,166,861 of record NC_066362.1, on the reverse strand, counting down.
TGTGATCCTTTCTGAACATTTCTTTGTTTCAGTATCTTTTTGTGGTGGTGAAATAACAAGCACTGGTTATTCCAAGTAGTGCTGCTCCATCAGTGCTGTTTGCAGAGGTGGTAGCTAATATTAACTTCAACTTGATTCTTCCCTGCGTAAATATCCAAGATGTCTTTGAGGGCTCTTTGCCACAGAAGCTTGCTGTGAGCTCAGGTTAAGCCAATTATCCAATATGATCCATTGTTCTTTGCAGAGTCACTGACTTCCAGGGCTCAGTTCTCCATCCTGTAAGTGTGCCCTCTATTCTCTCTTCCTGGATGTCTGACCTTGCATTTGGCTGTATTGAGATGCATGATTGGAGGAGTCCGACTCAAAAGTATTGGATTGCTTTGTGTAACTTGCCTTTATCTTATAGCTGGCACAGAATGTGCCACCTGTACTTAAGGTTGCGTAACATTTTACACAAGACAGACACTTTTTTTCCAGCTGCTTGCAGCTTTCCACTCTGTAACTTTCAGTTTTCAATGGCCTGTCTCGGGCTGAATAATTTTGGCAAAGGTGTTTAAAGAGAATTTGGTTGCCCCAGAAAATTATGTTCAAGGAAATAAGTATTTTTGTCATTTTTTAATCTTTCTTTGAGGAAACTACTTTTTTTTTTTTTTTAGGAACTAGAAATGTGATGGGGAGCTTTCTGAAATGGTAGAGATGCTATGTTCTGCCTGTGTGAAAATCTATGCGGACTTAGCTATATGATATAAAAACTAATTTTTAGAGTCTGTTTTTTGGGGGGTGGCATTACTTTACAAAGTCAGCCATCACTTGTAAAGTGCTGTTCCTACAGAATGATTGGTGCACTGAATGTTGTAAAGGCTACTACATTTTTTACTTCTAATGGTCTCCTGTGTAAGAGCTAACTTTTTTATTAGGTTGTTAGTGTCATCCTTGCTGATGTTCAGAGAGCATGTGGGAAGATCCAGCCTGCTTTAGAATGAGTTGTGCAGCTTTCAGCCTTCAGATGTGTGTGAATTAACGGAAGAGCTTAGGGGGGTCACAGTTAAGTCCCTCTCTGACTCCAATAAACTGTTGATATATTAAAGTTCAGATTGCAGGCAGAATCAGTTATAGCTACTGGGAAATATTTTTCTACACAGTTCTGGTGTTGAATCCATGATCTGTCTGTCATCAGTAAGTCTCTGACTACCAGTACAAAATTGCTTTTTGTAGTAAACTGTGCTAGAAAAGATAATGTTGCAGTGTTACCTACACCTTTTCATAATGTGCTGCGGGTGTAGAGGTTGCAGCCCTTCTTAACTGCTGACTTTTGGTTTAATTCAGGCCAGCTTGGAAAAAAAAGCAAAAACCTGTTCTTTCTGACAGCTTTTTTTTTTAAATCACTTTAATATCTAATAAAATAAAAAATAAAGGCATTAGGCACATACATGTTAGCTCTTGTACTTCTACATTACAGAATAGCACTAAGTACACAACTGCACAGTGTTTTTCATAATAACTCTCATTCTGCATGTGTACGGGTCATTGCCCTAGTTACAGATCAGTGAGTAGTAAAGGAGGCTTTTAATTGTTACACTGTGCAGTTTTTGTTAAAGTTGGAACACGTAGTAGATGGAAAAAGGCAGAGATTGTTATGATTAAGGAGGTTGCAGGTTTCTGAGGTAAATGTATCTGCCATGTAGTGTCTAATGCTGAAAAATTTGCTTATATCAGTTTTCAGTAAGTGGATATAGTTATGTCTTTTTTGAATGCTCTGTGTAAAATATTTAATTTCTTTTTGTAGTTACATGCAACTCGGCACATTTGCAAGTGACTTTTGCGATTAGATTTATTTTTTTTTTGAATGGATCTGGTTCTGGATATCTCAGGCTAGATTTCCAAAATTGGAGGATTGACCATTTTGGCCATAATTCTCTCCCCTGTAATCATCCTTCGATTCTTATCTTGTCTCACAGGAGAACTGTGAAGGTGATTATTTTGCAATCCGCTCTTGCAACAAACTATAAACTTATAGGAAAACACAGAGAATAAAACTGTGTTTAGGGCATGCAAGCCAGAAGTCATGCATACAACCATATAGTAAAATAGGAAGAGAAAAAGCAATATTGAAGGCTGTGTGTAGTAAATCATTCTTTGCACTAAGTGATACAGTAATTCTGTAGAAGGAAATCTAAGTAGTAATACCGTTTTGAATATGTATCATAGTATAAATTGAAAATTACTCATTTTGTGATTTAATTTGTCTTAATGGCTAATCATTATCTACTGTTTTTGTCTTCAGTAGGCTTACACCATTGAATTTTTCTTTTATTTAAAACTTCCCTTAGCAGTGATTCAGAAAAACATACCAGTTCACCTTATCTAATCATGATTATTCCAACATTTTTTTCTTATTTGTAGGCCAGTTTTAATGTATTGCGCTGTTTTTGCATATGCTAGTTTCTGAGTCTGGTGTGATGGTTGGTCTTACAGAAGTCAGTGAGGGATCTTTATAACTTTATTAAACAACATGTATTTTAATGAATCTGTAGCTTGTGTCTTTTTACAAGATCTATTTCCCATTAAGCTATGTAGGCTGATATTTTATTACTCTACCATCCTTTAAACTCTTGTATTTCCTTGTTTAAGTTGTGTAACAGCCTTTCCTGGTTATTCCCCGTAATTAGTGGTCAAACTATTTTCCTTCCAAAGAAACCAATTTTATTGCAGACGCTTCATCTCCATTATTTATAAAAACTCCTTGACTACATCTTTCTCTCTCTCTCTCTCCTTTCCCCCCACCCTTATCCCTTTTTCACCCCCTCTCCATTTTTAGTATACTGTTTTTTTGAGATTTAGTCAGTGGCATATCTCCTAACCTTCTTCTACTTCTTATAATTTATTTTTCTTTCAAAATGCATCTAGAAATTTAGATATGCCAGCCTGAAGTTATTAGTATTTAAGGACTTCATCAAAGCCCTTTAGACATGCTTTTAAGGTTGATGTAGCTTCAGTGCAGTCTTAGCTGCAGTTCTGTCCTGAATGTCTTTTAGTGCAGGCATATGTAAAAGCCAGTTGTCAGCTTGGGTTCCCTTGATGAACATAGAATTTCCTTCAAAAACCATACAAAGCATTATGCTCCATGTTTGAGGTTCTTGAGGTCGTCTTTCAGTGACAGATTTGTCATTCTGCTTTGCACCTGAAGGGTAGCGGGTGGCAGGAACACCCTCAACAGCCCTGCTATCCTTTGGGAATGTATGTGTTTTCAGCTAAAGCAAGCAGTTTGTTTTTCCCTCAATATTTTTCCATTTCTAGTTGTATCCCTGTTCCTTTCAATAACCACTGTTCGGCAGAGTTGACCTGTGAGTCTGGTATCCAAGATCTGTTCTCTGGCTTATACATCAGCAGCCCTACTAACTAGGTCTTAATAATCGAAATCGGGAAAAACAACAACAACAAAACAACAGTTGAGGCATGAGAATGAGATACTTTCTCTAGTTATTTGCATCATATTCCAGTAATAAGGAAGTATGATCAGCCTAGCTGCTGAAGGAAAGGTGTTTTCTTTGTTGGGGCATAGTAGAAGTAATTTCTTGGCCCTCTGGTATCCTTCCATGTGTGCACTAGTCCAATTGCATGTGTATGTAAGCTAATCTTCACTGTCTTCATCCTAGCATTAGATCTGTTTCCCCACGTCAGCAGCCAAAAGTGGAAAGTGTTGATTTGTAATATTTCTTCTCCACAGAAAAGCACAGACTTCATGCACACTTGGTGGTTGGCTTAGCTCTTGGTTTCAGTATTCAAACATGTAATGGAATAGGTGGTTGAGAGCCTTCAGAATCCATGGAAACCCATCCTTCTGTGGATGGAACGACTGGCTGGGTAGATGAGGGGAGAGCAATGGATGTTGTTTACCGTGACTTCAGCAAGGCTTTCAACACTGTCTCCCATAACACCCTTATAGGCATGCTCAGGAGGTGTGGGATAGATGAGTGGACAGTGAGGTGGATTGAGAACTGGCTGGATGGCAGAGCTCAGATGGTTTTTCTTGGCGGCGCAAAAGAAAAACCGTCTGGGTTTTTCTGGTTGGGGGCCAGTAGCTAGCAGTGTCCTCCAGGGGTCAGTGCTGGGTCCAGTCTTGTTCAGCTTATTCATCAATTAATAGATGAGGGAACATAGTGCACCCTCAGCAAGTTTGTTGATGACACAAAACTGGGAGGAGGGGCTGACACACCAGAAGGCTGTGCTGCCATTCAAAGGGACCAGAACAGGCTGTAGAATTCAACAAAGTTAAGTGCAGGGTCCTGCACTTAGGGAAGAGTAACCTCAAGCACGAGTACAGGTTGGGGGCTGCCGTGCTGGAAACAGCTCTGTGGAGGAAGACCTGGGAGTCCTGGTGGATAGCAGGTTAATCATGTGCCCTTGTGGCCAAAAACACCAATGGTATCCTGGGGTGCATTAAGAAGAGTGTTACCAGCAGGTCAAAGGAGTTGATTCTCCCCCTCTGTTCAGCCCTGGTGAGGCCACACCTGGAGTGCTGTGCCTAGTTCTGGGCTCCCCAGTACAAGAGGTACATGGAGCTACTGAAACGAGTCCAGCAGAAGACTGCTAAGATGATGAGGGGACTGGAGTGTCTGTCATGTGAGGAGAGGCTGAGAGAGCTGGACCTGTTTAGCTTGGAGAAAAGACGTCTGAGAGGGGATCTTGTCAGTGTGTGCAAATATCTGAAGGGATGGTGTCAGGAGCATTGGGCCAGCCTCTTTTCAGTGGTGCCCAGCAATAGGACAAGAGGCAATGGGTACACAGGAAGTTCCAGCTGAATGAGAAAACACTTCTTTACTGCAAGGGCGACAGAGCAGTGGAACAGGTTGCCCAGAGTGGTCGTGGAGTCTCCTTCTCTGGACATACTCAAAACCTGCCTGGATGCCATCCTGTGCAGTGTGCTCTAGGTGACACTGGTTGGCAGGGGGTTTGGACCCTATGATTTCCAGAGGTTCCTTCAAACCTCATCCGTTCTGTCATTCTCTGAAAAGTGGGGAGTTGTCAGAAAGCATGTGGGTTATTCGCAGAATGCACCATATAGCTCAATGTTTCTCTAGAAAACTTGCATTTTACTGTTGCTGACTATTGAGGTTGTCCAGGATTGTATGAAAAGCCACTGGAGTTGAATAATGAGTAAAATATGCTGGAGACATGCAAAAAACCACACTTGATCATTAGCAATAAATTGAAATTTATACAGCTCTACAAAAATCCATACTGTCAATTGACAAGGTAGCATTTGGAGGAGCTGGAAGCCATCGTGCAGCAGGAAGGCTACGACTTAGTTGCCATCACGGAGACGTGGTGGGACTGCTCCCACGACTGGAGTGCTGCAATGCCTGGCTATTGGCTCTTCAGGAGGGACAGGCAGTACAGAGGGGGTGGTGGCGTGGCTCTCTACATTAGAGAATCTTTTGATGTTGTGGAACTCCAGGCTGGGAATGATAAGGTTGAATCCCTGTGGGTTAGGATCCGCGGGAAGGCCGGCAAGGCTAGCGTCCTGGTCGGGGTCTGTTATAGACCGCCGAACCAGGACGAGGAGACGGATGAGGAGTTTTATAGGCAACTGACAGAAGTTGCAAAATCGTCGGCGCTTGTCCTCGTGGGGGACTTCAACTTCCCGGATATATCCTGGAAACACAACACGGCACGGAGAAAGCAGTCTAGGAGGTTTCTGGAGAGCGTGGGAGATAGCTTCCTGACGCAGCTGGTCAGTGAACCTACCAGGGGTGGTGCCCCGCTAGACCTTCTCTTCACAAACAGAGCAGGACTGGTGGGAGATGTGGTGGTCAGGAGCTGTCTTGGGCAGAGTGACCACGAAATGGTAGAGTTCTCTATTCTTGGTGAGGCCAGGAAGGGGACCAGTAAAACTGCTGTACTGGACTTCCGGAGGGCTGACTTTGAGCTGCTCAGGACGCTGGTTGGCCGAGTCCCTTGGGAGGCGGTTCTGAAGGGCAGAGGAGTCCAGGAAGGCTGGGCGCTCCTCAAGAAGGAAATCTTAACGTCGCAGGAGCGGTCCGTCCCCACGTGCCCAAAGACGAGCCGGCGTGGAAGAAGACCGGCCTGGCTCAACAGAGAGTTGCGGCTTGTGCTTAGCAGAAAAAAGAGGGTTTATAATCTTTGGAAAAAAGGGCGGGCCGCTGAGGAGGACTACAAGGATGTAGCGAGGCTGTGCAGGGAGAAAATTAGAAAGGCCAAAGCTCATCTGGAGCTCAACCTGGCTACTGCCGTTAAAGACAACAAAAAATCCTTTTACAAATATATCAACGCGAAACGGAGGACTAAGGAGAATCTCCATCCTTTACTGGATGCGAGGGGAAACCTAGTTACTAAGGATGAGGAAAAGGCTGAGGTGCTTAATGCCGCCTTTGCCTCAGTCTTTAGCGGCAATACCGGTTGTTCTCTGGATACCCAGTGTCCTGAGCTGGCGGAAGGGGATGGGGAGCAGGATGTGGCCTTCGCTATTCATGAGGAAATGGTTGGCGACCTGCTAAGGAGCTTGGATGTGCGCAAGTCGATGGGGCCGGATGGGATCCACCCGAGGGTACTGAAAGAACTGGCGGAGGAGCTGGCCGAGCCGCTTTCCATCATTTATCGGCAGTCCTGGCTATCGGGGGAGGTCCCAGTTGACTGGCGGCTAGCCAATGTGACGCCCATCTATAAGAAGGGCCGGAGGGCAGACCCGGGGAACTATAGGCCTGTCAGTTTGACCTCAGTGCCAGGAAAGCTCATGGAGCAGATTATCTTGAGGGTCATCACGCGGCACTTGCAGGGCAAGCAGGCGATCAGGCCCAGTCAGCATGGGTTTATGAAAGGCAGGTCCTGCTTGACGAACCTGATCTCCTTCTATGACAAAGTGACGCGCTTGGTGGATGAGGGAAGGGCTGTGGATGTGGTTTACCTTGACCTCAGTAAGGCTTTTGACACCGTTCCCCACAACATTCTCCTCAAGAAACTGGCTGCTCGGGGCTTGGACTGGCGTACGCTTCGCTGGGTTAGAAACTGGCTGGATAGCCGGGCCCAGAGAGTTGTGGTGAATGGAGTCAAATCTGGTTGGAGGCTGGTCACAAGTGGTGTCCCCCAGGGCTCGGTACTGGGGCCGGTCCTCTTTAATATCTTTATCGATGATCTGGATGAGGGCGTCCAGTGTACCCTCAGTAAGTTTGCAGATGACACCAAGCTAAGTGCGTGTGTCGATCTGCTCGAGGGCAGGAAGGCTCTGCAGGAGGATCTGGATAGGCTGGAGCGATGGGCTGAGGCCAACTGTATGAAGTTCAACAAGGCCAAGTGCCGGGTCCTGCACCTGGGGCGCAACAACCCCAAGCAGAGCTACAGGCTGGGAGATGAGTGGTTGGAAAGCTGCCTGGCAGAGAAGGACCTGGGAGTATTGGTTGATAGTCGGCTGAATATGAGCCAGCAGTGTGCTCAGGTGGCCAAGAAGGCCAACAGCATCCTGGCTTGTATAAGAAGCAGTGTGGCCAGCAGGTCTAGGGAAGTGATTGTGCCCCTGTACTCGGCTCTGGTGAGGCCGCACCTCGAGTACTGTGTTCAGTTTTGGGCCCCTCGCTACAGGAAGGACATGGACGTGCTCGAGCGAGTCCAGAGAAGGGCGACCAAGCTGGTGAGGGGTCTGGAGAACAAGTCTTATGAGGAGCGGCGGAGGGAGCTGGGCTTGTTCAGCCTGGAGAAGAGGAGGCTCAGGGGCGACGTTATCGCTCTCTACAGTTACCTTAAAGGAGGCTGTAGAGAGGTGGGGGTTGGTCTGTTCTCCCACGTGCCTGGTGACAGGACGAGGGGGAATGGGCGAAAGTTGCGACAGGGGAATTTTAGGTTGGATGTTAGGAAGTACTTCTTTACCGAAAGGGTTATTAAGCATTGGAACGGGCTGCCCAGGGAGGTGGTGGAGTCACCATCCCTGGAGGTCTTTAAAAGACGTTTAGATGTAGAGCTTAGCGATATGGTTTAGTGGAGTACTTAGTGTTAGGTCGGAGGTTGGACTCGATGATCTTGAGGTCTCTTCCAACCTAGAAATCTGTGTCTGTGTCTGTGTCTTTTGTTATTTGCGTTTTTAGTTTGTATACAACTTGATATTGGTTCAAAAGACTGAATCTTAAAATTATGGGTTCTTCTAATCTTCGAGTCTGGATGTGGCTAGTGGAAAGTACTGAAATTAATTTTATTAAGCCTGACATTTTGATAAATGTAATAAACTCTGAAGTTTACTGGAATTAAATATCCTCTTACTTTGACAGCTGTCTAGAAGAGAAGATAAAAATATTTGCGATGTTTAGAATGAAGCCAAAAATGTTATGGCAGTCAAGCCATTTGCGTCTTGAGGAGTGTGCATTAATGGAAATCATTGAACGTTATTCAGACAGAAAAGCTGAAGACACTTGTCATTGTTCACATGTCTTCATGGAAACCACAATGAAGCTTCGTGTTTATAGCAGTGTCTGATAAGAAGAGTTTAAATGAACTTGATTTATGTTCCTCATTTACCTGAAGACTTGAAATGGTGCCTCAATGAAAGATATTTTCCTTGTTGGACTGTACTCGCTGTAGTTTTACTAAAGATACTTTGTATCAGTGTAAGATTCAGAACTACTGGTGGTTAGCATGAGATTTTTTTTTCAACATCCTCTGTTACCAGGTCCTGTGGTATCAGACTATTCAGTCAGACTTCTTTGCCCTACAAAATCAAGAGTAGGAAAACAGCAGAGAAGTTTTAGGACTTCACTTGTCAGACTTTCTGATGTGAGATTTGCTGTTGCAGAACCAGTCTATCATTTAGTGTCAGAATAGATGCTTGGATTAAACGACTTACTGTTGTCAACCCTGAAAATAGATACTACTATAGTGGCAGTCTACAGATGAGTGAAATACAGTTTTCAGTGGGTGTAAGGGTGTCCAGACAAGGAGGCTGCATTGTTGTACAGTTACCCACATGTTCAATAAAAGGAAATTATTGCAAAATCCCGCCCCCCCCCCGTGATTCCATGATTCACAAGGTTATATAGAACCTGCTGAAATTTGAAATTGATTCATGCCTAGGGTTTCTCATCACTGCAGAAATACAGGCATTGCAGTGAGCAACAAGCATGGCTTCTTAGTTATAATACAAATGAAACTTTGGCGGAGCTGGCATATGTTCTGTCTCTTAAGGTATTTTTTTTTTGGTAGCTACCTTCTCCCATCTTGAGCCACAAGGCTGCCAGACATAACGTTATACTTTAATTTCAGACAAACTGTTGTGACAACAGTTGTAAAATAATAAGAATTGAAATGAAAGATAAGCTTTCTTGATGCAGATTAGGTTTAGAGGGACATTCCAGAGTAGTAGTAACAGTACAATTTCACAGCAAAGGACGATATAGCCTGGTACTCTCTGACTGTGGCTGACAGCAGAAGCCTGAAAAACAGTAGGAGAACAAAGCAAACTAATCCTTCTCCGCAATAGTGTCCTAGTCTATAACAACTTGCAGTTTGGGGACTTCTATCAGTCGATCTATCTATGGTGTTATTGGTACAGAGGAGTAGTTTTTGTATTTTGCATCTAGCAGCTGACAAAATGCAGATACGGATTTTTTAATATACATTTTATTACTTTGCTTCAGCCTTATTAATTTTACGGAGGTTTGCTAGTGGTGTTTTTGACCTTTGGAGTGGCTGGAGGAGAATTTTTTAGGCTGGAAGAGGAGTCACTTGTATTTTAAAGTAGCATCTCTTTTTTGCCATCTTTTAAAAACTCGTTACTATAGAAATGTAATGCAATTAACCAATTGGCATATTGAGAATGAGTAAGTTTATTTTAGATTATCTGAGAATTTCTTTCAGATAACAAATAGGGCTTATTCTGTCTATTTGTTTAGAGGAGTAATTTATTTCAAGTAGAGACAGAGAAAAAATATATTTTTTGTGGGGAATTTAGGTATGTTCAGTTAAAGAAATGTTTACACACTGCTTTTTACTGAAATAAATAGCTGTCAACTGAAGAGAAATTTATCAAGGACATGCTGCTGTTGTACATGATAAACAGGATTGCTTTTGTCCTCAATATGCAGCAACTTCAAATGGAAGTATTTCCAGTGGTTGTATGGACTTTGTGTAGATCTTACCTAATAAACTGATAAATGTCTCTATTTGATATGACACTTAGCCCTCTGTTTACTTAAAAAAAGAAAACATGTTTCATACGCTTTCTTGTGTGGCAAAATGTCTGTAAATCACATGGAATTCATAAAACAGTCTTTTATACTTGTACAGACTACTTCCTGTTTTTTTTGTTGTAGTTCTTGTGTAGTAGACAGTGATATCAAAAACACCATTTGATCCAAATGTATTAAATCTAATAAAATCATTCATTCTCTTCATATTACAAAAGATAATTAAAGAAGCATGAAATCTGTCTTCTCTTATTTTAGTTCTTATTCCTCAAAATGAGGGCTTAGAGTAATACTGATGCCCAAGGGAGGAAATAGCTGTCCTTGCATTTTGTCCTGCATATGTCTAATAGCCAGCACTGGTTCTGTCTTCTGTAGTTCTCTTAAAATATAACAGTGCCCATCTGAACTCTTTGATTTCGAATATTGTTTAATCTTGCATTTAAATAATCATTTTCATCTCTCTTGGTATTAGTGTTCTTAATGTGACTGTGTAAACAAAGCATGCTTTAATGGCTTCTTAGGAAATACTAATATGAGCTGTTGTACACACCTCTGAGTAGATCAAAACTTGCTTGACCTGTGCTTTGAACCAGCTCTGAACCAGGGGGTGTGTAGAATTAGTGTGTTACTGAGCCTGAGGAGATACGTTCTCACGTTGTGGATAGAATAAGGTTATGTCTACCTGCAAAGTCTTTGGAGACATACATGTTGACTGTTTTGGTACTCCTCCTAGATCTGTGTTAATATTCCTGAATCATATATTGAGCTCGGGTGTGTATATATATGTACCTCTTAACCAGAATGCATTCCTCTGTTGTAAAGTGTCTAAGGTCTAGCGGTGAGAATAGAGTATCTCCCACTCTAATACATATACTGAATAGGTTGAACTGTGAAAATAAAAACAATTACTATTCTGTTCTTCATTGCAGGCAGTATGGGCTCTTGGCAACATTGCTGGAGACAGTACTATGTGCAGAGACTATGTACTGGACTGTAATATCCTGCCCCCTTTACTGCAGTAAGTCTGTTTTAATATGTTCTTCAGAATTTTGCTCAAGTGCCTGATGAGACTGAAGTTTGTTTTGCCTTGAAAAACAATTATTTATTGTCACAGACAAATCAGTTTTCTTTATGGGGGCTTCTTTTTAATGTACCTAAAAGGAAATGTGTTAGCCGTGGCTAAACTGAAGCTATTTTATTCTACAGTGTGTGTGGATGCCTGGGACTACTACAGAATTATAGAATAATTTAAAATGACCTCTGGAGGTCATCTAGTCACATCCTCTTCTCGTAGTAGGTGGGATCAAAATTGGTTGCTTGGCCACTTAACTAGTTGTGGTTTAAACCAGCACGCAGTTAGGAATCATGCAGCTGCTCTCTCACTATCCCCAGCTGGGATGGGGGAGAGAATTCAAAAGGTACAAGTGTGAGAAGTCATGGGTTGAGATAAGGACAGTTTATAAAGTAAAGTAAAAGCCATGCACAATCAGGGCTAAACAGGGAGTTCATTCACTACCCATCAGCAGGCAGGTGTTCAGCCACTTCCAGGAAAAGAGGGCTCATCATGAATAACGATTTTTTGGAATGACAAAAGCTGTTATTGCAAATGTCATTCCCCCCCCCCCCCCCCCCCCCCGCGCCTTTTTTTTTTACCCTGGCTTTTATTGCTGAGCATGATGCTCTCTGGTATGAAATATGTTCTTGGTCAGTTTGGGTTTGGCTATGCCTCCTCCCAGCTTCTTGTGCTCCCCCAGCCTCCTTGCTGGTAGAGCAGCATGAGCAGTCATTGAATGTGTAAGCACTGCTCTGCAACAGCTGAAAACATTGGTGTGTTATCACTGCTATTTTCATTAAAAATCTAAACCAGAGCATCATACAAGCCTCTAAGAAGAAAATTAATTCTATCCCAGCTAAAACCATGACAGTAGTTGAATTTGGAAAATCATACATAGATTCTATAACCACCCAGAGCAACCTGTTGCAGTATTTGACTGTGGTGTGGTGAAAGGACAGTGTTCTGATACCTAATCAAAATTTTCTCTGGGGTTCTACCCTGTTGTCACAGAGGCATTGGTATGGTATGGGATAGCTATCAGAAAAAGAAAATGACTTGTTACAGTTGTGGAAAAATTAGGCCTTGCCTTAATGCATTCAACTTAGGCCAAAGAACGCTATGACTAGTAATTTCTACACTGTCAGGAAAATGCCTCATTTAGAGGCTTCACACTGTTTTACTTAATTAACCAACTGCACAGGCACAGTTGTGCAGGATTGATCTCAGATGAAGGGATGCTCAGTGTACCAGAGACTGGAGCAGCTTTGATCAGTGTGGTAGTCCTAACATAAGAGGGCAGGTTTGGTATGCAGATATCATAAAGATGTCAGTATTACAGTACAACATGCTGTTGGCATTCCTGTGTCTCATGGAGCAGAAGCTGAACCCTGCAGATGGTGTGTGAATATCATCCTGTAAAAACTGCAGAAAGATACTGGTTTGGGGTGACCTGTAGAATTTTTGGTCTTATAAGAACCCAGTGGGCAAGACTTACGCTGGGACTGGAACCACTGTGCACAGAAAGTCTGTGAACTGTGGTTGCTGTGAGATATGTGACTGCTGTAAACGTCTGGGAAACCTTAAAGGTGATCGTAAGTATTCTCTTAAGTTCTATTCTCAGACCCTAGTAAGCTTAACAAAGAAAAGTCTATAGTAGAGCTGATGGACTGAGACTGACACATAAATGGCCGTTCAACAAGAGAGTATTTTTCAAAACTATCTATACATCCACTTACAGTAATTTTGTCACAATTCCTGTGCCTCTTGACTGTTAATCTGCCATGTCAACATCTAGAAAGTTAAATGAACATGATTTTAGTGTAATAGTGTTTGTTCTTGCCAGGATACTAGTATTCACATGTCTGGCATATAGGTTAGTATCCAGCCATCAAGCATAATTTTCCTCAGGATGTATTTTTATAGAAAAACATTCTAGCACATTTTTCTCTTCCATCAGTTAAAACGTAAACCTGAGTTCGTGTGAATGAATCAGGTGGCTGACCCTTCTGGGTTGCCTGGTTTTGGTTTTGAAAAAGTAAAGCTTGGAACTTCTGTTTGTTTTAGATTGCTTTCAAAACAGAACCGTCTCACCATGACCCGAAATGCTGTATGGGCTCTATCCAACCTCTGCAGAGGAAAAAATCCTCCTCCAGATTTTGCCAAGGTAAGAAATATTTGAAAGGAAATATGTCGTGAGGTGGCGGTGTCCAAATAATCAATAAAGGTGGTGAAGCTTAAACTATACCAGAAACATTTCTGAATTTCTTTGATACAATGTATTGGCTTCTTACAAACTATTGGTTTTAGTCTTTTTGGCAGATATTCACAACACCACTGTTTTGATATTGCTGCCTCCTAGTTAATTTGTTGTTGTTCCTGTATCAGAGATGCCCATTGCACAGTAGAACAAAAAACTCTGCATCATGGCTGCTTTAGTGCGAAGTATGACATCTTAGTGGACGACTATGAGTTAAAGTTGCCAGATATTGTACTGTAGAGGCTGAAGAATTCTCATAGTGCTTTTCTGCTGACTTGCTCCTCCCTATTTATGTAGCTACAGCCCTGCACAGAAATGCTACAGAGGTCTGAAATTTTCATAGTACATGACCTTGCTATTGTAGAATCATGGAATCGTTTGTGTTGGAAGGGACCTTAAAGATCATCTGATTCCAACCCTCCCTGCCATGGGGAGGGACACCTTCCACTAGGTCAGGTTGCTCAAAGCCCCATCCAGCCTGGCCTTAAATACTTCCTGGAATGGGGCATCCACAGCTTCTCTGGCCTCATAGTGAAGAACTTCTTCCTATTGTCTTATCTAAATCTTCCCTTTTTTAGTTTAAAACCATTCCCCCTTGTCTTATCACTATACACCCTGATAAAGAGTCCATCCCCACCTTTCCTGTAGGATCCCCTTTAGGTACTGTAAAGTTGCTATGAGTTCTTCCCAGAGCCTTTTCTCTGGTCTGAACAACCCCAACCCCTTCTGCCTGTCTTTATAGGATAGGTGCTCCAGCCCCTTGATCATCTTCGTGGTCCTCCTCTGGACCTGTTCTAATACCTCCATGTCCTTCTTATGCTGGGGGCCCCAGAGTTGAATGCAGCACTCCAGGTGGGGTCTCATGAGAGCAGAGTAGAGGGGGAGAATCACCTCCTTCGACCTGCTGGCCATGCTGCTTTTGATGCCAGTGCATAGTTCTATTGCCATGTACAGAATTAACTGATGTTAATAAATATTCTTGCCCTTTTAATTGTGTAACGTATGTATCTATTCTTAATGTTTTACAGGTTTCACCTTGTCTCAGTGTGCTTTCCTGGCTGCTCTTTGTCAATGATACAGATGTATTAGCTGATGCCTGCTGGGCTTTGTCCTATTTGTCTGATGGCCCTAATGATAAAATCCAGGCTGTGATTGATGCAGGAGTCTGCAGAAGACTTGTGGAACTGCTAATGTAAGAAATTCATTCTAAGCAAATGCATTATTCACTCCTTTCCCTAAAATCAAGGTTGCTTCAACAGGAAGCATTAGATATATCCTGAAATTTAATAACTTTCTAAAAAACAAGATTTGAGTTTTATAATTTTACCTGTCTCCACTCATGAGTAACAGAAACAATGGGACTTCTGTCCTAGTTTTGCTCTTGAGACATTTTCCCACGTCTAACAGATGCATTTTTGTAACATTTACCTAAAACCAAGAAACAGTAGATTTCAACGATGTAAATTAAAAAGGCAATTAAGGCTTGTTAGATTAAAGCTAATCTGTCATTGAATTAATGAATAGAATGTGTTACGTAAGGTATGTTTTTTATAAAGAAGTGTTTTCATTTCAGAAGAGAAAAATCTTTACTTTTTCCTTCCAGTTCTGATTTTAACGATGATGATGGGAAGATGCAGTGCAGGGGCGAATGCATATGATGGCAGAATATGATTAAATGGCTGTTTACAGAGGACTTTATTCCTCTGTCTCATTATTTGCCTTTGTGCACGCTACATTAGGCATGTTCCATAGTTAAAGCTGATTTTTTTCCCAAAGATGCCTATATTCTGAGGTACTTGTATTTTTTTTAATCTCATATTTGAATTTTTATGCTGCTAATTGATATCTAACCCTAGAAAGAGTTACCATTAGTTTAAAATCAAAGTGTGTGTTGTTTCAGGTGATGAGTTAAGTCAGACTTAGCAAGGAAGTTTTCCCCTAGCTCATGTTTCTTCCTTGAGGAGGTAAAGATGATGACAATTCAGGATGGTTAACACTTCAGTCTTTCTTTGGTAATTCTAGGCACAACGACTACAAAGTAGTATCTCCCGCCTTACGAGCTGTTGGGAACATAGTCACAGGAGATGATATCCAGACCCAGGTATGGATTCACTTTCTCTTGTATTGTACCCCTCTTCATCTTTTTGTTAATAGTGATTAACCTGATAAAACCTATTCACAAGCATCTCTTCCCGTTCCTTTTGAAGTTTGAAAGTGAAAAGATTGACACTAGTTGCCTCAAAATACGTATTGGTTTTCTTAGGTTCTCTCTTCAGTCCTGAACTGCTGTTAATTCTTATATAATTGTGTCTGGGATTCTGATGTAGCTGTCCAATACTCTGTGCATTTTTCTTTTCCTTTCTGGTTTGTTTAACGCTAGTCTGCCTCTTGTGCTGAATTTTGTGCTGAATGATGTAGCATGGTGGGACTATCCAGGGCCTGTTGCCTTTGACACCAGTAACAGTGTCAACATATTCTATGATGAATATACCAAAAAAGAGTGGTCAGATTTTGGATAGTATGTAACACAATCTGGGTACATTCTTGGAGAAGTAGGAGGCAGTGGCTCCCACCACTGTGTTGGGATTAAATTGGGAGCCAGGAACCTGATGCCTCAGAGGTACTAGTAGGTTTTCAACCTACTGTTTGGTAGGCTTTTTAAGAGATGGTGGCTCCTATCAGTTTTTGTGATCAGTGGGAGCAGAGAGTCCTTGCCTTGCATACATGTCACCTGTGATCTACTGGCTGGTGGCAACCTTTTTTTTTTTTTTTAACACGCAGAGCAGAAGATCCCATTATAAGCTTCAGCCGTTGAACCTTTTGTTAAAGTTTTCCCACTTCTTTGTGCATTCTGACATCCTTTTGTCAGGCTCAGTTGGTGAGAAAAAAGCAAAGTACAGAGTAGGCTACTGCTTTTGACACTTTGCTGAATTTTAGTATCAATCTCTAGTTCACAAACTAAGTGCAAAAAGCATGCCTATATGATGCAGAGCTGTCAGACAAATGCACAACCAAACTGGATTTCAGGGAGTGTAGTGATAGGACAAGGAGTAACAGATTTAAGCTAAAAGAGGGGAGATTTAGATTAGATACAAGGAAGAAATTCTTTACTATGAGGGTGGTAGGGCACTGGAACAGGTTGTCCAGAGAAGCTGTGGATGCCTCGTCCCTGGAAGTGTTCAAGGCCAGGCTAGATGGGGCTTTGAGCAACCTGCTCTAGTGGAAAATGTCCCTGCCTATGGCAGGTGGGTTGGAATCAGATGATCTTTAAGGTCCCTTCCAACCCAAACCGTTCAGTGATTCTATGACTGACATCACAGGCTCAAACAGGCTTGTTGTGGTGGGCTGTTGACTTTAATGCTGATGGCAGAAGTGGGATCAAGAAGCGGTGGTAGCTGCAAATGAGGAGTGCAGTGTGGAGGAAGTGAGATGGACATCCAGGAGATAGCAGTGGTAGCATCCAGTGGTAGCAGCTAAACGCGTGAGATGATTGGAAGAATTTAGGCAAAGATGCTTTCAGTCAAGTGTAGATGCATAAAGCATGTGATTCCCCATGCAAAGCATTGAATTGCTTCTTCTGTGTAAATTATTCTGAAGTTAAAATCTAATTTCCTCACCTTGAGGCTTGTTCAATGCTAATTTCTTGGCTTGTATAAGTGTATCCTTTTGAATTTTGTTGCTCTCTGACAATGAGGTCAGAGACAAGGATGAGTTAGTCAGCAGCAAGATAATGTTTAAATATCTTGTCAGTAGTGCTGGAGGAGGTCAACATGTTTTTTTTGTTGGTACTTTGATTGTTGAGTAGCTGGACTGTATTGGCATTTTTGTATTTTCTCAGTGGCTGTTTTGCAGATTGCTCATGAGCAGTGCTTTGTGATTTCATAGTGTTGTTTTTCTAAGTAAAACCCCAAGGGATCACTAAATCATGTGTAATGCAGATAATTAAACAGTGCATTTCATAAATTGAAATCTTAGAGTTCAATTCAAGAAAATGTTTCAACTCCTTTGCACGCTCTTTTTTAAAGAAGAGCATACCTAAGTGTTCCTAAAATTCTAAAGAATATTTAAAGGAAGATAGCTTGATGATCCTGCATGCAGACAATGTTGTATGCTAAAGAGGGGTCCAGAACACACACTGAAATCTCTGCATGTAAACAGATCTTGGAGGGAGAAGGAAGAGCCCAGCTTTGACAGTCAATACATTTCTGAATATGAGAGCAGCATACACACCAGTTGACAAAAAAAGGTTTGTGTACAGCCTCAGAGAACAAACCTGCTTTTACCTAACATCTCACTTCCAACTATTAATAATTGCCAGTGTTTGGAGATTTAAAAAAAAAAAAAAAAAGATGGCATGTGCGAGAAAAAATTAACCCCTCTTGTCCCAGTGTATATCTAAGAAAATCCTAAACCATAACCTTTTTCTTTTTTTCTCATTTTTTAAAATTCTTAATTTGCCATGGAAAGTTTTAGGTATATGTGAAGAGTTTGAGAGGAGGTAGTAGGGGGTGGATAGAGAGAGAGTGATAAGCAAGGGAATTCAGTCCACAGATTTCAAGATTAGAAATTATCACCATTACTTAGTTTGACTCTCTCATCCTTTTCACCTTCACAAGCAGGCTGAAGAATTTCTCAAAAAAAATTTTGTATCACAAGGTCTTTGTAAGCTGCCTGCTTTCACTCTACAAGGCAAAATTACTGTGTTTCTTGGTAGGCTCTTCAGATTTTTGACTCTTTTAGGATATGGCAATTTAATTAACATTTAAAAAAAAACAAAAAACAACCTTCTCTTCTGTGAAGTTCCAATTTTTTACTTTTTTTTTTTTTTTTTGCATCAAGAGTTGCCCGTTCACGTCATTGGGCACAACACTGGCAATTATCTGCTCTGCTGTGCCAGCTGATGTAGAAAACAGAAGTAGCTGGAGCTTCCAGATGTGCAGAAGCATGGAAGACCAGAATATAGGAAAATATTGGTGTCTAATTTTTGTTGATCGTAATGGTCTCAGTATCTTGGTATGTTCAGGTGATAATGAAGATGTATTGTATTATTTGAACTACTCAGTTGTTTTTCTCATTAGCTTTCCTGCATATAAAATGCAAACATTTATCTTAGTTTTTGCTCTGTTATTTAAAATAAAGCTTTTTGGGAATTATCTTGACGGTATATCTTTCTAGCTTTTGAAGATACTGCATTCCTTATTTCATGTAATTAATTCTCTATTCTAAATTTCCTCTAAGATGTGATTTTTTTTTTTTCTTTCGTATTCAGGTAATTCTCAACTGTTCTGCCCTGCAGAGCTTACTGCATTTGCTAAGCAGCCCTAAAGAATCTATCAAAAAGGAAGCCTGCTGGACAATATCTAATATAACAGCTGGAAACAGAGCCCAGATCCAGGTAACCTTTTCAGCTATGATTGGTAATTTTTGTCTTGCGGGCTAGAAAGAACATATCAGGTGGTAAACTATTTTTTGTGTTGTATGTACACAATTACATAGATATGTATTTACTTATAAGCAGAAGTGTATTATAAATTTTGTGGATAATTAGAATATTTCAATGCCTCAGTCATCTCTCAGATGCAATTTAGAATTATTTAATTTCATAATCATCCACAGATTGGGGGGGGGGGGGGGGGTAGACAGTAATGCTAGAGAATGACGAAATCGGACTAACCTCAAGAAAAGCTTGCTTTAAATAATTTGCGTCATGCCTTTGACAATTATGTTATAGGAATCCTCAAGTAAGAAACAAGGAAGCTACAAACTTTGAGAATCAAATAACTTTAGAAGTTTCTTGATTTCACCACCAGATATGGACCAACTACATTGTAAATACCTTCTTTAGTCATAACTATATATTTTTATAAATCCTAAAACTGGCAGTTGTGCTTAGCCAAATCAAAAAATACTTTTTATTAGACTGAACAGTAGTAGAGGATATCTAACATGTTGCTCTGTGGTTTGTCCTTCCTGGCCGTACCAAATTTTGTAATCCTGTCGTGTTACATGATAGCGCACACAAGCAAATGAAAGTCTCAGTCCCTTATGTCAATCTTTACAATTAGGCCTCCAAAAGACCACGTACTTGTTCAGAATCTGAACTTAGGTTCAGCCATCCAGGAGGAAGTCCCGGGACTCATCTCCCAGTGGTACAAACAAGAGATTGACCATCTCTACAGAGAGGTTTTTTTTTTCTTAGACTAGGAGATGAAGAAACTGCTAAATACATTTTTGTTTTCCCTGGATGTGAAGTTTTAATAACAGCCATACTAAGAAACTTTTTGCTTGGCTTTCAAGGAGAATGACTTTCCTTATTTTTTTCCAGAATTGCTCAGGGAAGTAGTTGAGTCACCATCCGTGGAGGCCTTCAATAAGTGTGGAGATGTAGAACTTAGTAGCATGGTTTCGTGGTGGACTTGTCAGTAGTAGGTTAAGGGTTGGACTAGATGATCTTAGAGGTCTTTTCCAACCTGAATGATTCTACAATTCTTTGAACTGGTGGAAAAACAATATTGTAGTGAAACCAGGCTGCATCTGACAAATGTACTAGGTTCCCATCAAGTTGGTTGAATGAAGGTTCCTTACATAAATCAAACTTAATTTTTCTGAAGTTACATTTCTCAGTGCTCTTCTCCCTCACAGGATATAGAGAGTATTCTCAGGGATTGCAGAGGATGTGTTGAAGTCCAATTGAAGGCATCTGATCTTTGAGAAATAGAAAAGAATAGCAGAAATATTAGGCTTTAGAAATATTTTTGTCACTGTTTAGTAACCAGGCAGAAAGCAATCCAAGTCCGTATTACGTTGGCAGAAGTGACTGATAGATATTTTTGTCATGTCCTTTTCCTTAGAAGGCAGTCTAACGTGCTGTTCTTATATCTGATGGCTCTGGATTATTCATTCTATATCAGCAGAATTAGCATGAAGTGGTTAAGCTTCTTCACCAAAGGGATGGAATTCTTTTTGCAGAAATCTCGCAGGAGATTGTGAAAAAAGCTGCGTTGTTTTCCCTGATGATGCCCTGATACATGCTTTGCAGGTGGCTTTTGCAGCAGTTTAGTTATGCCTTCTACCTTATGAACAATGTTCATCTGCTTAAGGGGCAACATAACATCTTAATATCTTGAAGAGGTCTTCATCTATCTTTCAGAAAAAATAGGAAATGAAGATGAGACTTTTCAGGAAGATAAGTCTCTGCTAAGCTTCCTGGAATTAAGTGTGAATGTTTATCTAACTTAAGAGGTACTCATCTTAAAAAAATAAGTAGGCAAGAAAATAAAACTTATGAGCTGAAAAACATCAGATGAAAAAGATGTACAGTAAGGATGTGACTAAGGTGGAACAGAGAGCAAACAAACCTCTTACAGCTGTATTTACATTTCTCAGTCAAGATTTTACTCTTTCCGCTGAAGATCATGTTTTTTGTCAGATTCAAAAGGATTTGGTCACTTGATCTAATGTTGGTAGAGCTTCAAGAATTTCGATTCTAGTTCTGCTGTCACTTTTGTATTAGAACTGTGGACTAGGTGTATATTTAAGAAAAAGCACTGTATAAAATCAGCAACTGCATCACTTTTTTTCTTGTATCAGCAGTTCTAATTGCTGTACAATTAGCAGTGCCAAGAAGGTAGTTACTACCACTTGTAATAAGGTAAAAATGTTTTTGCCTTTGCTTTTCTTGCAGTGAAGGATCTTTTGGCTGCCTTATCCATGCTGTTACTACCTTAGAAAATATTGCTCCTCCTTCTTTCTATCTAGTAGGCTATTCTTGCTTTTCCCAGGAAACTTAAGAGGCTCTGGGGAGCCTAAGAGTTCTGTGGAACAGTCCAGCCCAGCACATTTATTTAATTTTGTTTTCCCCAATTCTGTCAGAGGTGCTTTAAGATACAGAATCACGTAGAAGTGGTGCAAACTATGAAAAAGAAGATCTTGAGAAAATTAGAAATACTCATAAAGTCATTCCATAAAGAAACAAGTATCTAAAGTGGCAATAGAAAGTAAAGTTCATTATTAGAGCATTTTTTCAAAACCTCAGGATCTCTGTTTTCATATTCGCGATCTACTGAAGATGTAATCGTGAAGAGTTCTAGAGGTAATT
Organism: Cygnus atratus; assembly: GCF_013377495.2. Classification (NCBI taxonomy): domain Eukaryota; kingdom Metazoa; phylum Chordata; class Aves; order Anseriformes; family Anatidae; genus Cygnus; species Cygnus atratus. The sequence continues at coordinate 100,145,265 of NC_066362.1, read as the reverse complement.
TGTTATAGTACATCTAGAAGCTATTTCAATAATCCACTTGCTTTTCTGCCTTCTACATAAGTATTCAATTTATCACATCATCCTGTTCAAGTGAAGGAGTTACTGTTCTAACAAGGAGAGACACTTTTCGTACAGCTGATGCGCACTGCTCAGACATCTAAAAGTAAAGGAGTAGGTGGAATCTTAACTATACCCTTTACAAACCTCTGACTCTTCAGCTGTTGTCTCAACTTTATTTGAAAAAAAGTGATAATATCTCTTTTGTTAAAGTTAACAAAATTTGCCTAGTCTAGCTAAACAAATTTGTTAGGTAGTCTAGCTAAACAAAATTGTTAGGTACATCTGTGTATGTGTGTTCAGTAGTTTTTAAAGGTTTCAGAATGCCTCATCACCAGTTTAGGTGAGATCTCTTTCTACTGAGAACAGAATAGAATTGTTTTATGCCTTGGGAAAGGGAGGTGGGGAAGGCAAAGATGGGGAAATTAATGCTATTAGCCATTCATACTGCACCTTCATTTTTAGCTGGTGATCCTTTAGAAGTACAGAAGAACCCGTTTGCTTTGCAGAGAAAAATAGTTATTGTTGTCTGGGAAGAAGCTCTTTCTTGGTATTCTTGTGTCAGGAAGAAAATGTAGAGTCAGCCACATCATCAAAATGCATTTAGATTTAAAGAAATTCAGCTTTAAGTATAGCCGCCTTAGGCTACGTCACAAGCAAAGTTGGAAGCCTGTTTTTCAATGCATGTTTGCATTCAATTCAAAAAAAAAAAAAGGAAAAAAAATTTTCAAAAGTGAAAGTTGTAGTTCCTCATGCGAGAATCCCCTAGGCCTAATTCAGAGCAATTGAGCTACTTTTGAACTCTAAGCACACATGTGCTATGTAGCGAAATACTGACTCTCCCAAGTGCATTACCAATACAATCTATATTGTCAGCTGTAAAGCTGAGATTTGGAGAAAAAAAAAAAGTGCTTCTTATTTGGAGCAGGAGTTAACTATCCTGATAATTGGGACATTTTGCAAATCACGTTCATCATGAGGCTTAGGTTTTTGGAACCGAAGAAAGAGGCCTGTTAGAGGAAAGTTGTGAAGTAAAGGATGCTTGAAAATGTTTGCAACATGTTTGATCGGAGATCTTGAAGCCACTGTTTCTTAGAAGTAAATATTAGCAATTACAAGTGTGATTGCAGTGATTATCGAATGCTGAAAGTCTCATCACGGATGTGTAAAACGGTTCCAGAAAAGCTCTAATTCTTTAAAGTCTAGTCTGACTATAGATTTTGTCATGTGAGGTACAAGGTGTAATAAAACCACCTTTCAATTCTGGAGCTGATATGCCTGCTTTTCTCACAAACTTCCTTCTTTGAGCTATTCTTTCAGATAACTCGTACTCCATGCCGATCATTGTAAATGCTTGAGCTGAAAAATGCTTCAAAATAGTTTCTGAAGTTGGAATATGCTTTTGGTAAAGTGCTTCTTGAACATGGTCCTATGCTAAAATGTAGCATAGAGTAGAAGCTGTTTTCACTAGCTGAGAGGACAAGGGATAATTCCCATCTGTGAAGAATATCCAATTTACTAAGTGCATGGATGGACCTATTTCATCCATGTTGCATTTACTTTGTAGAAATGAACTTCAAAGGTAATGTCACACATTACTATGAATTAAAATATCACTTCTTGAGAATTGCCCTTCATTACAGAAGGAATTCTAAATACTAGATGCAGCTCTGAACTAAGTCATTTATTTTCCTTCCTCCCCAGTCCTTCTAAATTGCTCAGTAGTTCCTACTGCAGATTACAGACTGTAACCAGATCTGTTCCAGTCTGTGCTGTATTAACTGGATTTTGACTGCTCGCAATCTTTAGCCAGAAATCAAGTAAAAAAAAAAAAAAGTTCACTCCATGGTAATGTATTTCCTGAAAGTTAAATATCTGCTTTGCATAGTAAGTACATTATTACAAGTTACAGGCTGATCTAATGAGTGGGTTGTTGCTCCAGAGTTGTCAGGATGTTTGAATACCATGGAAATTCTGGGTAGTGCTCAAACCATACTCTAAGCATCACTTCAGCACACCAAGAAGAAAATGAAATATTTCAGTAAATCTAATGTATATTTACCTAACCAATATTAACAGACAGAGCTATATTTAGTGTTGTTTAAGATTGCATTGGGTTACACTTCCTCCATCCACCCACTCAGAAGTATAGAAATATAAAGTTAGAGGGAAGGACTTCTATATCCATTTCCACTTTCATACTGCCTATAACGTTGTTAGCACACTCCAAAGGCTTTCACTGCCATTTCTAAAAGATAAGACAGCAGCCTATCACTATTAGATTTGCACTCAAACACAATCAAGTAAACTCTTCCTAGTGTTAAAGCAATGTAAGTTAACATGCATGAAATGTGTACTGAACTTTGTTTGTATCTAATGTTTAAAACACAGGAGTGTTTTTCTGTTTTTCCCTCACCAAACGTGGAAGTGAAAGCCTTTCTGAGTGTGTTATCAACAGTGTTTAGGCAACAGAAAAGTGATGGAATAGAGCAGTCTTTCCCCTCTTTATTTCTGTGCTTTTAAGGTTTGGGATGGATGTGTATATCCTGATGCAGTCATGATTGTCACTAAGTATAGTTTTTGTTTGTTAATTTCCTAGTTTGTATACAGCTTTGCTGTACTTCAGTGGATAGCTTCCCCAGTCAGGGAGAAGGGGAACTACATCTTCCTGGGAATCAGAAGGAGAACTGCACAACTGAAGCTAAATCCTGACTGTCGACCCTTCTGAAGGGTATGAAAGGCTATCAGATGCCTCAGAAAACGCAACCTGTTGAAAAGCTATGAAAGGCAGTACACCAGATACAATCTTCCATATCTGACAGTGAAGACATCATAGGAGTTCTCTCCTGTTGACAGGTTAAGAAACTTATCACTTCTTTTCTGATATACCTTAAATTCTCACAAGAGCATCTGGAAACCTGAATACGGCTACATATGGTAGCAACAGGATCTGTGCCGTATTTTTCTTTTTTAGGGTTTCCTATCCTTGATGAAATGTGCCATAAGCAAGTGTAGCAAATGCTACATTGCCTATCAGTTCTAGAAACTCTAGAATGAAATGCATTTTTACAAACTGGGTAAAGATGCAAGCTGAGAATTGTCAGAACTTCTCCAAAAAGGCCAGAGTAAGGCTGAGGACATGGGAAAAGAATACCACAGTTTACATGCAGAGTTGCAGTTTACACAGGCAAACTATCAAATTATTTAAGTATAAAATGTGTTTGGTTCATGCCTTAGTTTGCACAAATGGTCTCAAATCCTCATGTGCTGTTTGTGGTGGCAGGGCTTTAAAAATAAAAAGCCTCTCAAATAGGAGCAAAATATGGTGTTGCTGAAAATGTCATGTTTGTTTGTCTGTGGACCAGCAAAAGTCAGAGATGAGTGATTTTTAGGTTTAAGTTTGTTTAAGTAAAACTGTTGTTAGGCTTCCATATGTCGTGCATCCATACGTCACACCATATAGAGGGTAGCACAGCTAGAATACCTTTGATTCATTTCTTGTCAGAAAACCTCAGCAGTGCGTATTACCGTTTTTTTGGAGGACAGACCCTAAAATCTGGAGACAGCTCAGCACAGTGCTGTTCATTATAGTGCAGGCTCTTCCTGAGAGCAATAGCAACCTGTGTAAACTAGTATAAAGTTTACTTTATACACAGCTTGGAGTATATGGACTTAGTGTCTGTGTCAACAACATAAACCCATTAGAAATGAGATCTGAAGTGCTTCATTCTTGACTCATATCGCAGCAGGTTTGTGCTCATATGCCATCATTTGAAGTGGCTTTGCCTCCAATATTTGCTAGGTCATTTAGAAAGCAGTTGTAAATTGAATCTGTAAACAACGTAACTGGATCACAAGTTACTGAGAAACCCCTGTGAACTAAAATTCCCAGCCTGGAGGAGGAGAACATAGTAGTAGGACTATACTCACAGCTGCCAGATAGGGTGGTGACTGTAATCTTGAATTGCTAAAGGTAATGAGAGCTTGCAGGAGCAGAACACAATCACAGTGTAAGACTTTGTTGCTATCGCAGGCATGTGGTGAGTCATGTGTAGACGCTTGTATACTATATGTGTGTTTTTGCATACCATAAGTGATTTATTTGTGGGAACCCAAAGAAGAGGAGCAAATTTGTTTGGTATTGACCAATTCATGTACTGATTTAATATGCTGCTGCTGAAGAGCTGCTCCCTAACCATGACTATATTGTAGTTAGGTTCAGCATCCATGCAGATGTAATAAAATTCTGAACGTTCATTTTCATCTGTCTCAGCTCTTTAAAATCAAATATTATGAAGTGAATAAGCTTGATTAAAAGAAATTAAAAGGATGAAATATTTCAAAGAGGCAGACAACCCTCTTGGAGGGTCAGAGCTGCAGGAATGCCATCTGTTTTAAAACAAAAATACTTCAAAAGCGAGGGCCAGATTTTCTAAAGGACTGGGTATTACACTTCAATTTCAAATTAAATTTGAAAATTCAGATTTTTATTCAAATTCAGTTTAATTTTCTGAAAGACTCAGTTATGAGTCAAAACAGAGTTCAGTTCCAACAAATGTGAAGGGATGCAGTTGGTCATAAATTTCGGTGTTAGTTTCATTTTTTAAAGGATGGGCTCTGCATTAGCTCTTGGGCATAAAACAAGTTTATAACATATTTTTGAAAATGCTGCCTCAGTGCTCAGTAGCAGCCTAAAATCAACATGAATATTTGAAATCTTAAGGAGAGGGATAAATAGAAAAAAAAAAGTTATTCTGGTTTTGGTATAGATCTTCAGTATTGTCCTGTACATACATCCATTTTCAGAGGACATGGTGGGAAATGAAATGGGTGGTAAGGAGGACCATAAAATGTCAACTTGATTCTGTATGAGGTGCAACTGTATAGACTAAGGGACAGGTAGAGGGACATAGAGAACGCTGTAGAAACATGAGTGGCATCTGAGAAGATGAATAAGGAAGGATTATTTGCTTTTGAGCAAGATCATCAAAGGCAGAGACAGAAGAGTAATGACTAGGTGCTGCACAAAGGAGCACATATCTTTTCCTATAGGTGTAGTCAAACTAAAACTTATTGCTGCAACTGAATTTAAAAACATGAAATACATCAGGAGTTTACATTTTCCTGTGCATCTGCTTTTGATTGCTGTTGGAGCAGGATGTTAAAATATTTTTCTTATATGCGAGCATAACAGTGATTTGGATTGAAAAATCTATGTGAACTGCTAAAAATGACATGTTTCTTGGAGTGTTTCTTTAAATTTGTTATCCTGTTAGCCTGCTGTTATCAGACTCCTTTAAAAATTTCAGTCACCTTTAGAAGGCATAGATAAATAAGAAAGTTACCATACATCAGTTGTTCAGAAAGACTGTTTTAATATCTTTTACGTTATAGCTAGTATGAGGCAGTTGTCCATATGAATGGCCAAGGCACCTGTAATTTTTCAGGGAATAGTGGAACACTTGAACAGCTGGCAGAGTGAGATGTTTGTGTGTCAGTCTTTAGTTTACACCTTGAAATTTTTTCATCTTTTATTTTTATCATTTTTTAAAAAGTTATTGAACTGAAATCCCTTAACACTGTTCATTTTATTTGAAAGATACTATAATCTTGAGCATTCTTTATATTCACTGCGTTACTTTAGTTTTCAGCACATTTCCATGCCAGATGCACATACTGTGGTAATAGGATTTTTAAAAAAATAGTAATTCAAATCAACACTTAAATCATCAATTTTAGGATTTCATCTTACCGCAATCCTTTAGGGTGTTGCTCTGTCTCAAGTTTGCTTTTCTTCAAGGGGAAAAACAAAACAAAACAAAAAAACACAACAACAATCTGTTTCAGTAGCTTACTATTTTATCGTGTAAGTAAATTTAATTGAAAGGAACACATAATTTATTTCTATAGTAATAATTCACACATAAGATGTCAGAGCTCGGAGTCCGTGTGTATTCTAGTTTGATTTCAAGAGTAACCACTGTAAGAAAGGCTGTAAACATGGGGTTTAAAATAATAGATGCTGCTAGCACTTTTTCTTCAATGTTTTATTGTTTTCTTTATTAATGTTTTATTGTTTTCTCCCTACTGGAGCTTAACTAAACCTCCAAAATTCACTGAAGATATTAAGTTCAAAGCAAGCTATTTTCTGATCTAGTTAATGTTTATGTTACAAATACAAGGCCTGTGATTTTCAACTGTCAATAGACTGCTAGTTGAAAAACCGTGTTGTACTATAGAGGGATAGTTAAGTGCATTTTACTGGGACTCATTCTGGAGTGAGGTGGTGACAGCACTTAACCCATGTTAAGCAGTGGGAAAGGTAAAAGTCTAATGACTACTGGTTTTCTCTCCTGAGCCAGTCTCCTTGCATGAAGTACCTTTCCAAAGGCTGTAGTAATCATTGTGGTCTTTTAGCCTGTTCTTGGGTAAAGATAGCTGAATTCGTGATACAGCAGGCAGTGAACAAGGTGCCTTTAAGCATTTATACAATAGCTTAGAAGTTTGATCATTCACCCAAGAGATCTGGATTCATTTCCTTCTGAAAAAGTTCAAATGCATGTTTTGCCACTCTCAGGAGAGTGCTTTTATCCACCAGGCTTTTCATGGAAGCAAAGAGATCAAAATTAATGAGCCTGGAGGAAAAGAATTAAGATCTTTTGCTATTTTTCCCACTTGTTACCATACCATTGCTAGTGCCCTTTGTTCTGGGATTCTCCCTACTATTCACCTCTTACAGGTCTAAATTGAAATATTTTAAAGTATTTTTTTTTCTTTTGGTGATCAAAGTTAAAATACTTGCAGCCTGTTGGCTAAGATGTGCTGATTTAGTTGGATGCTATTGTGTAACTTTCTCTGATTACTAAAGAAGTTTGTTCTGAGAAGATGCTTTATAAGTAAATAATTCTCTTGTAAAAGTTCTCGTTTGGGAAGAGGGATTTAAGAAGCAATACTTTTCAAAAGGTTCAGCAAAGACAAAGGGTATCTTAAAATATTATTGTACCAATTTTTGCAGTCTTGCATGCATCCCTTCAAAATATGTTACCCTAGATTCCAGAGAAGTTGCATTATGATCAGTGAAGCCAAGAGACATACCTGTGAGAGAGTTATGAAAGCCCAGTGTTGGGTTTCTTATATTCCGTTATTGCTATTTGTTTAAGTTGCTGTCCTTTGGGAGGGTAAAGTTTGGTGGCAGGATTGTGGAGGCTATAGTGCTGTGTACCTCTAAGCAGTGCAGAAAATGAAAAAGGATTCATGTTGAATCTCGTCACTCTTAGTGAACGTTTCCCCTCAATCTAATGCAAATATGAAACCTTTCAATCCTAGAAAGAAGAAAAATGTAAGAAAAAGTTTTTTCTTATCCAACTCCTGTTGAGTTTTATTTTGTGATAGTTTTTAAATTCATACACTCTTTTTAGTTGAGGGCCACAAATTGCCTTTATAGAATTGCAGATTCTGTGGTAAGAGAGACTGTTGATAAAACCAATGCACAGTATGGTATGGATTTAAGAGTTCACGCAGTGTAGATGCCCAGATAAACAGGAAGAATAAAAGAAATGTCAGCAGGTTGTTTTTTTCACTGGGTAACTGTCCACTCAGTGAATTGCCTGTAAATTTATGCTGGATGTGGTCTGTTTCTTTCTGTAGAGCTCCTCGCAGAGGATCTGTCTTTCTTTGAATTTGCTGTTACTGGTTCAGTGATGACGTACTTATTAAACGGTTGATTTAAAAATGCAACCGTAAGCTCTTGTTTCTTTCAGTTACCCTTATGAAAGAAAGTGTTTCAGATCTTTGTGGTGGGTGTGTAACTGAACCGGTTTTATTTTTTACTGCAAAAGGTTCTTTCCAGGGGCAGTTACTAGAAACTTTGTGCTGCTGCTTAAATACTCATTTGACTTGTATCTGTTTGATGGGCTATGCAGTTAACCATATTACTGAACCATCAGTTGCTTTGTCTTTTCATCAGGAAAAAATATATTGTTTTGAGGAGTTCTTAGTTCGTACAATACATTCTCTCTTTTCTGTTGTCTAACCTTGCCAAAATATAGTATCTCACATGCAGGTTTATGAACTTTTTTTTTTCTGTTTAGGGGGGATTTTAATGACTTAGTGGTTTACTGACTTAATATCCGAGTGGTTCATTACCTGGAAAAATAAGGGAAATATGCCATTCTCCTGCTGTCGAGGTATAATTAAGTTGCATGTTAGATACGCTGATAGTTTCAGTCTGAACATATTATGAATTACTTTGGGATAAACACTAACCCCAGTGATAATTAGGGTTTTGAATGTAAAGCTCTAAACTGATTTTTGCCCATTGAGAAGTAAAGTTTCATTGTTTAATGTGTGGTGCTGAGCACAGGCATTAAATGGCTCAGGACAAGGAATTTATTTCTAATTTTTATTATAACCCTGACATGTCATTTCTTTTTTGCAGACAGTCATCGATGCCCATATCTTTCCAGCTCTAATAAATATTTTGCAAACAGCTGAGTTTCGGACGAGGAAGGAAGCTGCCTGGGCAATCACAAATGCAACATCTGGAGGCTCTGCTGAACAGATCAAGTACGAAATAGTACAAATGTTTCAATGAAATTGAGTGAGTTAGTGTTTTTGCAAGGAACCAGACTAGTAACATAGAAACTCAAAAATCTTTCTGAAAAGAGTTGGTACAGTTTTGACAGTCTGTATGTAAAATTCTGTATGCTTCCAGAGTTTGTCTCCAGAGAGATGACATCTTTAGATTGAGTTGTGAATGAGCCATTCATTCCTGTATGGAGAAATCACAGAATTTTAATTGTAATACTTACTTCATTAATTGAACCATTTATCTTATGTGGAAAAAAATAAATTCAACTTTTAAACTTTTTCACAGTGATCATTACAGAGTGTAACAAAATGCATTAACAACCTGGAGAGGCGTAGCTGAAAGGCGTACTCCCAAGCCCCTGAGACAAGGGCATCATGTGCATTGTTCTTCCTGTTTAACTTATACTAGTATATGATGCTTATATGCAACTTTGTATAAAGTTAATACTTCAAAATTTAATATAGTTAATCCTGATAACATGCATTTTAAACTTATAAACTTTTATCTATTTATAAGTTACAAAATTAAATGATTATTTCATATCTTTCTACACTTACAGATGTATAGACAGAAAATGTATTTTAAAGATATTTTCAGTCTTTCAGCAGAACTGACGGGATACATATAGATTTCTGTAATTTTTCCAGTTTCTGCAACCAAGTCGATATTTTATCAGTTTGTTTTGGTTCTTAGTATTTCACACTAAATGCTTAAATGGCTATATCACTTTTAACTTTACAAACAATTAACTGTTGTCTATGTGGTGTTTTTCAGGTATTTAGTAGAATTGGGATGCATCAAACCACTCTGTGACCTCCTTACAGTAATGGACTCAAAGATTGTGCAAGTAGCACTGAATGGGCTGGAGAACATCCTGAGGCTTGGAGAGCAGGAATCCAAATGCAGTGGCACTGGCATTAATCCTTACTGCGCTCTTATTGAGGAAGCATATGGTATGAGCAAAACATCTGTGGATGGCAGGGATTAAAGCAGTGATCATGGATCCATTAGAGTTTCAGTAGACCAGATTGTATTAATTTCCTTACCACTTTTACCTGAAAATTAACTGTTCTTAGACAAATCATTTACCAGTGTGCTTCAGTTTTCACATTACCTTTGTATGTAGCTGGAGATAGTGTGTGAATATTTTATTTCTTTCTTTTTCACATTGAGGAAACCTCCTGGGTGTCATTCAGCCCTAGTATCTTCTCTCTGCAGCAGATAAAAGTTCAGGAGCTCTGCTATGTCTCTCAGGTTTCAGGCCTTTCCTTTCCCTCTCTGCTGCCCTGCAGAATTCTGCCAGCAGCAGCAAATTCTTGTTTTGGCTTTGCTTTGCTGTAGTTATGGCATGCACTGCCATCATTTAATCCTGGTTCTGAGGTCTGTCTACTCTTAAGGTTAGTTTCCTTGTTAACAGGCCTGGGGTCTTCTCAATTCAGTATGGCCATTTTCTGTCCTATGTGGTATATCTCTCTTTACCTCAGCAGCTTTTCACAGCAGAATTAAGTATTGAGAAACAGCATAATCTTGTGTCATGCCAGAAAGGATAAAACTGTCTAGCAGTCTGTCTAGAAGTCTGAAGGTGGAGAGCTTGTAAATTGCTCACCCTTTAACACTCTTGCCTTGCTGTGGGATTTTTCCCTAATGCATTGTTCAGGTAGGGACAGCTCATCTCTTCTGTATGGCTTTCTTTTTTTTAAGCACAGAGGACACAGCAAGTATGCTTGCTCTCCACTTTATGTATCTTGATCCTCTGTCCTCTTCGCATGCTGCTCTGATGGGACATTCTGCATTCCCTGGCTCTAAACTCACAGCTGCCCTTAAATTTTCAAAAATACTGAAGTGACAAGCAATTCATGTTTAATCTATATGGTTGTGGTGGTTTTACCCAGTTGGGCAGCTGAACTCCACCACAACTGCTCTCTCACTCCCACCCCTCGAAGGGCAAGGGGGAGAAAATAGAATGGAAAGGGCTCAATGGTTGAGATAAGGACAGGGAGATCGCTGAACATTTATCATCGTGGGCAAAACAGACTTAGAATAAGGTGATTTATGTAATTTATTGCCTATTACTAACAGACTAGAACAGTGAGAAACTAAAAACAAACTAAAAACAGAATTTAATAAAAAGGTAGGTCAGACTATGGATGATGAGGTACAGGGCTTCGGCCAGATGAGCATACTCATTGCATGCAACCAGCCTCTTAATATCGCCTCCATTTCTCTACTTTCTCATGTTTGTTTCTCTGTGATCTACATTGATCCTTCCCTTTCCCTGTCATTGGCTTTTTCCCTAAACATACGTTAAGTCCTACATAATTCCAGAATTCTCCTGTTCAAATCCAATTCTCTTCCCTCAACCCTAGCGTAAGTCTTTTAACCTGGTATGCAATATAGCTTGCGTAGCGTTCTGGTGAGAATTTCTTCTTTGGATTGGCTAAGTAGGTTTTGCACCAGTTGTAATGTATTAATTGTTCATTGCCTTAGAAGTAGTAGGATCAGATGGAATTGGTTGTCTGGGTCATTTTTTTTTTTTAATATGAGTAGCCCTTAGTGAGATATCCTTAAACTCTCTGAGGTTCAAGAGGAGTAGTCTTGAGTAAGGGCAACCTGTGCTGGTGCTCAATCACCCTCACAGTAAAAAAAGGTTTCCCAGTGTTCAGACAGAACCTTCTGGGTTTCAGTTTATGTCCATCGCCTCTTCTCCTGTCACTGAGCATTGCTGAAAAGGGCCTGGCTTACTCTTCTTTCAGATCTTAATAAGATCCTGGCCCCACCTGCTCCCAAACTTTCTCTTCTATAGGTTAAGCAGTCCAACCTCTCTCAACTTTTCCTTATGGGATAGGTGCTCCCTTCCTTTATTCATCTTTGTGTCCCTTTGTCTTCTGTCACAAGTTACTGTGAGATCAATAGTTCTCTTCACAGTATCACAGTCTTAAGTTGGGATATACCTCTGATATGTACCCCGTTTAACAAAAGCCACAGGTATAAACAGAACTTCCCTTCTTATATCAATGTTGCAGAAATGCCGATACAGTGCCAGATAATTGTTTCCTCTAGTATCCATACACGGTAAAAGGAGTTGAACAAGAAAACCTCTACAGTACCCAATGTACTAGAGATTTACTAGGGTGGCTACAACTTGGATTTCATTATAGCACCATTCCTACGTATCAAAGATAGTTCAGTTTGCTGTATTTTCTGACTATAAGGCTTGAATTTGCCCACACGCTTAGTGTGATTGTACAAGTATAACTGCATTGTATATACACATGATATGCAGTAGGTAGTGGAGTCTCCATGGCTGGAGATTTTGAAGACTTGGCTAGACAAAGGCACAACTGACCTAATCTGGTATTGCTAGTAGTGCTGCTCCGGGCTGCAGGTTGGACTAGATGATTACCAAAACTGACTTCTAACTTGCAGTTACATGATTATATAGTCATGGTCCATATAAAAAAAATAAAAATGCTGTGAACACACTTTCAGGAAACATGGTCTCTTTTCAGAAAAAGTCTTGAGGCCTTGTTTTTCACACATTCATTGATTTGTTAGATTTTTGGAGTGGGAGGGGAGAGGCAGATAGGAATTATGAAACATTGTGCATTTGCAGAGAATTTCTGTAGTTCAACCTGATTTTCCTTGGCTGTGGAGAGTGAGAGTGTTGTAAAGGTCTCCATAGGGGGATCTGTTTTTTATGAAGGTGGGAGAGAATTGCCATGGAATGTGATGTTCACAACAGACTGAAAATGATCATGGTCATAATGCTTTTGCCAAGCTGTAATTTTACATGCTTCTTTTCTCTGCAGGCCTGGACAAGATTGAATTCCTCCAGAGCCATGAGAATCAAGAGATTTATCAGAAGGCCTTTGATCTGATTGAGCACTACTTTGGAACAGAGGATGAAGACAGCAGCATTGCCCCACAGGTGGATCTTGGCCAGCAACAGTACATCTTCCAGCAGTGTGAGGCTCCCATGGAAGGCTTCCAGCTCTGAGGTGCCCCTGTGCTGTGAGCTCCTCTACCTAGCCAATCCTGTTGTTGAGCCACAAGCCACCCGTGGAGTAATTCTCTCAATGTTTTCCATAATCCTGTTTGCGCTCATTCGCTTGCCTTGTGCACATGCTCTTACATACGTCTGGAAAACTCTTGGCTCCGTGGCAGGATGCCCCCTTCTTGGCAAGGGGTTGCCAGAATCACCCTTTTTCTCTAGATTCTGAACCTCTCCACTGTCATCTTTGTGGAGTTGAGGCACCTTTCTATACTTTGAGATACTCCCTACTCCTGTTACAGGAAAATAATTCCTCCTCCACTAGCCCCCACACTCCCGGCATCCAAGGTAAGGCTGCCTTTCTCACATATTTACTGCAGTGTGTGCCTGCAGCCCAGGGAGACATTCAGACTTTGAGAACGTAGCTGAATTAATTTCCCCATGCTTTTTTTTTTTTTTTCCTGGATGCCTCTTTGGATAGCTGTGTGAGATGTGTTAAATCTTCACATGCAATGCATCTACTTTGCTATATGTGCCAGCTGGAGTTATTGGCATACAGAACGTTACAAATAATGGAATGAGTTCTCTGTCCCCTGCAACAACAGGCTCCAATGGACGTGGTTTCTGATTCTTAAGAATACTGAACACACCTGGTCCTTCCCCTTCTCAACACTGAGCTCTCAAGCTGGATTGCAGACCACTGTGGAGATTTGTACACCTTCCCAGTCTTTCTTCTCCATCCACAAAGAAAACCCACTTGTGAATTAAGTCACTCTTACCACACCCCCAGAAATGACTTTCCAAACCAGCTTCTAGAATGGAGAAACTACCCCCACTTTTTCTTGCCAGCACAGTATGATCTGGCCATGCCTACCTTAAAATCCAGCCCTTCCTGACTTCATATTTCAGAGTCTGGTCCTTGGTATTAGAGTTATGGTTGGAAAAAATCCTATCTGCCTCTTTACATTTTTACATAGCTTGACTTGAACAGATTTCTCTTCTGAAAAATTACACTCTGAAAACAAAATCTTAATTTGTAAAACTTAGCATAAGGAGTGTTAGATCTCCTTTGATTTTCATGAAATGAGCTTCCTCTTCAACTCACACGATAGAGTCCTCGTGGTCAAGCCCCTTATTTAACAAATAAAATGACACTACATTCAAAAGATAGTAATATTACACCCAGGTCTACCTGCCCCTTTCATTTCATTTTTTCTTCTGCTGTTTACGGGACTTCAGGTGAATTAGCATGGAACATGTGGTTCCTACAGGTGACATCTATAAGGCATTGCTGACTGCATGACAGCTGTTATCCACAGCTGTAGACTGCTCTTCTGCTAGCAGCATGTTCTTGGCTCCGCAAGCTGCTTGGATCACAGACATCTGATGCAAAGGCCTGCCACTCCTCACTGAGTTCAGCTGACATTGACACCAAACTCTTCACACATCGGGAGATGCCATGTGATTGAAAGTGGCAGTTCCATTTCTGTAAATGCAATGGATTCTCCAGGCTGTCTGCTCCCGCTGGCATCGGGCTATGTTCTTGCAAGCTGTTTGGGACGTTTGGAACACACATTTGTCCAGTGTAAGCATTTCAAAAATGCCACTAACATCTGCAGCGTCGTGTACCCGTGGTAAATGTTAGTGGCAGAACTGTCTGCAAGATCCTCCTTATGACTCCTCTCAGTGACAAGCCACTGCAAAAGCAAAACCAGCCCATTGGATTCAGAGTTTAAAAAAAAAAAAAAAAAAGTCACTTGTCAAACTGCTGAAAGAAGCTAGGCAAAGGCCTGAACATCAGCTCTGTGTGACCATTATTTAAATACAGTCTTCAGTTCTGTCTGTGCTTCAGGATGGAGACTCTGACCTGTGTGGCCACTGCAGAAGCCACCTGCTGCCTCCCTAGCTAAGCCAGATGGCCTCCACCTTCCCTCTCCCAATTATTTTCTCTAGTGCTGCTTTGTGCTGAAGGAACATTTAGTTTACTGCACTTGATCTGTAAATGGACTTTGATTCTTTGTAATTTTAGGGGGTTAAATTTGGTGGTTAATTTAAAAACAAAAAAAAAAACCCTCAATGTTGCCTTTACATCACATATAAATAACTGTGTTTCTCTTTTCTTGAAGGGTGATAGAAGCACTGATTAGTAGCAAAATCTTGTTTTAGCTTTTGGATTTTTTTGTGCTGGATTTTTTTACGTGTAAATTTCCAATAACATGTCATTTCTATAAGATTTGTTTAAAATCATTTACCTCTTATTGGATGGTATAAAAATGCTACATATTTTGTAAACAAATCTGAGCAAAGTGTGTGTGCATATATTCTGTATATTCATATATGTATATTCTGTGTATATATACACTTGTGTGTATATATACATATATATACACACACACCTGTGTATATATATACACACAAATATGTATGTGTGTATATATATACATATCTATATATCTATATATCTATATATATATATAAGTGTTTTCTCTTCCAGGCTAGTGAAAACAATGTGGTGCATTGGCGTTTCCCTCCCCTGCCCCCAAGAAAAAAAATGACAGTTGCCTCTAAATGAGTGAATTAAAAAAAGAGTCCATTTAAGCTGAATGGTGTGCCTTCCTGTGTAAGGAGCCTAGCCAGTGTTTGTTACTTTTGCAGTGGATATGTGAATTCAGAGCAGATAAGTATAAATCTTTAAACTTGGTATGTTTGTTTGAAGTGACAGGCTTGGGTTGACACAGGTAATAATGTTGTCATATATACTTAGACTGTGTAAAGCATTTGACTGGTACTGCATAATATTTTGATTGAAAACTAAAACAATACAGAAGTCAACGTGGCACACATTAAATGGATTAAAATGTGGCTAACTCATAGGTCTCAATTTAATTTTAAATGGTGCTTAATTGAGTGTATTTTCATCAGGATCTTCCAGCAACCAGTTCTTGTCCTTGCTTTACTTAGCCTTATTAATGACTTGAAAAGAAATACTACTTCTAACAAAGGCTGCAAATTACATGAGTATGGAGGGGAGAAGACATGCGAATTATGAAAGGAACGTTTACTGATAGAGACTGATCAGAATTACTTGGTAAACCAAGGGCAATCAGACTGTTTGCATTTGATAGAGCCAAATGTGTGGTGTTACAGTACCCATCTAATAAATAACATTCAGGCCACATGCGAAGGACTCTGTTTTGAAGGAAAAGGGCTCTGAAAAAATCTGAGGTTCATTATGCATTTTCACTTGAATACTGGTTACCTGACGTGATTCTGTGTGGCTAGTGTAATTTTCACAGGTATAAAAAAAAAATCTTTTAGTAGAAATGGGGAATTATGTGAACTTTATGTTCAGCTTTGTTGAAACTTTTTTTTTTACAGGAGCATTCTCGATGTTGCTATTTTCACTTAAAAAGAGGCAAGAAACTGGGAGCAATAACAACTGTTAAAAGGTGTGAGGTTTCATTCAGATGGGAAACAAGGCACTTTTTAACATCAAGAATAGCTATTAGACTGATATGAGAATAACAAGTATTACGTTCGCTGTTAGAAACATTTCAACCAGTACTTTCTGCTTTCCTAAAGAGTATGTTGCTGTTCAAATGGAACTTAGAGAATGCCTGTAGCCTCCTCCACTGTTTGAAGTGATCTGTTCTTGTTCTGTGTACAGCTAGGAGGCAGCACCATCTAACAGGCAGAGGATATGCCAGGAAACTGTTCGATGTGTTTGGTTCTTCTGTTAGCTCTGCTATGCAGTGTATAGTGCCAGAAAAGTGATTTCACGTATTTTCTGCTTCCCTTACTGTGTAAATGGAAGTTAATGCATTTGTTTCTGTCTGCATGTGGAGACCCCATCTAGGCAACTTCCAGAAGCCTTGTGAGCTGGTAAGGTGAGAAGATTCTTGAGAATCAAGAATTTCTGAGTTGTTCTTGGAGCATCACTAAGGAACTGTCAGGTTTTGACAGCGTCAAACTTTAAATTGGGCATTAGAGCAAGGAAGATGCAGGATTGTCTGGTATTTTTATCTAGCAGTCCTGTCTGCAGACCTGTAATGCCTTTTAAATGTTGTGTGTTTGTTGGGGCAGCTAATTCTTTCTGTTGGTAAAGATCCCAGTATAATGTGGCACACAGGATTCTTTTCTTGGATTCAGGAAGATACAGGAGATGGTGGGGCAGAAAGTTAACAAAATTTCAGCAACTAAGCCAGGACCAGTGTTTGGGGCTCCTGAGAATACACCACAGAGGCAAACAATCATTTGCTGCCTGGAGACTTCAGCCCATTCTTATATTTGTGTTGGTTCTTTGAAGCTGACTAAATACTGGTGGTCAGAGTCCCCTCTGTTAATCTTAAGGGAAGACAGGAAGACATTGACCCAGGAAGATGTGTGTTCTTGACCCCGCATTTCTATAACATCAGCACTAAGATTGTTAAGAACTAAATCCCACCACCCAGTTCTGAAAGTGCTGATGCTCCTGGTGATGCACCTCTGTGCTTTCCTGAGGATTTGCAGGACAGCTGTCTTACCTTTGGGCAGTTTTCAGCTCTGTGCCACCTTTAAGTACTTCCCCATGTCTTCCAGTATGTTTTCTTCTGGGATTGGGACAACATGTCATTAGTACTTTCACATGCCAATTTTAGCTAGCAGACATTAAGGTTTTTTTTCAGATGCCTGTGTTAGTCAGAAAATAAACAGTGTATCTGTGTACTACTGTTACAATGTCCATAGGGCTCCTGCATGGTCTTTTGAGGCAGTGTTCAAGTTGTGAGATTGATCGTTGCATTGGGAAGTATCTATTGCATCTGGAAGAGGTACAGCGATAAAGCATATGGTGTAGGATTAGTAATTTTACTTCTTAGGATAAACATAAATGGTGTTGCAGACCAAGCCAAAGGGGAGAAAGGAAATATTTTTCTAAGGGATTAATATATTCCTTTTCATCAGGCGCTGTTATAATAGTGTAGGCTAAAGCTACGACCTAATCAGGTGATGTGGGGTGTTCTCCAGTGAGCTAGACTGGCTGCTTAGGCAGAAACAAGAAGTTTTTAAAACACTGTCTGTGTTCAGAAGTGCTTTCTTAGAAGCCATCACACTAGGAAAGAGGTGGTTACTTTCATTGTACCTCTCAGATTTTTCTAGTGCGCTACTTGCAAAAAAAAAAATAAAAAATAGTGCCATGGTTGGGAGTGAGCTAGAGAAGGCACAAAGCCCGTGCTCAGGTTTTTGAGACCATGAAGCCTACATGGGAGCTGAAAGAAAACAAACGGGTGCAGTGATAAACAGGTTTTATGGTAGATCCAGAAATGGTGGTCATACCAGACATCTAACGAAAGGATATACCTCTCCTATGAAGAAGGCCTGAGAGCTGGGGATGTTCAGTCTGGAAAAAGCTCTGGGGTACCCTGCAACTCTTTGCTCAGGCAGACAATGACAGGACAAGAAGGGGGGAATGGCTTTAAACTAAAGAGATTTAGATTGGGTGTTAGGAGGAAGTTCTTCACTCAGGGTGGTGAGGCACTGGAACAGGTTGCCCAGAGAAGCTGTGGATGCCCCGTCCCTGGAGGTGTTCAAGACCAGGTTGGATGGACCTTGGAGCAACCTGATCTAGTGTGAGGTGTCCCTGCCCATGGCAGGGGGGTGGAACTAGGTTATCTTTGAGTTTTTTTCCAACCCGGGCCATTCTATGACCCTTATGACATGACTACTAAATGGAGCTTCTGTCAAACTAATGGTCCAGGGTTTGATTTTTGAATAAGCAGGCGTAAAGCTTATAGATATTTGAGCAAAATGTAAAACTGTTGACCATTGCTGCTCTGGGCATTGCTTTCTGAGTGGTATTTTGCATATTTTTATTTGAAATGTTTTACCAGCTGGATGAGTCCAAATAGTTTTATATACAAAAATAGATCAGGTACCTTCTAGCCCTGTTGAAAGAATATACTCGGAAGTGCTTCTTGAAAGCAGAATATTTTCTGGTTTTAAGTTCTACCATCACCAAGCATAAGTCAAATCACCAGTTTTTCTCTGTGGTAACCTGAAATATTGCCTGAAGTTGATGTTCTCCTCCTTGGTCTCAATTAATAAATACACAAGCACAGGCACATAATCTGGTAAGACTTTTTGATTCCCACCTATATGCTTACTAGTGTAGTCATGAAAGATCTGTTCACATACCTGCAGTGGAATTAAGCATGACTTGTATTCGGTATTAACTGAATGGACAAATCTGTGGGAGCTGGCTCTGCTTGCATGACAACATACTTTTAATAATTGTCTTAGTGAGAAT
Organism: Cygnus atratus; assembly: GCF_013377495.2. Taxonomy (NCBI): domain Eukaryota; kingdom Metazoa; phylum Chordata; class Aves; order Anseriformes; family Anatidae; genus Cygnus; species Cygnus atratus. The sequence continues at coordinate 100,126,344 of NC_066362.1, read as the reverse complement.
CTGATAACAGGTCGTAGCATCATCTGATTGCTTTAAACTTCTGTGGAATGACTGTATGGCTTCTTGATTGGTTATATCTCTGTAGTATGGGTGGTAGCCAGAAATGCAATTCATAGAAAGATGGACTGAAGCAGTTATTCATTTTCTATCTGTAAAGTAAAGGACAAAGTACTAGAGAGGACTGCATTAGATATCTCATTATTTCTTTCCAATTATAAATACAAGATTTATCCTGCATTTCTGAAGGGCTTTTAATTCAGCAATATTGCTAATTTGTAGTAGTACAAGAAAAACAGTGAAAAGTTTCAGGAAAAATAATCTGCCTCCCACTATCAGGATGTTCACAGCCTACATCTGTCAAACATGCCTCTTCTGTTTCTGGAGTCCTCAGGGGCCAGTTAGCATGCAGTCCTGGGAAAATAAAGTTTTGAACAGTCCTGATGGTCCTAATCTACATTTCCTTCCAAATGATCCGAAAGGAAGAGGGAAAAATACTGGTCTCCAGTTGCTGTGTGCTGTTTAGCATGAACAGTATGTGACTCTTCTGGGATGAATGCCAGAAACAGGGCTACTGGGAGTTGCTCTCTGCAGGTGTTACTGGGTCTGCTGCTTCTGAAACTTGAGGCAGGTGATCTTTATGTGGGTTAGCAACATGAAAGTACAGGTGGCATTTTAAAGGGAAAATATGCAAATAAATCCATATAGTTTTGGAAAAAAGGAGCTTGGCAGCAGAGAGAAGAAATGCTTGATTAACTTTCTTACACTCATGTGCCTCTAAGTAGCATATCTGATAGCACAGGCTGAAGTTATTGCTCATTATTCGTCAAAATACTCATCTCTGTACTCTTAACTTGAATTTCCTCTCACCTCACTAGCAACTCCAGTGTAAAAAATGTTAGGTTGTCTTGTGCAATACGCTGTTTCTGTGGTATCCAGGGTATCACTCCCTTTCCTCTTCTTAGCAAAAGAAGACAAGTAATCCTTGACCTATACAGAGGTAGCCAGAATATACTGGACCTGGAACAAGTAAGTAAGCAGACTTTCTAACAACGTCTGAACATTTTGACCATGTTAATGCAGTCATGTAATGATTCCCGACTCAAGGACTTCCTTAATAATTGTTCTCTCTTACACAAAGAACATACAGAAAAAATTGGGCAGCCTGTAACAATACAGAATACGTATAGCACCACTCTTTTTAAAGGGACCTGTAGTAGAGATAGTGGATGACTGGAGTTATGACTTTAAGTTAATGAAGGAAATAAAATTACATGGCTTGAAGAAGAGAGTTTTGGGGAAAGGGGAAGGTACCAGGAAGAAAAACAGATGTTTCTGTTTTTAATGATCACAGGTATTCATTCTTATACACAAGAGTACAGAACCTACAAGAAAGATGTGACTATATCCTCCTCCCAGTGCTGAGGAGGACTTCAGGCTTTTCTTCCCCCATCCTTGGTTTCTTCATTTCTTCCTCTACGGTTTAGCAGATGTACTCTGAGTAGCTTCTTCTTTCCATTGAGCTTTCTTCTCCAAGTTTATGCTTGTAAGCGTTTCATGCCTTTTTATGGCCTACAACATATGACAAAGAGCAGAAGGTGTCACCGAAAGTACCACAGAGAGGAAATTTGAATTAATTGTTTTCAAAGTATCTGGCCTATCACAGAGAACTACCGAGGCCTACTAAGGCACAGTTCTGTCAGCTTTAGTGACAGGAAGAGAGAAGGTTAAAATACAGCATCTAGAGATTAGTTTAAATTTATTATTTCTCTGGGAATAAATTAAGCCCTTCTGTTAATGGCACTAGCAGATGTATTCTGGGCTTCTAGTCAGTATTTAATATTAATCTCTGGTCATCAGAAGTCAGAGACACTGGAAAAAAATCAGAAGTTAAATAGATTCCAGCTGCTGTGAAAACAAGGGTCCCAAAGCAGCTCTCCTCTTCTGCTGTTTGCATTCATATTATATAAACCTAAGAGGAAAATGTTCTGGGAATTATCAGTCATTGATTTCTTCTGCTAAGGCAAAAGAGAAACCTTTCCACTGATTTCAGAGTGATGCATCCTTTTCATTTTGATAGGCAAATGCTGACAAGTAGAAATGCTACTTGACACTTAAATAATTTGCAGTGCTTTATTAACTAAGACTCAGTTAATAAAGTTTCGCTAGTAACTTAGTTGTCAATAAAAAGAAGATGGGAACATGGTAATCAGAAGAATGGCTGCAGAGAAAGGCAGCATACAGTAAGGTTCTGCCTGTATAGATGCTTTAAGAAGCTCAGGGTTTTCAGCTTCTAGTAATTCTTAAAAGAACGTAGTGGACTGTGTTTGTTAGTCCTGTGCTTTTTTTCCCCTCAGAGCAACATTACAATAAGCTGCACAGACTATATTCAAGTTCCTTTACTTTGAGACTAATGATGCTGAGACTTGACTTCAGTGTGCAAAAAGTGCTAATTTGTTTATAAAAATAACAGGAAGTTAATAGTTTACCAATTATGTTTTAAAAAGTACAAAATTAAAGCATGACTAACCCGTCCTTCAATCGGAAGCTTAAACTTTACACTTCCTCACCTCAAATTATGCAAATTAAATCACAGACCTAGTTCTGCCACAGGCTGAACTTAGATATGACAAATTATATATAAGTGAAGGACGCTCAGCAGCTACAGGACGGGGGAACTTTTCTATAATATGAACTGTTGGGTTTTTTTCAAAAATTAGTTCCATCCACAATAGAGACTTTTCTACTACAATTAAAGGGCACAGAATTACTGCTGACCACCTCCCCACTGTTTAAAAAAGATTTTGAGATTTCTCAGTCTGTGTGTGAAGAAATACACCCATCTGCTGTTTCCATTACATTGATTTTTTTTAAGCATTGCAGTGTGTAGAGAGGTGTTTGTAATAGATCCACACAATGAACTGTGTATGGATCCTATAGGCCCAAGGAGCATTTACCTGCCTACCAGACTGACAGAAGAGAAGATGCTCTTTCCTTTCAAGTTCTTGCAGCCTGTCAGCAAAACTGAGGAATTAAACCAGTACAAGATAAGATTAAGTATTGCACTGAGGGGCGGGGAGGGGAAAGACTATTTTTGCTTATATGGTCTTAACAGTGACATCACCCTTTTCTGACTGGGAATTAATTAGTGAGGGTTAGGGAATGAGAAGGACAAACAGTACAAACAATCCAAATGAGTTTATATCAAGATCCATTTGTGCTCACCAGCCAAAAATCTGTGCTTACCTGCTTCCCTCTAATCACCATCGCTATGCATCCCAGTATAGTCAAGGCAATCATTACATAGCTGACCTTCACGCGCAGTGTGGTCTGTGCTGCTCTGATTGCTTCAATCCTCAAGAAATAATAATAAAAGAACAGACTCGTTACTGGAGACCCAAATAAACCATTGGCTAGTTGTTTGATTTCTCCTGGCGTTCTACCTGTATAATCTAGGTATGCTCTCTGTGTATAATGCTAACAGTACTTGGCTCTTTCCACAAAAAAAAGAAAAATAAATTTAAAAAGGTTTTACAAGAATGGGAACATCTGATTCCTAGCTACTTTGGGATATACAAAATCATGGTAACATAGGACTTTCTCAAAGCTGGGAACAAACCCAATATTTTAAAATAGTAAATCGTTAAGAGAATGCAAGGGAAAGAAGGCTGCAGTATTTAAGTATGTATATTCCCTACAGGGAGGACAGGAAAAAGAGAGGGATGCTTTTACTAATACTAGTTTACTAATACTACCACTTTCTAAAGTCTATGGAGACAAAGTATGCATACCCATACTAGAACTTCAGTGTATTTTAGCACTGTAAAATATGCGTGTTCCCTCAATAGCAGAAGCACGGTAAAAAACATTTGTCAGAAGGAATAAAATACGTTATTTAACAGTTTGAGCTTCTTGGACAGAGGGAAATATCATCACAACTTAGCAGTTCTTTTTGCTTGAGGTTCAAAATGCTTTCATTTATGGTACCATCTACTTTCTAAAGAAGGCTTCCTCTACTACAGCATTTGATAATGCTATTTTTAGACTTCACACTGGCTGCTAAACACAATACTCCTAGAAATTCTGGATAGGACTTGGTAGAAGACCAGTGGTTATGATTTCCCTTCTGCTAGGTGAAACAGACTTAAAGTAATCTGTTTTCCTAGGAAACTGCAGAGGCATAGAGGACTGTAAGCTTTCCAACATTGATTTTGGACAGGTAACTCCTTTATACCTTTTCTGTATTTCAGCACGCTTATCCAGACGTACCAGTAGCTGTATCGCTCCTTTAGGAAACCTGTTGCCTTGTCTATGGTTATCTTTTAGAAGACAGAAGGCCTCCACAAGAAAAATATCAGTTATTAAAGTCTTTCAACTGTACTGAAGATCATTCTACCAAACTGCATCTCAAATACTGCAGATATGACATTCATGTAAGGAATACCAATGCAGGATGGGCCAATGAAATGTAACGTTTCCAGATGTGTTTTCTAGTGACTTAGTCCTATATATTTAACGCTCCTTGCAGAATTTAGAGCAGTTGACTCTTCTTGTTGAGGAAGTCTAACATTCTCATTGTTTAAATTTGGTATATTATAAAATTACAGGAGACTGGAAAAGCATCAACATAATGGCACAAAAATGCATCACGAGGTAATTATATGCCAAGCCTAACATGGATAATAAATTTAACAGAACTGGGAGACCAATATTGTACACAAACACCAGTAAATATGTAATCATATCACATTTTGACCCTTATACTTGGAGGAAAAAGACAACAAGGGATCCGCGATGGTTCAGCATGGTATATCACATAGGACATGAGAACTAAAAAAAAAAACATTCTGGTCTTTTGAAGAGGAATGCGAGAGTCATTGATCACCATTTCATAGTACTGATCCGAGAAAATTTCTAATCATAGAGAACATGTCAATCTAGCATCAAGCTAATAATTTAGCTTCCAGGTTATTTGTTTTTGCAAATAATTTGTGATGAACAACTTTGGCTCTTGGCTGCACTTAAGCTGAAATGCACAGATTTAAAAACTATTAGTTTTTATTTTTGAGTTACCTTGTGTGTGCTAGACTATACAAGAGGAAAAAGTAGTTATCTGAATGCAATTTTCACTTAAAAATTAATTCAGTGGCTAAGATTAGCATTTATTTTGTTTAATAAATTATTTACTTTTGATGAGCATAACTTGCAAGAGATGGTTGTATCACATGTCCTTGCAACCCAAACTTACGCGGTTTAGAGAAAGAAAACAAGCTTTTGTGTTTTTATAGTTCTTAATCGTCTTTTCAACTTTGGCTGAACTATTTCCCTAAACAAAACCACTAATTCAACCTATGCACTTGCAAAAATGATCAGCTTTTATCAGAAATTGGTTTGTCCTTTCAATAAAGCATGATTTTAGATGCACAGTCAATGGCTTCACTCAGTCTGATAACTGTTTTCTTAAAAACACTCATAACAAGTATTTTGTATGCAAAAATATAGGAACTGACATAATTTAATGTTTTAATAATTTAAGACTATGTATTTCAAATTCAATTTCAAGAAAAATGATCCAAACCAAAATTGAATAATTAATTTTCAACAATTTTATCCATTGTGATACACTTATAAAAAGCTTAGATACGTGGGTGTATTTTCAATTCCTACACCATGCATCCAACAGAATATCTTTAGACAGGAGCTACATAATTTGCTCACCTAAGTAATACAAGATTGACCGAATCTTTTGAATAAATATATATATAAACATTACAAGCGTATTCTAAGAGATAACTATACTAACACCAGAAATGTTTTTTTTGAACTAATAATTGCATTTTATTTTATTTTTTAAACTTTGATCTTCAGTTTAGGTAGGCAAAATAGAACATCCAATTTTATTTTCTACATCTCACACAGGACAAAGCATTCGCATTCAGATTTCACCAGCAATGGGGAAATTTTGACTATTTTATTTTCGTTAGGGAACCTTTCCACTATTTGTTAGTTTAAACCCCAAGAGTAAAGAAAGTTGGCCTCTGCCCTCCAGATATTCATTAACAAATATTTTAAATGCGTTTCAATTATTTTATGGCTATATCATGAAAATTTCATGCATTAGGCTTTGACATATTAAGAAAAATGCTATGGAAAGCTCGCACCAATATTTGCAAAAAGCTTTTTTGATTGGAAGAATAAAAATTAATTGAAATGTGTTGTTTTTCTAATGAAACAACCGATAGGTGCTGGCCATCCCTTCAGAAAAATCCAAATGCATGTATATCAAAATAGTTTCCCAGGTCATATAATCTTATCTACAAGGTGATACAACAGTCACAGCAGCATAAGAATTTTCAGCTGTGGAAACCCATTCCTGTTAAGAAAAGGTATTTACGAATTGCATTCAAGTAATATATTCCTTTGAAAATGCTGCTTCTCTAACAGCTTCAAAACTGGCACTTACGAGACAGTCTCTGGTATATCCTCTGGTTTTTTGAAATGGCCTGCCCACAACAAACATTTTTTCTCCCAGTCTGTAGGCTTGTGTCCAGGTACCCTTAAGGCAGACCGACCTAAAATAAAATAAGGTAAACAAACAAAAAAATCCACAAAAAAATAGAAAGTCAGAAAAGTTGAATTGCCGCAGCTGTAATAAACCAGTTAGGTTGAGCAATGAAGTACAATTACTAGAGTAGGTTACAGAACAAAAATTTATCACAGTCAGATTAATGAACTTCTAAATATGGATTAAGCTTAGGCCATGTTAGGAAAGCCAAATCTTGCCCAAGGCAAGCTCTGAATATTTACAACTCTAAATTTATGGAACCTGCTCCATCATCTATGCTTCCTAAGCTGCTGTGATATAGTTTTCTACTACATTTAAATTAGTTTAAAGAAATGAAATGAAATGAAACTGCTACAGAAAAGCCAATATGCTGCACCATAGCATAAGAGTATTATAAGTTTTCCATGGACTGTAGGATTTTATCTTATTTGGAGATATTAACAACCGAATGACCATAAGCAAAGATCAGATCCTTAATTTTCAGTTCAGTCTTTCAACCTCCAAATACAAAATATTTAGAATAAAACAGGACAGTTTTTCTATACATAACATTAAAATCTAGCATACAAAGTGCAAAAATAAGCATTAAAACAACGATGGGATGTGTTCTTCATGGATGTATGTTGCTTAGTGGATTCATAAATGACCTAGGAAGTAGTGTGGATACATAGCTTGCTGACAACACTGTGTTAGTAAGAAGATGGCTAGGGGTGAAGATCTGCAGGACTTCAGAATCCCAACTCAATGAAATCCAGTGGAAATCCAGTGAAAATCCCTCCCATTTATGTAAGTAAGAAGCAATTCCAGTTCACATACAAAGGACAAACTCTAACCTAACCATTATTGCTGCAAAGTAAGTCCTTGGGGTTTCTTGGAGGTTTCGGGAAAAGTTCAGTAACAGAAAGGCAAAAGGCATTATTAGCACTGACTAGGAAACGAACACAGACCAACACAAAAGCTTTATTATTCCACTGTGTAAAAAACATGACTCCAGCATTTTGAAAAGCTTGCAAAACGCTGATCCCTCATCTCAAAAACAGTCCAGCTAGAATGGGCACAGAGAAAATTCGCAAGTGTGGTCACAGCTATGGAATGGCCACCATATAAGAAACACTGTAATAGACTGAGATCCTGCAGCCTGGAAAAGCACTAACTGAAGGCCCCTTCATCACAACAGAGGGCGCCAGAATCGCCAGATTGCAGTGACCGTCTGGAGGAAAACAGCGCATACCAGGCTCAGAAACAAATACAAGCCTGTACTTATTTTCTCAAAGCACAGTTCAGCCAAGGAACTCCTTCACAGAGGCTGTGGATGCCAAAAATAGATACAGCTTCAAGATACTGGGAAAATTTACGAAAGTAAAATCCAACAAGGACCATTAAACAAAGACTCCAGCTCTGGGACAGCAGTCTAGGGAAGAAACACTATGTTTGCCCTGTTTCTATATTCCTTCTTAGAGCCTTGCTATTAATCACCGTTCCTGTTAGTCCTCACAAAAATGTAAGGGCCCTCCTTCACTGGCCACTACTGGAGAGTGACACTGTTAAACAGACCTTTGGTCTTACCTAGTACAGCTGAGTTATTGATTTTATTTTTTTAACACAGATGTATGCAAAATGCTTCACATCTGTATGCTGCTTTTATCTAGCATCAACAGGCCAAGTAGGGAAACAGTTATAGAGGAGTCTGATTAGAGTACCAAAACTGTGCTCTAATCAGTTACAAAATGTCTCAACACCCCAGCTTTACCTGACCAATCTCACCTTTAAATACGAACTAAGCCAATGATCAAGACCGACTCTCTCCTGCAGGGCATGTTCAAGTTTGTGAACAGCTGGAGCTGGTTCTACTATGGAAAATTGCAAAAGTATTTTAGCTAGTATAATATTCCTAAACACTGACAGTTTATATTGGGGCTGAACAGTCTGTTCTAGAGCACAGATAAGAGCCTCAGAGTGCAGGGCTGTACATCAAATACAATACTAATGACCTGCTACAAAGCAAAAGCTGTGTTATTGTCACAAGACAAAATATTGTCCCCTGGCTTTGTTAAAAAACAAGATCTCACTGCTAATTTTAACGTTCAGTTTTTCAGTCTAAAGATTAGAATTCCCTCTCACAAAATCAGAGATATTGGTATACATGTCTGCAAAATGCCTGTTCAGATGACTGCAGCCTGAGTACCTAAATATTTCAAAGCACGAAATGTGGCATGATCTTTATCAGAAACTTACTTCTTGGCTGAGGTGGACTTTCCTTGAGGGGTTTGCTGCAAAGCCTTCTGTTTATATTCAGATCTACTCCTCTAGTCAACCTCAGAATTGAGGGAATTTTTCTTTCCAGCAGTTTAACAGCCCTGTCTGGAAGAGAAAGCAGAAGAAGCAAAGGAGTTAAATCTAACTCTGAATATTAGAGAGTGAGAACACTGGAAGATAAGTAGGAGGCTGTTTCTCCTCCCCACCTCCAGGAGAAAATAAGAAATAAAAACAGTGGGTACAAACCTAATACTGTGCAAGAAACTGCAGGTTTAGGCTGCAGCAGAATCTAAGAAAGAAATTACAGACAACTCCATAAACCATCGCTGGAGCTTACCTGTTAAGCGCATGTAGAAAAACCGGACTGACAGATAATAGCCTACAAGCAATTTCTAAGACGTGCTACTAACGTATCACCACTTCAAGGCACTTATCTATTCCTGCACATCAGGTATACTTCGGGCAGTGCTCTTTCAAGGACCGTACACCAGGATTTTGACAGCTTTGTCACATCCTAGAAGTCACATCCTTGTCTCATCCTAGACGGGTCTTTTGATAGAGGGTTACCAAGACAAAAGCCAGACCTCGCAGTGCTGAGATACTGCTTGGTGGTGCGTCAGGAGACGAGGCGCCTTATATATGAAAATGTGCTATTTTAATTGAAAGACCTTTCTGTTTATCATTTGATGAAAAATTTCTGAGGAAAAAATGAATTTTTGGAAGATAAAAGGGTAGTAAATTTATATATATATATATTTTTAATATTCTTTATGCTGGAAAACTTCTCAACTATAGAAAAAAAAAAAAAGACACCCTCAAAACCAAACCATTCCCAAGGTTTTCAGAGGAGAAAATTAAAAATAAAAAGGCACAAACCTCCCCCACCCCCCCCTTTTACTTTTTAAGCCAGCTCGGAGGCCTCCGGGCTTCAAGCTTCAGCGCGCACCGTGCGCGTCACGGCACCCACCGCGGCCGCCCGGCCCCGCTGCGCTCCCTCCCGGCCCCGCAGACCCCCCCGGACCCCATCCCGGCTCCGGGGCCCGGCCGGGGCCGGGCACTCACCGGCGCGGCCCCACATTGCGCTGCCCGCAGCCCGCAGCGCGGCGTGGGGCCCCTCAATGTCACCCCCCCCGCTACCCGTCCCCGTCCCCGCCGTGGGGCTGCCGCCCGGTGCCGCCCCTGCCCCCGCTCCGCCCGCCTCGTCCCGCCCTCGCCGCCCGGTTGGCTGCCGCCGCGCCTTCGGCCTTTCCAATATGGCGGCGCCCAGCAGAGCGGCGAGCTGCGAGGACTTCGCCGAGTTCCAGGTAGCGAGAGCGGGGCGGGGGACGGGGACCGGGGCCTCCTCTCCCCGCCGGGGGCCGTCGCGATGTGTGGCTGTTGCCTGAGGCGGGAGGCCCCGGGCTGCCCCTCGGCTTCCCGGCCCTCGCTCGGGTCTCCCGGCGGCAGCCCCCGGCCGTGCCAGCAGGCAGGGGGCGCAGCAGGCCGCTGGGCCGCTCTGAGGGGCGCCCGCCTGCCCTTCGTTCCCCGGACCGCAGAGGCCGCGGCTTCCCTGTGTGTTTTTCTTTTTCTTTGAGAGATAAATATTTATTTTTTTATTTATTTAATGCAGGAGTTGCTCAGAGTGATGAGGACGATTGATGACAGAATTGTCCACGAGTTAAACACTACAATTCCAACAGCTTCCTTCGTAGGGAAAATTGATGCCAGCCAGACATGTAAAGAGCTCTACCAGTCTGTAAGTGTCTATTTCTTTAACTTCAACTCATTTTCTGAAGTTTTACTCAGTGCGGTGGCCGCTAAAGCAGCGCATCTCAATTTCTAAGGAAAAGATTCTTGATATATCATGCTTTATGTATTCATAATGGCACACCTGACTTCTCTATATAGCTAAACCACACGCATGCAAAAGCTACTTCACTTTTAAGCCATGTTGTGGACTTGCTTGTCTTGCAATACCGATCCTTTGAGGTGTACTGCAGACAGCCCACTTTCTTTTAAAAATGGGTGCTGGAGCACTTTTGTGGTACTCAAAGACTCTTATCTTGTATCTTTGACTTTTACCATCAGTTCACGTCGGTAATTACTGCTCAAAGCAACATTGCTTCCATGTAGGTTATAGAGTCAAAGGGAGTTCTGCAGGCATAGCAATGCCTTAACTTCAGAAAGTCTCTTAAATTTGTAACTCAGAGCTTTTTTTTTTTTTTTTTTCTTTGGGTAGTTGACCTAGTTGTTGTGACTTTATCTCATCCCCACTTAGCTGATGGAAGCTCACACCAGCAGAGAGAGAATCATCAAAAACTGCATCGCTCAGACTTCCAGTGTAGTGAAAACTCTCAGAGAAGAGAGGGAAAAGGCACAAGATGACGTAGCATTATTAAAGCAACTCAGGAAAGAGCAGACAAAGGTGAGTGGTGGAGATTTTGTGAGGTCACTTAGAAGTCAGAGGGTGTCTTTCCCAAATGGAAAGATCTCCGTGATGGAGAGAACCCAAAGGGGGTCCTGACTTAAGTGGTGTTGTCCTGGGTTCTTGTCAGCTGGGTTTGTGAGTGGTGTTTTCCCTGGCACTCAGAACAGAACTGCTTTTATCCTGTAAATTGAACGTTTTTGGAGATTCTGTTACACAAAGGCATGGTAATACATGCATGCTTTTCCAGAGTGGACTCTTAACTTTCACTGACTAGCGCCACTTAGTGTACAACTTAACTGGGGCTTGTTTATTCTCTTCAAAATGTCTGGAGGTTCCTTTTGCCTTTTTTGAGATTTTGTGAAAAGTAGTCTGTCTGCAAATGGTGGATGTGTGCCAAGATGCAAACACTAGAAGATAATGAAATGTCTTTCATGTTTGTCTTTTGCACCACACAGTTACACAGACTTAAAGCTGTCCCTATTCAACATCACCCTGAGAAGCATTATTCTTACTCAGTGTATTAATTGGAGTTCCTGTCCTCTGCGAGGAGCTGCCAGACAACCTTGAATTCCACTTAAGCATTTTTTTTTGTTGTTTAGTGTTTAGCTTTTATGGTGTGAGAGTGACTTCTGGGTTTGCATAAGGAGTTTTAATGTGCAAACCTTCTCAACCTTATGGCCTCTGCATGGAAAGTGTAATTCACCAGAGGTGAATTAGATGGACTGTCAGAAGTGGAAAGAAGTGGTCTTTTGCAGAGTAGTTGAATGCTGATGCAGTTGTGAGTGCAGAGCTTCCTGGGGAGATGACTTGAGTTCAGGGGTTCACAAACCAGCATCTGATTTTCCCAGACACTGAGTGAACTGTTTGACGTGCTCTCAGAGAAGTGCTCTGTTGTGAGCTCAGATTTAAAGAACCAAATGGCAGGCAAGTGGTTTTGTCCTTCAAGCCTAACTTACAGAACTTCTAATAAGCATCCATATTAGTTTTGGAAAAATGGAATGATAGCTTAATATTTTCTATAAGGTTTTTTTCAGAGTCAGTTCTTTAAATCACTTAGTTACTGAGCCCAGAACCTACCGCTGAAACCAATAGGAGAATCTCAATGATAATGTTTAATAACTGGATGTGATTTCAAATGTTAAAAGCAATCTGTCATTTGGAAACATCCCAGAAATCCTTTGATCAGATGACCTCAAATTTGCACTTGATTTTGAGAGTGGTTTCTTCCCTATTTCCACCTTTTTCTTTTCCTTCTCCATGAGCTTTTTTTTTTTTTTTTTCCCCTGGAACAACTCAAATAAGCTCTCTTGACAGAACGCATCCTACATTTAAGATTATTCATTTTGAATGTGTATTTGTTTGAAATACGGATCTGTTCTTTTTTCTTTATACTTTTCTCATACTGTTAATAGTACAAATTGGAGGACTTTATACAAAATTACTTCTTCTGGGTCACTGCTTAAAAAAAACCTTGGAGTTGTGTGGCTCTAGCAGTCAATTCTTTCAGACCACTTACATAAAAATATCATTTGATTATTGTATTAATTTGGTATCATCTTAGTTCTCTTGTATGAAGTGTCATAAAATAGCCAACCAAATTAATTCTGGAAGTTCAAAACATATAGCTTAACAAGTATTAGCTTTATGAAGTGAATTAGTGGGGCCTGCTAAAAATATTGGAGTATGTTTTTAGGAGGAGAGAGAAAAAAACAAACTTAACAAACAAACACACCTGTATAGCCTTGTTGATTAACTGATTGCAATACTGATTGCATTGCTTTTTGGTTCTGCAACCCTAAGCAACAGGCTGAAATAGTAGTTTTGCTGAGGCTTGGTGTCAAAGATGAGTTACGTGACAATGCTGACAATTGTAAACCTGTTCATGTATTCCAGCAGGAAAAACCCTTCTTTGAAATGCTAAAGATCTTCTGAGTAGTTATGTTATAAAGACTAATGCTGGTCATCTAGCGACCCTGTTAATGCTGGGTTATTATTTCAAACAGTTTGGATTCCTGTTGAGTAGGTAAAAGCTCATCCAACACCAGTATAAGCTGTGTGTGTCTGGACATCCTACTTGGAGTTTTTTTAAAATGTAATTGCTCTCTTGGTTTGTATCTGTTCACCAACTCTCTAACTGGAGCCACATATTTAAAACTTATTCACTCTAGAGTCTAAAACTCCAGCAAAAATAAATCCTAAACATAGGCATAAACGGTAGTTGGGCTTTAAGTCCTCTACTGTTGCTTCTCGAACTTGTGGCAGGGTCAAATTCCCACAGGTCATCTGAACTCAGCTGTCACATGTGCCCCTTGGAGTTACTAACAGAGGTGAAAAAAAAAATTTCTCATGGATTGAGTGAGTGCTCAAGAACTGCTTATTGTGGCATTTCTTGCCAGAGCTCTTGCATCTCTGTAAATCTGATTCATCCTGCTATGATCACGTACCATAGTAAATGGTTCAGAGAACATGAACATATATGATCTGTTCTCGTAGACCCTTTTCTTGGTCAGCGCACAGAGTAGATGTCTTCGTGATCTTAACCCTAAATCAAGAATTTGATTTCTGTCATGGTTTTGCTGCCAGCTGTCCTATGACTCTAATAATGCATGTGTGGAGGAATGAGAACTCAAGGCTGCAAAACTAACTCTAGCACTACCATTTCCTGTGCTGAGTGCTCGAATTTGGCATAGTTATTTTTGTCGGTGAAGCCATGAAGGTTAATCAGCTAATTGCTGGCAAATCTTGATGGGCAATATTTGAGAATGAAGAACTAGTAACCAGTAGTTACTTCTGCAAGGCTTGCATTGCAAGTCTGCCTTCACAATACCTCTTATGGACAACTCTAGAGAACCCAAAGCATTGGCTGAATGGAGAGACCAGACTTCCAGGATAACTACCTTCAGTTCGTACCATTGGAGGGGATGCACACCTGGTACTGGGATTTTGTCAAGGAAGTTGCAAGGGTAGCGAATACTGAAGGCTGCAGGGAGCCATTCTGACAATAACCTGTTTCTTTGTCTATTCTGCAGTTGAAATTGATGCAGTCGGAGCTGAACGTTGAAGAAGTGGTAAACGACAGAAGTTGGAAGGTACTCAGTCATTTACCAAAGTGTTGTCGTTCTTTGCCGTGGGTTTGAACTGTCCTGCACTGCAGGTGTGGGACTGATGCCTTAGGAGGCAGGTTAACTAGAAATAGGTGAGGGCAGTGCTGGGGAAAGTAGGGAAAGTGCTCAGTCATTTTCCCATTTCTAGATGCAGAGACCAAAACTTCTCAGATGCACTATGAAGGAAAGAAATGTGGCTGGTTTAGTGGGGAGGAGGGACTGTGGAGTACTCCCTGTGTATTCTCTTGCTGCAGCATTTCACTTCAAATTAAGTGTTTAAAGGGTTTCCCAGTTAGTACTGACTGGGAAAAGCTAATCATGCCCTTAATTATTCTCTTTTTTAATAAATTTAGAGCCAACTTGGATAAAACTCAGAAATGCCATATCTGTAACAACATGTTACAGGCCACCAATGGCAAACATTTCATGGCAACACTACTGTCAGTTTTATTTTAAAAGGGCATGGGGTGAATTGGCTTCTAAAATAAGACACTTGCATTAGTCTCTCTATATCACCTTTACAAGGGAGTTTATCAGCAGAGTGTTTTGTATTAATACATAAAAGACAGCAAAATCAAACTTTTACATAGCAGCATGAATTTTAAGGTATCTTGGACAGTTTTTTTCTGTCTGAAAAAAAGATAGTACTTCAGGTAGACTATAGGAGTTAATTGGACTGAGTAACACACTGAGATCTGTGGGTAGATGATACTAAAAGTAGGAGGTGGTGTTAGTAAGTTCGCAATATTGGTGTTCCATGGGCTTCAGAGGCACTGACAATGATGCTTTCAAAGTTTGCATGATAGCAAGCTGGAAACTGAGGTGTTTTTTTCTTTTTTTTTGGTATGTTGTTTGATGTGAGAGAGCCAGCCTTACAGTGGTTTAGAGTGTATTTGCAGTACTCTTTCAGACATATGCATATTAAATGACTTGGATAAAGTGGAACAATCTTCCTAGTATTAAAATGCTTCTGAATGGGAAATTTTTGTGACTGCTGATTTCTACTGTTTCCTTCTATCATTTACTTGATTTTGGATCTTTACACACTCTTAACTCTTCCAGAGCTGTCCATTGCATGTGGTAATGTAATGGGACAGGCTGTGTGTGCATGTGAAAGAAATTATATCACAACTTCCATGTTTTCTGTAAGGCGAATTGGTTTGTAATATGTGTCTTTCTTAAAGTAAACCAAATTTGGTGGTAAGTCAAAGATTACTTAAAAATTGTTAGGAATAAATGCATAATTAAGGCATGTTGCATACCTCACTTTTGTTGAAGTTGCCATCGGTGCTGAACAAGGAGATCAGATGCAAAAGTAGACAATTCTAGGAAGATAAAGTTTAAATCTTACCATTTTACATAAAGTGATACATAAGTTCCCCAAGATGACAAGACCAGTCACTTTGCATGTGAAGCCTAAGGGAGACTTCACAAAACTTGACATCCCGAACATCAAAGGCATTTGGATCTGAAAAGTACCTGGATACCCTGGCAAAATATACTGTTGTGGGAGTCCTGCTGGTGGACCTAATAACCACCAGTGCCTCAGCTTGGTGCTAGGTGGAGCTCGTGTTACACTTCAGGACGTGCGCTGGGCAAAGCTTGGCGCCAAAACTTTAAATAACTAAATCCCCTGAAAACAGCACCAGTAACTTTGGTGTGAGCCTGTGTGTGTTGTGCTTTTGATTCAAGCTGCCATACGTTAATTACTGGCCCATGTCAGGTTAAGCAGGCTGTTTGATGAGGTCTGCAAGTTTGAGCTAAATTGAAACGATCTTCAGGTTCTAGTTCTATGCGCTAAATTTTACCCAGAGAAGGTGCCTAAAGTGAACGCAGCGAGAGCAGCCTGCCCTTTCTGAGGGAGTGCTGGCAACATCAGCACCCCCAGTTAAGTAACTAAAAGCAGGACCATGGCTTCCAAGAACACATACTTGCACCTCTTTTTAGCTGTTGCAACAATGTAAAGTGTGTTTGCTCAGGAAAGAGAAGAGTGTGATGTCCCAGTTTTAATGCCACAGTGAACTTAACACAGCTGGTCAGGATCCTTCCACTGGTCTTTTCCCTCCCTCTTTAAAACAGCAACAACAAAACCTCCCACCAACCAACCAATCAACCAAAAACTTCAGCATCTTTGATAGTGACAGACCACCAGGATTATAAGACTGCCCTATCTGAGGGAGAATACTGTTAGTGCTGTGCAGTCAGTCCCCCAGCACCAGGCTGCAAGCTTTGGATTCCGTAAAGCCAGGAGAGAAAGTGAATGGAGACAGATGCCTTGGTAAGTACCATTTATTGGTACAGCAGGGCTGGGCACCTCAAGGTGGGAGCTACAGGAGGAGACAGTTGCCTGAACTAGCTCTGAAGATCAGATCGTCCCATAGACATGGACTTACTCACTTCTGCTTTTCTGTTTTGGTGTCTCAGGTATTTAATGAACGTTGCCGAATTCATTACAAGCCTCCAAAGAGTCAATGATATTAAGTACTTCCCATCAAGGTGGTCCATAACCATGAGAGCCAAACTGGAAAGAGACCTTGGGCGAGCTGAATTGGGACCCTCCAGAGCCAGGAGAACCCAGTCCTGTTTTGTTTTGGACCTACTCTAGCTGGAATCTCAATTTAAATAATTCTCCTCTAATTAAGAGAAAACAACTCATCTTTTGTACAAAATATGTGAACAAATGAGTTTTATAGTATTAAAATAATTTTCAAATGGAATGTGAAAGTGGTATCTTTCTTAAACTTTTCAAGCTTCAGGAGCCCAAGAGGGGAAGAAAGTGTTGGGCTTTTGTTTGTTTAAAAAAAAAAAAAAAAAAAGCAGCTCTGAGCAGCGTGGACAGGGTTTTCCCAGAACTGGTGCTTGGTAAACAATCATTGAACATGGTGCAAAAATTCAAAAGGAAATAAACATTGCAGAACGATAAGCAACCATAGGTTCAGCACCCATCAAAGTAAGAAGCTGCCAGCCTTGTTTTGAAATACTCAACACTAGCAACACTGATTCAAACCCTGCCTGTGGATACAACTTTCCCATGGTTTCCCCAGTGCTGACAGGCAGCATCTGTTGCAGCTGCTGTTTCACCTTTGTTACCATGCTCTGGATTTTTCTTTAAATCTGGAATGTGATGTTGATTAAAACTACTTTGTGTTGGAAATGAAAATATGTATTTGAACAGCATTTAGGAAGGAGACAGTTAACTCTGTTGTTCCACCCCTTTTTCTGAAAAATTAATTCTGTAGGTGAATTATATCTAGAGAAAATAGCTGTGCATACCTGATACAGCTGAATCTGCTTTTTGTATTGTATTTAGAAAGCTTTAAATATAACACCCCTGCAGTAATACAGCAAAGAAAGCATCATTTAAAACTGGAAAAATGTGACTAAAGTGAAATTGCTGTAATTATATCTTTAGGTTTTTTTTTTTTTTTTTTTTTTTTTTTTACTAACTCTGACTGACAAGTCAAATGGTCTGCTTGGTTACCAGCTGTTTCTGTTAGAGTAATAATACTTCAAAAAGACATTGATCAGAGCCTTAAAAATACAGGCATCATCTTGCAAACACTTTGGAATTCAGTTGCACCACTGAAATGACTGCGTACTCTCATGTCCTTAAGAGCTTTGCATATATGGCAAGTAGGAAGTAGCTAGAGGAATGTCCTTGAGTCACTGAAAACTGCAAAGATCTTTGCAGTGTTTTCTCCATAGTCATTTGTCCAGTAGAGAATCTTAGACTATATGGTGACCTTTGGTTTTTAGGTGGTGTCATTTAGTCACACTTTTCTTTGAGAACAAGGTAGAAATCTGTTTTAATTCTTTAAGGATGTAAATCCTAATTTCAAAACACTTTTTTTCTCCCCCCGCCCCTGTACTGCAACTGCACTAAGCAGAACTTTACTCTGATTGAAGCTCTCATTTTCCTCTTGAAGTATTCATTGTTTTTCTGCAAGTCTGAAAGCAGGGGAAAAAAAGTTTGCCATTACACTGATAAATTCTTATTTGTTTATTCTTTAATATTAAGTGTTTAGAATAAGTGTTTATTCTTTAATATTAAAACAAAGTGGAAGTCAAGTACTTCTCAGAACTGTCGGCTGAGTTGCCAGTAACCTAATTTCCAGGAGATGGTCTGTTAATCAAATACTGAGAGTAGTTAGTATTAATGTCAAAGTTGCTGCTCTAAAGCTGGTGTCTAATGTAAGTGCCTAAAATATTTGTTCTCTCCAGGGTCTGGGTCTACAACTGCAGTCCTTTTAAGCCAGTTGTATGATACAAATTTCTGCCAGTGTGTATAAGGTAGCATCAATATCTCTGAAATAATTAAGCTTATGTTGTATTTCAGTGGAAACTTGAGATTGTAATGGGAATTAATCACTGTCTTCCTTTATTCATCCAGATGTCTGCTCAACTGTTGTATGAGAACTTCTTCAGCTAAGCAGATGCTGTGAAAAGTGACCTGTATGGATGTTATACATTTGCAGGTCTTTTTTTTGAGGGGGACGGGGTGGGGGTGTTGTTTGTTTGTTTTTGTGGTAGTGCAGCTTAGCATTAACTGGGAGAGATCTATGGGAAAAAAAAACACTAATGCAATTTTTTCATAAGAATATAAAGCTAAGCAAGTAGATCTATATAAGCCTGTATATGGAAAAAGTTCTGAACCCTAAGAAGATTTCTAAGTCCCTGTTTGGCATTCTTCAGTTGTTTACAGCTTGTTACATACAAAGGGTTGTACTAAAAAGTTGAATTACTCTTATTTGGTCTGCTCTGAGTGCAGAGGGCTATCTCTTACAGTGTATGGCAAATGATGTGGATCAGAGGCTGTTTGAATCTTGCTCTTGAGCTTAGTGGAACAATAAGGTGAGTAACTGGAATTGCATGTCATGCTTTGGGGCATGGGAAAGGAGAAAAAAAGCTTTACTATCTTTTGATATTTAAGATCTGTCATAGAATCATAGAATGGTTTGGGTTGGAAGGCACCTTAAAGATTATCTAATTCGAACCCCTCTGCCATGGGCAGGGACACCTCCCAGGAGACCAGGTTGCCCAAAGCCCCATCCAGCCTGGTCTTGAACACCTCCAGGGATGAGGCATCCACAGATTCTCTGGGCATCCTGTTCCAGTGTCTCATCACCCTTGTAATAAAGAATTTTCCCCTTATATCTAATGTAAATCTACCCTCTTTTTGTTTAAAGCCATTACTGCTTATCCCATCACTACACTCCCTGACAAAAAGTCCCTCCCCAGCTTTCTTGTAGGCCCCCTTTAGGTACTGGAAAGTTGCTATGACTTCTCCCCAGAGCCTTTTCTCCAGGCCAAACAACCCCAACTCCCTCAGCCTGTTTTCGTAGGAGGGGTGCTCCAGGCCCTTGATCATCTTTGTGGTCCTCCCCTGGACATGTTCTAACAGGTCCTTGTCTTCTTGTGCTGGAGGCCCCAGAGCTGAAGGCAGTGCTCCAGGTGGGTCTCACGAGAGCAGAGCAGAGGGGGAGAATCACCTTCCTCAGCTTGCTGGCCACACTTCTTTTGATGCAGCCCAGGATACGGTTGGCTTTCTGGGCTGCAAGTGCACACTTGCTGTCTGTGAGGTGGGATGTTTTGTGGTGGAATAGAAGCGGTACTGGTGTGAGCTGTGGGCCGTGCTAAACAAGTGCAGGTAAAATACTCTGTGTGTCTAGTGACCCCTTTTCATGGGATCATGCTTAGTCTGTGATTGAATCCTCTTTCGACTTTGCCATTGACATAGTCACAAAATTACTGGGCCTCTTGATCAAATACTGGACCCGACAAATACCTGGATTTCATCCCATTCCTGGTTCAAACTTGGTTTCTACAAGTAAAATCACTTTAATGAGAAGCTCAGCTGATATCCTGGCTGAGTCTAGATCTTGTGCAGGTAGCTTGCCCCTCTACTGAGGCTTCTCCATTGTTTGGAAACGGTGAATGTAGATGTGCAGATCCAGGTTGCTTAGAAAGCCCTCTCAAGCGCTTAATTCTTATCTCCTGTTGTGAAATAAAGAGAAGCATATGTTCTGGCATTCAGTGCTGCCGTCTTCTCTAGCCTTTAAGAACTCAAGACTGGTGAAATAGCTAATCACTTTACGGAAAATTTCTAAGGGTAGAACTTGGTTATTTTGAAGGAGCTTGAGAAGACGCTCCTAACTTGTACCATAGGCTCACCACAGGCTGGGTTGATTTTAACAATAAGCGATAAATAACTTTCTGCTGATGAAGTTTCTGTTCATCTTTCAAGTTGATGTATGGTGTCGGAAATCTTTTGAATTCAGGATTGGTATCAGGAGGGGAAACCCTTTTTTGGCAGAGTAGCATGTTAAATGTTGAGGCTAGTGTTCCTGTGTTGATGCCGACTAGATCCTCAGTCAGCAGATGGAGGACTGCTTTCCTTTCACAGCTGATGAAATTTGGTGGAGACCATGTGTCATTTCATCCAGTCAAGATTAGTCATGTCTTATCACTGTGCAACCACAAGACTGACCTACTCCCATAGATGTCCCAATCATTTCTATGAAAATGGCTTCATTTCTATTTTGAAATAACTCATAAATACCTAATCCTAGGATTTGGATTCTTTTGTTGTTGTTGTTGTTACTGTACTGATACTTTTATTGACTGCAGCTTCTGTTTACTACTTAAAATTGCTTACACAGAACCAGAGAGTAGTGGTGTACAAGCTGCAAAGATTTTTTTCCGTTAGCTGAATAAGTAGAAGGTGCTACTCAGCTTTAAAGCTATATAGAACAGTAGTGCTGTTCTTCCATCACAGATTCTCAAAGCTTACAGCAGAACATTTACATGAAGAAAAACTGCAGTCTGTGCGAATGCTGAGCACGGGCAGGAATGGTATGTAACCTCAAACGTGTCCCACATGCTAAAGTGGAGACCCGGTCAAGGTTGTCAATGTTCTGCAAGAGATGTAATGAGGATGGCTGTTTTTTTCAAGGCAGCATTCCAAATGTTGTTTCATTACATCCAAAGCTTAAAGGAGAGAGGTTTAGATTGCCTTGGATAGCCTGTTGCCGCTGATTAACAAGTTTCTGAGATGTCAGCATTTCAAAATGACTTCATGAGCTACGTGTGCAAGAGAGCTCTGCATTCCAATGTTAAATGTATCACTGCATTCTGAGACAAAATTTTTGAAGTCAAAACCCATCAAACCCAGAAATGTGGAGTCCAGTGAATGACTTCCACACAACATTAATCTCTTTAGTTTCACTCCTACAGTCTTCCTGAGGTTATAACGTAACTCTTCTTGTCTTTGTACTCGGTGCATTTCTTACTAATCAGAAGCAAGAGTTCTCCAGAGGAGTGGTGTTGCTTTGGGAACTGCATCAAAATACCTTCCAAGGGCATTAGTGAGATCTGCATCCCGGTGAGTGGAGAAATTTATAAAATGGCTTTGTTTAGCCCTGGTGCTGTGCTGTTATCGGATGTACTCTGTGACTTGTGGCCTCAGTATGGTGAGCTGGCTCTCCCAGTTAGTTAGCTCATCTGTCTTGCTGTGTGAGTAAGACACGTGGTAGGAATGTGGTGGAAGACAATCAGTGTTTGAGTGAATCAGCAATGTCTTGTAGAGATGAAAGAGGTTGAACTCATTGGCTTGAATTGTCATTCCCTCCATGAACGGGGCTGTGAGGATCTCCTCATCTGGTGTGATGAATTGAGAGAAAATGGAAAACTTCCATTTTTAACACCTGCCACTCCCTTTATTCCCAAGAACTGCAAGCAATTTTCACTTTGTTCAGGAAGATGCAGCAGGACAGCTGTTTTTCCTCATATGGCTTTCATCCACTCACATAACAGTTTTGGGGAATTCTGCAACATCCTGATCTGTAACATGCTCCTATCTTCATCTGTATACCGTTGAATTTAGTCCTGTCAGCCCTAGTTTCTGAATCTCAAGCTCTTTGTACCAAGAACAGGTCTTGATGTTAGATATGAAGTACATGTTTGCAGTCTGTTGCATCACTTGTTATCTGTGAGGAGGTCAATAAGCAGGAAATTGGCACTGGAGTTTCAAGAAAAGCATAAATGGTACTACATTATTGAATCTTTATCTTGATTGTCTGAATGCAACTAACTACAGGTTTGATAGGAAAGGAACAGAATTAACTAACTTGCAGTACTTACCTGAGCCTAGGACTAAATTTTTTCCCATTCTGAATTTTGCCTCTACACCTTTCTAGTCAGGCAGAAGTAAGTAAAGTCACTGCATGTAAAACAAAATCTGTTCCTCTTTCCCACCTGGAAGGATATTGAGACAATACAATTTCAAGTAGATCGGGACCTGCACTAAGGAAATTACTGAACGCTTTCTTCTGATATTAAATGTGTTGGGAAATGCTGGGTGTGGCTTTAATGCATTTCCTGAGTGTACAGACTAGTCACCTGCATGTGGGTGGGGAGACAAGAGGTTCTAGTTTCAGCCCTAACCAACTGTCTTAAGGTATGGATGGCTGGAGAATGTAGTTTACTTTTCTTACTGACATGGAACCTTTATACACGTAAGATTTTAATGTGCTCTTTACATTTACTATTAATATCATTAGTGCTTTACATGGCTTTTTGCCCCTGCTCTCAGTATTTCTCTCCTCCTCCAGTTTGGTAGTGGTAGGTTCCATATGTTAAAAGTCATATGATTCCATGACATGTGTATGTGTATATGTACGAGGTGCCTGGTGACTCTTCTCAGACTACTCTGGACTTCCCTCCTCAGAACCACCCATCATTTCAGAGATGTTACCTGCCACTATGGTACCTGGGGGCTTATCTGAAACTAAGCCTGCTACTCCAGAAATCCAGCATATTGTTGACCAGGTGAGTTGCAACCTATCTAAAGATAAAGTCTGTGTGAAGGGTGAATCTTTTGCCAAGGCTGGGAGACCAGGTGGTGATACTGAGTGTTTAAACTGAAGAAGCTGAAAATGCCTTTGTCAGTAAGTATTTTTCTCAGCGTTCTGTGTAGGCACTGTGCAAGTAAGATAAAAACAAATCACTTTTCTCTTTCATCCTTGTCCATAGGCAGGCATAGTACTGGCTACCTTCACTTAATCTTTGCGTATAGTTAAAAGACCAACTCTATTGTGCCAGCACTGAGGTCGATATATTTGAAGGGAGAAGATTGTACCTGATAAAATTAATTCCTCACTGAAGTATGTGGATAGGACAAACCATGTGCAGTGTATGCACGAAAAAAATTATATGCAGGACACAGCATAGCTAAATAGCATGTTCTCTCCTGGCATCTAGTGCTTTCTAGAGTTAACAGCTGTGAAGCAGGGGCTGTTGGTGAGCCAGCAGGGCAAGGTGAGCTTGGCAGAAGCCGAACAGGGTGAGACCAGTTGCCAAACCTCTTCTAAGTTGCCAAAGTGGTTAGTTACAGGCAGTGAGTGGTACCTTCCTGGAAGCACAAGTGTTGACAACACCTCTGGAGATGCTCTAATCCTTTGTGGTGCAGCAATTCAAAAAGATACAGAGCACATCTTGAGGAGCAGGAGAGGGACAACGTGGCATGGGAAAGCTCCTTTCATACCTACCATCTGGTGTTCCAAGCCATCCTAGCAATCCCCTTCACCCTTGCAACTCTGAAGGGATGAGCTCTTCCTTCTTTGGCACCTGTACAAAGTATAATTTATGCCCTACTTGAGGAAACAGATGGAAGAAGTAGTGGGGCTGAAGATGTTGTCTGATACTGCTGCACACTCCTGTGTGTGCAGGACTCCAAGCTCACCTTTGCTGTGCCATGGTGGACAGCATTTCCACCAGCACTGTTTCGTGTTTCCTGTGAGCTTGTAGGCTAACAGCAGGCAATGATGGAGCCAGACTAAGGTGAGCTAGGTTGTTTATGCGGAGAGGCATTGCAACCAGGAGATCCTTGTAAAACAGGCAGACTGAGGCTGTCAGTTGTACATATACATGGGGGAGAGTTGGTGTATGTGCTGGTGGATGGTGCTAACAGGCTAGTCAGAGGGGAGATAGTTTGCAGAACAGGAAGGGAAAGGGTTATCTAAATTTGTCTGTGGGAAATGGATTTAATTGCTAAGGAGCAGTATTACTGTTCCTCCTATGCTGACAGATATGGTTTAACAAGCCGCACTTGCATAGATCACAAACTCCTTTTTACCCACAGAGAGACCACAGACTGCTGAAGACCATAGAATGATGCCAGGGTTTGTGGTACCTTTGTGTATTTGCAATTGTGGTTTCTTCACGTGTAAGACAGGAAGGGCAATGTCTCCAGCCAGCTGAAGGCTGTGAGGTTTGACCAATGAGTGTGTTAAATGTGTAAAGGCCTTCTTCGAATGGTGCTAGAACACCGTAGCATACCAGATATTGAGCTGTGTTTTTAATGCTGGGCTGTGCTATGGGTGATCAAAATCCTACCGTATTGCAGTGCACAGCAAGTATGAAACCTTGGTGCCTGGTGGTCAGTGGGCAACAAATGCACCTTAAAATGTAAAAGTCCATTTCAATCTGTGCTAATGTTCACAAAGTCCCGGACAAATACAGAATCTGAAATGTGAATGTAGTGGTATTCGGTTTGATTCCAGAAGAGGACTGATCTAATTTTTGGTGCTCTTCTATTCTCAGTAACTTCAGGAAAATGAAGGCAAATTATTCTTCGCTCTTAATTTTCTGCAAGGTGAAATTTCTGCCTTCTGTTGAGGGTGAGAGAGGGGTGTCCCTGGTGCTCCTCTCAGCCCTCCCCTTTGCTGGATGTTTGTCTTCAAAAAAGCTCATGCCCCAATGCAGAGCCTTTGATATAGTTCTGTAAGGAAAATATTCTTGTGAAGGCAAACCTTATGGTGGGGCAGCCCTCCTGTGCTTCTGGCCAGGTAAGTGTCACCCTTTAATGATGCAATTCTATACAATTTTATGATCTGCTAAGAGGAGGAGCAATTGATATGATTTGAGTGAAGTTATGCGTCTGCATAACTCAGTATCTTATATACCATATAGATAACTATATTTGTTCAAGGTCTGTCAGCTCTTGAGACTACATAATTATTTACTTACACCTTTTGCCTCGTTTGTACTCTAAACCTTAGTGAGTTGGGGAATGCTCTTTATCCAGTCTCCTTTTTTTATAGCTATTGCCTAAAGCTGAGGAATGTTTGGGGTTTAAGGAGCTGTTAAATAAGGGCTTAGAAATGTTGTATTTTTCCGCTTGTGGGTTAAGAAGCTGTCTGCTTGCCCACCTGAATTTACTGAAGGCTCTGTCCATAAATGACAAGTGTGGAAATAGTGGTCAGAGGCCAGGCGAGATCATAAACCTGGGGAGGGGAAGAGCTGACTTTCTTTTGTCTTGAGAGAGGAATTAAGTGTACCTAAAGATGCCACAGTTAACTTTTGCACCTTAGAAGCCCCCAGACCCAGCCAGCTGGAAGAGGGTTGGAAATTGAAGCCATATGGAACCTGCCTTGTTAGTCTGGATGAACATCAAAAGGCCCTTAGCAGTTACTTCAGTAAATGATAACAGTGAGAGAGTATGAGAAGCCTCAATATGATGAATTGAAGGTATTGGATAATTTCTGACTGATAACAGTTGATCTGGATGTTACCAGGGCACTCTTTGGGACCTGCTTGGTAGGAAGGAATGGGAGTGGCAGAGAGTTGTAGGTGGGTGTGCTGGGAAGGGTGATTTGTTCTGTGAACGTGTGTGAAACAGCTTGGTGGTGAGAAGTGCTGAGCTCCTACCAGGGACTGCCTGAGCAGGCTGCTGAGTGATTATACACTGGTCTGCCCGACTTCTGGAATGCATCTTCCGTGCATCAAGCCATTAACGTGTGTCATGTGCTGAGGAGAGGCTGTTACCCAGCCTGCAAAAGATAGCTTTTGCTTTCTAGATGACAGAAATAAGTTTTCTGGTTACTTTTGCAGTGGCTGCCTTTCTGCTGGGAATTTGTATCATTGGATGCTAATGACTATAGTAAAACAATCACTGGTACATAAATTGTGATGCCTTAGACACCTGGACAGACTTCCACCACTGCTCACAGCTGTCCCCCTGCAACTTCCCTGCCCCTTCAGCCTTATAATTGTCGGAATATTTTGCCTCAGAGGGCCGTATCAATGTGATGGGTAATGAACTTAAAGCTTTCCCTACACTTTGTTTCAGGATAAACAGTTATGTCCTTTCCTTCGTCCTTTCCTTCATCCTTTCCTTTGTCCTTTCCTTCGTCCTTTCAAAATGTACATGAAAAGTCTGTAAATGTTTTAACTGTGCATATTTTAAGATCCACAGGGCTTAACCTGGATACTGCACATAAATGCATCTACCTGAACTGAGCGGGTAAATGCTTTCAGCACAGAGTATTTTTTCTTTTGAAACTACACTATCTGCAACTGCTATGTAGTGAAGAACTGATGATGTTTATGCAGGTCTGTTGTTGGTTTTTGTCAGGAAACACTTTAGATGGGCAGCTTTTAGGAAAAAAAAACTATTAGGAAGCCTAACTCTAATGTGATTTTAAAGAATGCTGGAGGCAACACTTGAAATAGGAAAGAAGGCTGGAGATTTAGTTGTAAATTGAATTATTTAGATGGTTCTGGGTTTATTTCATTACAGGTGTGTGTTTAGAAATCTGAGAATTGGAGTGGTAGATGGGAAGGAAAAGCCTAAATATGAATCTGCCAACTATTTTTCTTTTTCCTTTTTCAGGTGAAGCCACAATTTGAAAGCAGGGAAAACAGAACATATGGCATCTTTCGAGCCATAGTATATAAGACTCAGGTGGTTGCTGGAATAAACTACTTCATTAAGGTTTGTATGTTTTATAAGAGGGATTACTTTGTAGTCAAACAATATAGGTGACTTGCATAGTGGCTTATAGCAGGAAAGGGAAGCACATGTAGAAAACCTGATGTGACTAGCAAGAATCAACACTATCTGTAACTGCTTATAAAATTCCTCTGTCACTACTCTTGAATAGAAGTATAAAAGCTTAACATTCACTGTGCTTCTTCAGATGTGAATGATAACTTTTGTAAGATCATCTTAGTTGAAGAGAGTGGATAGCCTTATCAGCGCAAATTATCTAAACTAGCTGTAACTGTGCTCCCCTGTTGCCTTTCAAGGCAAAGCAGCGGATTTCATATTCCTTCTGTGTCCTCCAGTAGTGTTTAAAATGATTAATTTGAGGCCAGCCTGAGCATCTGTTGGAGAGTTAGTCAACTGTTTAATTTAATGCGAGCATCCCAGATTCTTCTAACTAGTTTTGCATGCAAGCACGTGTGTTGACCCTTTTGGTTCTGTGTCATCAGCTGCAGAGGTAGAGCCAGAAGTCACGCCCAGTTGCATTTCTTCCCTTAGTGCTTATTGCTGACCTAGGCAATCACATGTGTAAAGTACTTGCCTGCTGTCCGTGCTAAGCCTCATGACCAAGCTACCCAGAAATTAAGACTGATATGTAATCAAACTTAATAAACACATTTATAGCACTGGTGACTGATGATGTCTTTCCCAATTTTGCAAGTGACAGGAAACACTTCTTCAATTTAGCATTAGCTGGAATGAGCTCTGTTGCAAGAGTCATTCTTTTATACTTGGGAATTTTCCACATCGCTAATATTTTACCAACAAATTTACAGCTGAGATGTAATCCAGACAAAGACAAACATGGTGCAGCACTGCAGTTACCAGAACGCGTGTAAAGACCTCTTAAGATCCTAAGGCATTAAACTTTCCTTTAATACCATAGACCTCACACAATAAGAGTTAAGCACCTGTTGTATTTGGCTCTGTATGTAGGAAATTCTGCACAACTTTGTAGGAAATCTTTGTGAGGGCTTTCTGGAGGGGAAGACAGGTTTCAAGCCAATGGACAAGGATCTCAATGAACTAAATAGGATGCCATCCAAACCTTTCTCCTTTTGTTTCTTCTGGTGCTTCTACACCCAAGAAGTCCTCATTTTCCATTAACATCTGTCTGATGTTGTTTTTTTTTTTAAACTTGTTTTATTACAACCTCTAATACATAGAGACATAGAGTTCTCCATGTAGTTTCTGCCACCAGTTACCATCCAGACTTGGGCTAAGAGTCACTGAAGTGAAGATATGCCTAAACTTAAGCTGCTGAGAGAAGATGTCCTGCCAAGTATATAAGAGCACCTTTTAGTTCCACACATGATCCTCGTTCTCCCACTGTTCTGGTTTCTAGGTCCAAGATTCTGATACTGGCTACGTCCACTTAAGGGTGTTCCAAGCCCTTCCTCATGAAAACCAAGGTCCCAGCCTTGTCAGTTTTCAAACTGGCAAAACCAGAGATGATCCTCTGACCTACTTCTGAGAGATGGTGGAGAATGTTTCCGGACTTCTGCAAGTTGCATGTGGATTCTGCCTGTGTCAGTAAATGCATGAGAATAAAATAAGTTTTGAAAGCTTTCTTCATCTTGTGCATATTGTGTCTAGGTCTGCTGCCTGACTAAAGCTTGAGAGGGCTCTGAAATACTAGTCAAAGCTAAAAAATACCATCTCCATACCACACCATACCATTTTATCAAAACAAGCAGTGCATAACAACCCTGACGTATTCCTCCAATGTTCCACGTTGGGAGTGGGGGAGGATGCTTTGGGCTGATGTGAGTAAAAGAATATATGCAAAGAAAGTAGTTTGAGCTCCCTTAAGTTCCCCTTAATAGTTAGGAAAGAGAACATGCTCTAAACAGTGCTACTTACTTGCTCACACAGCATTCCTGCCACAAGAAGCATAATAATGTGCATGTATGGTTTCTTCAGTGTGGGACCAAGAATCTGCACCGGTGTCATACACAGGTGGGCTGTTTCTTCTCAGTTCAGAATGCAGCAACACCTCTCCCAAAGTAAAATATCAAAATTTCCAACACACACACACACACACCTGTCCTCCCACCCCCATCCTCCCTCCCCAAAGCCTTTCTTGTTGCCTCACCAAATTAAAACAATTTCTAATGAAAATATACATGTAAACGTAGATGTGCTTAGTGACACGGTTTAATGATGGAATTGGCAACATTAGGTTAAAGGTTGGACCAGATGATCTTACAAGTCTTTTTCAGTTTAAATGATTCTATGATTTAGTCATTTGGAATCTGAAAAAGGCTCACAGAAAAAAACGGAGCAAGATAGCAACCAGTATTGAAAAAGCAGTAAAGAAAACAGAGAAATGCCAATGAAATATACCATCTAAATTTGAGAGAAATATTTATTGTTATTAATGCAGAAATGCTTGTACAGGTCAAGTTCCTTTCTAGGACTTCTCCTTAGGATCCAGAAAATAAGCGATTTTTTTTTAAACTCATACACCCTCTACTGGACATTACATCCTACTGCTGCAAGAGGATAAACATGATTAAGGGAATGTTTCTTTCCAAAGAATACAGTACTCCTCTTTTTCTTTCAGAATCATTTCTGTTTAAGTCCACCTTCCAGTCTTTGCCAATAAAATACACAGTATACCTTAAATCTACAGATGTATTCACAGTTGCAAAACAATACATAAAAAGATTCAGGTTTTCCTCTTGCTCCTTGCTGCAAATACTGCTAGTGTTACTCCCCTGCAACTTCCAGGCCAGGGAAGTCCACAAACACAACTCAGGCACAGTATTCTGGTTAAGGTGCACTGTAGCCAGTGCAGCTACTTGGGTTTGCATTAGCAAAAGGTGAAAGGAGAGCTATGTGATTCATTTAGATATTGTGCAGTAAGAGAATGGCATGAGAGAAATGGATTTTTTTTTCCCAGCATTGTTAAAGAAAAGATATCTTCTTGTTCTTTGTTGGAACAGGAATCAACATTTTGTAGCCTAGGAGAGAGTCCCCTGCCCTGTGTCCTTTACCTTGATAAAGTAGTTTGTTCCAGCAACCACCTGAGCCTTAAACTCCACTGCAGTGAAGACATCAAAGGTTTTCCCTTCTTTTTCTTCTAGCTGAGGCTTCACCTTAAGGAAACATCAAGTTATTAAGACTGATGCAATATTCAAGTATTTAGGACTTAAGGCTCACGCTATCAGTGTGCCTGATTACCCTTAAGGACTTTTTTTGTTTGTTAAAGCAAGGCCAGAAGTCTAGATAGGCAGCAAAGCCAAGACAGTGATGTGATTCCGTCATCACAGACTGAAACCAAGTCTGGAGACAGCCTCTAACAAAGAACTGTGTTGTTATTCTAGAAGATATATTTTGATGTTATTTCCACTGGTAACGTCTCAGCTTTCCTTTCTGTCCTGTATATTTAACAACAAAGGTAAAGTGGTTTACTATATACATACACAAGACTTTAGGTCTTTTAAAAAAGAGAAGATTTAAAACATGTAATTTTTACAAAAAGAAGAGGGCTGTCTTCAGCGTTAGCTCCCTTTTCAAATCATGTAACAGATGGGCCTCCAAAAACCAATCTTGGAAAGCAACACACCTCAGCTTGAGGCTTTACAACACTTGACAGTTCTTCCAGCATTTAATGGCTGCAATGTATAGTGTTTCAAACTGTAAATATTTTACCCCAAATAACAAGTATTCTGAGTCATCATTCCCAGTTTCCAGAGTATAAAACCTGTGCTCGAGAAGTCAGAATAACCTGCCCAGTACCCCTGATAGAGACATGAGCTCTCACGAGTTGCAGCTTTCCTGTCCCACACTTGGCTGCCTAGAACATCATGGCTATACAGTAAGATTCTTGGGTAGGAAAGCAGATTTTAGGCTTTATTTACAAATTACTTAGAATCCCTGCTGCAAGCTGAGTGCTACCCAGAAGGCTTTCCCTGTAGCACTGCATCATTACATAGCCCTCATTCCACTCCCAACGCAACAGGAGTGAATAGATTTTCTCTTTCCAATTATATTATACTTCATCTTTGCAAATTAATATATTTGCTATCTTGCCTGCATCCCACCTTGGGGGAAACGAGTGCCACTGCCACCACTCAGGTGCTGGACCAAACTCTGGTGCTTTTCACAAGAATGGATTGGTAGCCATCCTGACCCTCGGAGCTGTGACCATACTCTTCCCTCCAGGGTCACAGCTCCATACTTCCTCCAGGCGATAAGCAGTACATCAAAAGTAAGGCAATGATGTTTGGATGGTTGTGTACACATGCTTTTTGGCATATAGAAATCAAAGTGCACCCAACAACTTTGCATTCTCAAATGCTGCATGGAGGGGTTCAGTCCCCAAAAGCACAGTAATTCAGTCCTCCCTCCTTCTTTCCCCGAGTCAGAGGATGGAGCAAGTGGTTTCAGTTCTCATCCCTAGAGCTACTGTTCCAAATTTTGCGAAGCACGGTGGAGTGCAGACGTAAGTATCGCACTGCCCCCAACCTGTCCTGTGCTCCCTAACTAACCCTAGATGTTGTACAAGTTTGGTTTCACAGGTCTCAAAATTGCCTCAGCTCAGCACATTTTGTATTTCCTCCACAAAGTCAGCACTAGGCTCCATGACTACAGACAGCTCAGAGTCACATGCAGCTGTAGCTTGTCAGGGTAGCATGGCAATGACTCACCACAGCATATGACAAACGGACATCCTGACACAGTATGGAGAGCTCAGAGGGAAGTCATCTCTGAAAGACCCGATATCAACCCACTCTGCTAATTCATGATCAAGGTCCAGATCTGGGGGTCCCGGTGGACAGTACACTAAACATGAGCCAGCAGCGTGCCCTGGTAGTAAGGAAGGCTAACAGCACACTGGGCTGCATCAGCAAGAGTCCACGCAGAAGAGAGAGTAAAGTGATTATTGCTCTTTACTTGGCACTTGTCAGAGCACATTTAGAATACTATGTCCAGTTTTGGGCCCCCAAAACAAGAAAGAGAGATGTCAATAAGCTGTAGTGAGCTGAGTGAAGGGCCATCATGAGGTAAGATGGCCGGAACACTTGCCCTTTGAGGAGAGAAAGAATTTTTTTTGTGTGAGGACAGTCCAACAGCACAACAGGTTGTCCAAAGAAGCTGTGCAGTCTCCATCCATGGAGGTTTTCAGGACCTGAGTGATCAAAGCCCCAAGCAGCCCGGGACTGCTGACCCTGCACTGAGCAGAAGGTGTAGTCCCTTCCCACCTGAATGACCTGCAATTCAATGACAGGGCTGAAAATTATCACATCCTGACAGTTCTTTGATGATCTGCACAGCCTGTTTGCCTACTCTCAAAACAGCTACAGAGATAATTTTTTTTTGGTGTTGTTTGACGTGAGAGAGCCAGCCTTACAGTGGTTTAGAGTGTATTTGCAGTACCCTTTCAGACATATACATGTTAAATGACTTGGACAAAAGTGGAGCTATTTTCCTAGTATTAAAATGCTTCTGAATGGGAAATTTTTGTGACTGCTGATTTCTACTGTTTCCTTCTGTCAGTTACCTGATCTCAGATCTTTACACACTCTTAACTCTTCCAGAGCTGTCCATTGCATGTGGTAATGTAATGGGACAGGCTGTGTGTACTGTGTGTGCATGTGAAAGAAATTAAAATAAACACTTTAATGAGAAGCTCAGCTGATATCCCTGCCGAGTTTAGATCTCGTGCAGGTAGCTTGCCCCTCTACTGAGGCTTCTCCATTGTTTGGAGATGGTGAATGAAGATGTGCAGATCCAGGTTGCTTAGAAAGTCCTCTCAAGCACTTACTTCTTATCTCCTTTTGTGAAATAAAGAGAAGCATATGTTCTGGCATTCAGTGCTGCCATCTTCTCTAGCCTTTAAGAACTCAAGACTGGTGAAATAGCTAATCACTTTACGGAAAATTTCTAAGGGTAGAACTTGGTTATTTTGAAGGAGCTTGAGAAGACGCTCCTAACTTGTACCATAGGCTCACCACAGGCTGGGTTGATTTTAACAATAAGCGATAAATAACTTTCTGCTGATGAAGTTGAAGTTTCTGTTCATCTTTCAAGTTGATGTATGGTGTCGGAAATCTTTTGAATTCAGGATTGGTATCAGGAGGGGAAACCCTTTTTTGGCAGAGTAGCATGTTAAATGTTGAGGCTAGTGTTCCTGTGTTGATGCCGACTAGATCCTCAGTCAGCAGATGGAGGACTGCTTTCCTTTCACAGCTGATGAAATTTGGTGGAGACCATGTGTCATTTCATCCAGTCAAGATTAGTCATGTCTTATCACTGTGCAACCACAAGACTGACCTACTCCCGTAGATGTCCCAATCATTTCTATGAAAATGGCTTCATTTCTATTTTGAAATAACTCATAAATACCTAATCCTAGGATTTGGATTCTTTTGTTGTTGTTGTTGTTACTGTACTGATACTTTTATTGACTGCAGCTTCTGTTTACTACTTAAAATTGCTTACACAGAACCAGAGAGTAGTGGTGTACAAGCTGCAAAGATTTTTTTCCGTTAGCTGAATAAGTAGAAGGCGCTACTCAGCTTTAAAGCTATATAGAACAGTAGTGCTGTTCTTCCATCACAGATTCTCAAAGCTTACAGCAGAACATTTACATGAAGAAAAACTGCAGTCTGTGCGAATGCTGAGCACGGGCAGGAATGGTATGTAACATCAAACGTGTCCCACATGCTAAAGTGGAGACCCGGTCAAGGTTGTCAATGTTCTGCAAGAGATTGTGGAGTAATTGGCTAAAGTGACTAGGAAGATTAAACTAAAATTCACATTTTAAAGAAAATGTACAGCATTGAAGAAGTTTTCAGGGTGGAGTGTAGCTGCATTACCGAAGTGTTCCCTAGGCCTCTAACCTTAGATGTTATTGCACTAGGGGAACCTGGTGTGCTGGCTCTAAGAGGAACTGTACGGAGGGTGGAGTGGAGTGGAGACACCGCAGCCAGGCTCCGTGATAAAATGGGAACTCAGAGGTACATCGGAATCGAAAAGCTGCATATTTACTACCCTGGGCCAACCTCCTGCCATGTTTTTGACAAAATGCTGTTGTTTTGGTGAACTTTGCTCGTTATAATATCATTATAATACCAAAACACACCTCCACCCCCAAAGCTACCCACCTCCAAGGTGTGACCACCCCTCACTGAGCATGCGCTCTGAATTTCTCGGAGCCTATAACTTTAAACAAAAGTGAGAAAATTTAGCACTAATCATAAGAAAGGTGTATATGACTAGAGTCACTCAGTCTCCACCTAAAAGATAGAAAATAATATAAATTGGATTAAGAGAGAGGCGATGTTAGGGAAGATACCATCCTGACTTCTGGGATCAGTCGGCGGGCTCAGCCTCTCTTCCCCCCCCATTGGAACACCTTTGGGTGAGATTTGAACACTTGGTTATACTGGGTGTCTCTGCAGAAACACAGAAATCTCTGTAGGGTCTTTGTACCTTTTTAATGCGTTAATTGCCAGGCTGTGTACCTATGTATTTCACGCATGCTAGCTTGCTTTTACAGATGGTAAATCATCACCAGCAATCCAAAGAACCTGTGTACCTCTTGCTGTAACAAGTTGCACTTAATTGCATTGTTCCTAGCCATGATAGTTCTCATTGAACGTGACTAGAGTAAGGGCATGTTACGTTGTTGGTGAATCTGTGACCGTGATAGTTCAGTACTCTGAATCTAACTGGACCCACATCGGTTAATGCGTTATTGGTGAAGCTGTGACTGTGATAGTTCAGTACCCTGAATCTGACCGGACCCATAATGGGTAATCAGCTACACCCCTTTACGCGATAGAGATGTTATAACAGCTGTTCTTTTCAAGGCAGCGTTCCAAATGCTGTTTCATTACATCCAAAGCTTAATGGAGAAAGGTTTAGATTGCCTTGGATAGTCTGTTGCCACTGATTAAAAAGTCTGTAAGTTGTCAGGATTTCAAAGAGACTTCATGAACTATGTGTGCAAGAGAGCACTGCATCCCAGTGTTAGATGTATCACTGCATTTTGAGACAGCCGTTAATACGTCTGTTGAAAGAAAACAGGCTAATTTTCATGTGTGGACTCCAGTGTCAGCTGAACAGTTAATGTTGATTTCCCTTCCCTTCTGCACAACTCCGCGTTCTGGGAGAAAAAAACATTCTTGTGCTTTGAAGTCAAAACCCATCAAACCCAGAAATGTGGAGTCCAATGAATGACTTCCACACAACATTAATCTCTTTAGTTTCACTCCTACAGTCTTCCTGAGGTTATAACGTAACTCTTCTTGTCTTTGTACTCGGTGCATTTCTTACTAATCAGAAGCAAGAGTTCTCCAGAGGAGTGGTGTTGCTTTGGGAACTGCGTCAAAATACCTTCCAAGGGCATTAGTGAGATCTGCATCCCGGTGAGTGGAGAAATTTATAAAATGGCTTTGTTTAGCCCTGGTGCTGTGCTGTTATCGGATGTACTCTGTGACTTGTGGCCTCAGTATGGTGAGCTGGCTCTCCCAGTTAGTTAGCTCATCTGTCTTGCTGTGTGAGTAAGACACGTGGTAGGAATGTGGTGGAAGACAATCAGTGTTTGAGTGAATCAGCAATGTCTTGTAGAGATGAAAGAGGTTGAACTCATTGGCTTGAATTGTCATTCCCTCCATGAACAGGGCTGTGAGGATCTCCTCATCTGGTGTGATGAATTGAGAGAAAATGGAAAACTTCCATTTTTAACACCTGCCACTCCCTTTATTCCCAAGAACTGCAAACAGTGTTGCTCAAGCTTGGGGAATTCTGCAACATCCTGATCTGTAACATGCTCTTATCTTTATCTGTATACCATTGAATTTAGACCCCTGTCAGCCCTAGTTCCTCAATCTCAAGTTCTTTGTACCAAGAACAGGTCTTGAAGTTAGATATGAAGCATGTTTGCAGTCTGTTGCATCACTTGTTATCTGTGGGGAGGTCAATAAGCAGGAAATTGGCACTGGAGTTTCGAGAAATACATAAATGTTACTGCATATAAAATCTATCTTGACTGTCTGAGTTCTTGGAAATGCTGGGTGAGGCTTTGATGCATTTCCTGAGTGTATGGACTGGTCACCTGCATGTGGGTGAAGAGGCAAGAGGGTTCTAGTTTCAGCCCTAACCAACTGTCTTAGGGTATGGATGGCTGGAGACTGTCATTTACCTTTCTTACTGACATGGAGCCTTTATACACACAAGATTTTAATGTGCTCTTGCTCTTTACATTTACTATTAATATTATTAGTGCTTTACATGGCTTTTTGTCCCTGTTTTCACCATTTCTCTCCTCCTCCAGTTCTGACTAAGGTTACACCCATCTTCTTACAGAGCTTGGAACCAAGGTAACCCTTATGAATTTCTTGCTGTTGTTCCTTGTAACTGTACCTTGTTCACTTTGTGCTTTGAATGACTGTGCATGGATCCCACTGTAAAGAGGGCTTTGTCTTCTGTACATGATTTACCTAATGACTTCTTTCCTGATGTAAGAGTATTATTGCAACAATCAAAAACTGCTCTTGAGCCTTATTGGTCTAATGAAAGTTTGAATGCTCAATGTTATTA
Organism: Cygnus atratus; assembly: GCF_013377495.2. NCBI lineage: Eukaryota > Metazoa > Chordata > Aves > Anseriformes > Anatidae > Cygnus > Cygnus atratus. The sequence continues at coordinate 100,089,637 of NC_066362.1, read as the reverse complement.
TAGCCACCAACTTTGCAGATTTGATAGAAGATTTTTACCAAACCACCATCACCTTACAAAAGGCTTCTGCCAGGTCACAGGACTTAGCACCTACTGGAACAGACATTGCCCCAGAATAAGTATTGGTTTCTAAGGAAGAAGCTGAAGATTTGGAATTAGATGAATTTTTAGAAGAACAAGTTTTAAAGATACAAAAAATGGAATCCAGGTTACCCTATTCCTAGTCAGGTGGCAGTTCATTTGGCAGTGTATAGTGAAATTCAAATGACATCAATTGATAGAGCAAAACGATTATTGTGGTGGCATATGAATCATCTCACTTGGGGAGAATCTTCTATTGCGGAATATATTGCCAGACTTCAGACTTGTCTGTCTAACCCTGAAAAATACAGGGGAAAAGATGCCCCAACCATTGAAGCAATCACTAGACCAACTGGAGTATCACTGCACCGCTCAGGGGCATCTGGTCCAGCTAGAGGCCCTTTTCAATCTAGGCGACAGTGTTTGGCCCCTAGATGATGAAAGGTCAAAACCACGGCTGAATATGGAAGGCCCTGGTCCAAATCATGAGATAGACAGAGTTCACATGTGGGATCCCCGGTCCTGCATTCTGAACCATCTACCTCACGATCCTCCCCAGCTGGGAGACAATACTGATGGGATTCATCAACTACGCTTGTTAACAGGATTATAGAAAATACCTGGGTGCAACTTTAATCCTAACTGGAAAATACCTGTCTTTACAGAAACTGGTATTTCTCTGGAGGCACAACTGGAATTTCCTTTGAGAAACTGGAAATATTTATCCCCAGTTAAATTTTGGCCCAAGGGTATTTCCTATTTTCCAGTGCAAGCTGGGGTAAAGGTGGATAAGTATCCAGGTTTTGAAATCTCCCATGAATCCCTGTGTAAACTTGATCTCCATAAAATGTTTCAAGCTGGGATCTTGTACAGACAGGAGTCAAAGCACCAAGTCTCTTTTTGCGGTACAGCTTATTTGTGGGAACAGCAAGACCTTGTTTCCAAACAGATCCAAACAGGACACAGACCACACAAACCAATGTCAGGGTACCAAGCAAAAGGAGTGGAATAATTAGTCAGAAAAACTTGGAATTGGTTAAGGGGGTTAAAACACTGGTTAAAATTGGTTAAAACACTGTATCAAGTTATCACTGCTAAATGTAACTTTTTATTTTTCTCATACTTACAAAGTAGCTGTGTACAAAGGTACTACAGGGACCTGCAGGCTGGCACTATGTCCTTGTAATAACATACCAATTCCAACATCAGTCATGGATGCTATATTGCAAAAGGGGGCCATATCCCATATCACCAGAGGGTGGTCAACATCCCAATTTAGCAAGTAAAGGGCATTTCATAGAATCACATAATCACAGAATATCCCGAGTTGGAAGGGACTCACAAGGATCATCGAGTCCAACTCCTGGCACCACACAGGTCTACCCAAAAATTCAGACCATATGACTAAGAGCACAATCCAAGCGCTTCTTAAACTCTGACAGGCTTGGTGCCATGACTATGTCCCTGGGGAGCCTGTTCCAGTGCGCGACTGCCCTCTCAGTGAAGAACCTCTTCCTGATGTCTAGCCTAAACCTCCCCTGCCTCAGCTTGACACCATTCCCTCGGGTCCTATCGCTGGTCACTAAAAAGAACAGATTGGCGCCTGCCCTTCTGCTCCCCCTCGTGAGGAAGCTGTAGACCACAGTGAGGTCTCCCCTCATTCGTTAATGGTTAAACTGAAGGCCATAGTGTGATTCCAGCTTTGTTTGCCATAGGCATTTTTCTACTCTGACGTGGCATGTTACAATGTATGCAAAGAACATTCTTAGGAATATAGAGATGTACTATGTTCCCTCACAATATAATCCTACTGATGACAGGCCTATTCCCAGGAAACCCCTTGATTAGCCCTCTGTGCATTAAACACTTCCCCTGAAGCCTTTAAAGTTGCCAGCCAGGCTATATTCTGATTAAGATTGCAGCAATGGTTGGTTCTATATGTTAAAAGTCATATGATTCCGTGGTACATATAGGTATATATATACAAGGTGCCTGGTGACTCTTCTCAGACTACTCTGGACTTCCCTCCTCAGAACCACCCACCATTTCAGAGATGTTACCTGCCACTATGGTACCTGGGGGCTTATCTGAAACTAAGCCTGCTACTCCAGAAATCCAGCATATTGTTGACCAGGTGAGTTGCAACCTATCTAAAGATAAAGTCTGTGTGAAGGGTGAATCTTTTGCCAAGGCTGGGAGACCAGGTGGTGATACTGAGTGTTTAAACTGAAGAAGCTGAAAATGCCTTTGTCAGTAAGTATTTTTCTCAGCGTTCTGTGTAGGCACTGTGCAAGTAAGACAAAAACAAATCACTTTTCTCTTTCATCCTTGTCCATAGGCAGGCATAGTACTGGCTACCTTCACTTAATCTTTGCATACAATTAAAAGACCAACTCTACTGTGCCAGCACTGTGGTTGCTGTATTTGAAAGGAGAAGATTGTACCTGATAGGTACCGATACGCAGCTTTTAGGAAAAAAATCGTTTAGGAAGCCTAACTCTAATGTGATTTTAAAGAATGCTGGAGGCAACACTTGAAATAGGAAAGAAGGCTGGAGATTTAGTTGTAAATTGAATTATTTAGATGGTTCTGGGTTTATTTCACTACAGGTATGTGTTTAGAAATCTGAGAATTGGAGTGGTAGATGGGAAGGAAAAGCCTAAATATGAATCTGCCAACCATTTTTTCCTTTTCTTTTTACAGGTGAAGCCAGAATTTGAAAGAAGGGAAAAGAGAACATATGGCATCTTTCGAGCCATAGTATATAAGACTCAGGTGGTTGCTGGAACAAACTACTTCATTAAGGTTTGTATGTTTTATAAGAGGGATTACTTTGTAGTCAAACAATATAGGTGACTTGCATAGTGGCTTATAGCAGGAAAGGGAAGCACATGTAGAAAACCTGATGTGACTAGCAAGAATCAACACTATCTGTAACTGCTTATAAAATTCCTCTGTCACTACTCTTGAATAGAAGTATAAAAGCTTAACATTCACTGTGCTTCTTCAGATGTGAATGATAACTTTTGTAAGATCATCTTAGTTGAAGACAGTGGATAGCCTTATCAGCGCAAATTATCTAAACTAGCTGTAACTGTGCTCCCCTGTTGCCTTTCAAGGCAAAGCAGCGGATTTCATATTCCTTCTGTGTCCTCCAGTAGTGTTTAAAATGATTAATTTGAGGCCAGCCTGAGCATCTGTTGGAGAGTTAGTCAACTGTTTAATTTAATGCGAGCATCCCAGATTCTTCTAACTAGTTTTGCATGCAAGCATGTGTGTTGACCCTTTTGGTTCTGTGTCATCTGCTGCAGAGGTACAGCCTACCTGTTCTTTCTTTACTGAAACAAAAAAACAAACAAACAAACCACTTTGTAGACAAATGTAGTGCTATTCATCCTCTATTGGAAAACCTTACCCATGGATTTCAGCAGTTTTCTGAGAAGTAACATACAAGAAATTGCAGGGCATATCCTGCAACCAGAACTGAAGGCTCAAAAGCATTGCTTCGGGGCAGGCTGGCTTCCTGTACATAGCACAAACCCTGCATGTGAATGCTCTACTATAACCTCATGTATGTGTGGATATAAGCCTGGGTAGGATGTGCTCTCTTGACAAGAGTCAGAGTTTGTTTTTTACGGAAGAGAACTGGCAGACAGGGTTTGGGGAACAGTGATTCTGCAGAGACATAACGAACGTTTGCTCTCAGATTTCCGTATTTAGTTGATCTCAGGAAGGACAGATACTGCCAAACCTTCTTTCCTGAATCCTTCCTTAAAATAACTCTTAACAGTTATTTCTACATTCTGTGGGTACAAGGGAACAGTACTGACAGGCTACCTATTATATGGTCAGTCTGAGTCTTACTTAAACAAATGATGTTTATCCTTCCCCTGCTACTGTGAGATGTGCCTTCATTTTGTGGACGAGGTAGTGAGTAATGAAGAGTACAAAAACTCATAGGAAGGCTGCGGTAGAGCCAGAAGTCACGCCCAGTTGCATTTCTTCCCTTAGTGCTTATTGCTGACCTAGGCAATCACATGTGTAAAGTACTTGCCTGCTGTCCATGGTAAGCCTACCAAATACTGAGTAGCCTACCTACTACTACTGAGTAGCCTGACCAAGCTACTCAGAAATTAAGACTGATATGTAATCAAACTTAATAAACACATTTATAGCACTGGTGACTGATGATGTCTTTCCCAATTTTGCAAGTGACAGGAAACACTTCTTCAATTTAGCATTAGCTGGAATGAGCTCTGTTGCAAGAGTCATTCTTTTATACTTGGGAATTTTCCACATCGCTAATATTTTACCAACAAATTTACAGCTGAGATGTAATCCAGACAAAGACAAACATGGTGCAGCACTGCAGTTACCAGAACGCGTGTAAAGACCTCTTAAGAGCCAAAGGCATTAAACTTTCCTTTAATACCATAGACCTCACACAGTAAGAGTTGAACACCTGTTGTATTTGGCTCTGTATGTAGGAAATTCTGCACAACTTTGTAGGAAATCTTTGTGAGGGCTTTCTGGAGGGGAAGGCAAGTTTATTTTAAAACTGATTTCAGCCACTCATGCTCATCCCTGCAAGCAAGAAGACATGTCATGTTGTCTGTCCAGGCACCACACCAGCATGTTTGCAGTAAGAAAGACAAGGGATCTTGGCTTTCAAGTTGTGATTGCATCTCTGGGGTTGTTCTTAAGACCATGTGAAGGTTTTGGATAGATCTTTTTGTACCCTCTAGGAGCTGATATGGTCTCTGCATCTTGTCCCACCTCTGAGCCATTAGGACTTACTCTTTTGTCTCCTGCTCTGACTGTCCCGAGAAGTTTCAAGCTGATGGACTGGGATCTTGATGACCTAAATAAGATGCCATCAAAACCTTTCCCCTTTTGTTTCTTCTGGTGCTTCTACACCCAAGAAGTCCTCATTTTCCATTAACATCTGTCTGATGTTGTGTTTTTTCTAACTTGTTTTATTACAACCTCTAATACATAGAGACATAGAGTTCTCCATGTAGTTTCTGCCACCAGTTACCATCCAGACTTGGGCTAAGAGTCACTGAAGTAGAAGTGAAGATATGCCTAAAATCAAGCTTCTGAGAAAAGATATCCTTTCAAGTATATAAGAGCACCTTTTAGTTCCACACATGATCCTCGTTCTCCCACTGTTCTGGTTTCTAGGTCCAAGATTCTGATACTGGCTACGTCCACTTAAGGGTGTTCCAAGCCCTTCCTCATGAAAACCAAGGTCCCAGACTTGACAGTTATCAAACCGACAAAACCAGAGATGATCCTCTGATCTACTTCTGAGAGATGGTGGAGAATGTTTCCGGACTTCTGCAAGTTGCACGTGGATTCTGCCTGTGTCAGTAAATGCATGAGAATAAAATAAGTTTTGAAAGCTTTCTTCATCTTGTGCATATTGTGTCTAGGTCTGCTGCCTGACTAAAGCTTGAGAGGGCTCTGAAATATTAATCAAAGCTGTTTCTGCCACCTAAGGTGCTGTAGCTCTAAGACAGAGTACACTCCTTTTATCTCTTCTTTCCAAGTACTGTCAGTATTTTTAGGTGTAACAGGCCACATATTTCTTGGGTTTGCTCTAAGTGCATTAAATACAAGCTATTGGCTGCTCTTCAGAAAGTGTGAGAGAAATTTCTAGAGGAGGAATTGAGAAGCCAAACTGTGTGCCCCTCTGTAAGGGCAGCTTGACTGGTTAGGGTGGGGTGAGGAAAGGCATGACCTACTCAGAGTAGCAGGAAGAGGGACCTCCTGCTGCAGCAGGAACAGCTCAATCCCAGCATCCAGGCCCTGGAGCAGAGAGTGACCATCATGATTAGAGAGCATGGTTTACTGGAGATGCATACAGCTCATTCCTTTTTTGTAGCATCAGGAACCTGCAACGAGATCAATTTTCAGTTAAGCTCTGAGGGGACAAAGGTAGAAAGCAACCCCCAAACCACGACAACCATATTTTTCTGTTAGCAGCTGCTCAGGTAGGTGCTCTTGAATCACACCCAGTGCAATCCAAGCCAATGAGCTTGGGCTCAGGTGTGAGACATTAAATGTTTCAATGGGCTTCAGGCCACACCTTGCTTGTGTTCATATTTGGTGCTGTACTGAATAGGCATGTAACTGTCACAGGTTATGTAGCGCCTAGGAAAACATGGCAGAGCACCCCCCTCTCCCCACCAATTCCTCTACAAGACAGCCTGGATCTGATGCTTTAAGTCCTTGAAGGACTTGCTTTAAGTAAGAAGGCAATGTGTGGACTCCTGTGACTTTCAGAGTACTTTCCTGGTGAATTTAAGTTTTCAAAAGAGCTGAATCTTGCTGTCTAATGCTACAAATCTTAAAATGCAGCAAGTCTAGCATTATCAGTGCTAGCTCACGTCTCTCAGAATACCACTTGGCAATACTGTTTAGCTTTTTTGAATCATATAAAATCATTCAGGATGGAGAGTTTACCAGCAACAAAAAATACCGTCTCCAGAACCACCTTATTTTAGCAAAACAAGAAGTGCATAACAACCCTGACGTATTCCACCAAGGTTCCACGTTGGGAGTGGGGGAGGATGCTTTGGGCTGATGTGAGTAAAAGAATATATGCAAAGAAAGTAGTTTGAGCTCCCTTAAGTTCCCCTTAATAGTTAGGAAAGAGAACATGCTCTAAACAGTGCTACTTACTTGCTCACACAGCATTCCTGCCACAAGAAGCATAATAATGTGCATGTATGGTTTCTTCAGTGTGGGACCAAGAATCTGCACCGGTGTCATACACAGGTGGGCTGTTTCTTCTCAGTTCAGAATGCAGCAACACCTCTCCCAAAGTAAAATATCAAAATTTCCAACACACACACGCACACCTGTCCTCCCACCCCCATCCTCCCTCCCCAAAGCCTTTCTTGTTGCCTCACCAAATTAAAACAATTTCTAATGAAAATATACATGTAAACGTAGATGTGCTTAGTGACACGGTTTAATGATGGAATTGGCAACATTAGGTTAAAGGTTGGACCAGATGATCTTACAAGTCTTTTTCAGTTTAAATGATTCTATGATTTAGTCATTTGGAATCCGAAAAAGGCTCACAGAAAAAAAAGGAGCAATATAGCAACCAGTATTGAAAAAGCAGTAAAGAAAACAGAGAAATGCCAATGAAATATACCATCTAAATTTGAGAGAAATATTTATTGTTATTAATGCAGAAATGCTTGTACAGGTCAAATTCCTTTCTAGGACTTCTTCTTAGGACTCAGAAAATAAGCGATTTTTTTTTAAACTCATACACCCTCTACTGGACATTACATCCTACTGCTGCAAGAGGATAAACATGATTAAGGGAATGTTCCAAAGACTACAGTATTCCTGTTTCTCTTGCTTTCAAAATCATTTCTGTTCAAGTCTACCTTCCACGAGTGCTAATGTCACTCCCCTGCAACTTCCAGACCAGGGAAGTCCACAAACACAACTCAGGCACAATATTCTGGTTGAGGTGCACTGTAGCCAGTGCAGCTACTTGGGTTTGCATTAGCAAAAGGTGAAAGGAGAGCTATGTGATTCATTTAGATATTGCACAGTAAGAAAATGGCATGAGAGAAATGGATTTTCTTTCCAGTTTTGTTAAAAAAAAAAAAAAAGATATTTCTTGTTCTTTGTTGGAACAGGAATCAACATTTTGCAGCCTATAGAAAATATACATAAGAAATCATTAGGAAGACACATAAGTTTGCTAGAAATAAGTCAGTTCATCATGCTTCGTCTTGCTGCTCTGGTATCCATGGAGACTCAGTGGCTTATTCTCATGAGGAAGGCTTTTGAACACCCGCAGGTGCACAAACTCATCGTTTCCAACATGGACCTGAAAGGCATGAAAACCAGTGAGTGCTATGGAGTAACAGTCGCCTTCATCAGGAGGGATGATTTAGGTTGGTGTGTTTGAGGTTGGGGAAGCAGAGAAACAGTAAGGAAAAAAAATCACCTCAGAAGGTGTGGCCTTGTTTGAGGCAGACTGGAAGTTGTGACTTTGTGGAAATACCACCTGATCCTTCTGTCTGCTAATCCTCCTTATGCCTGAGATAGGGAATGTGTCTCAGAGTTGCTGAGAAGTGATTAAACACATGAAAAATACTCTAATCTTATCTGGAAGAACAAAGACTTAAATGCTTTGATCACATTTGCTTTTTTTTTTTTTTCTTTTTTGTGTGTGGCATCACTATAGGCAGAGTCAGAGGAGGTTTGATACTTAACTGTATCCTTCCACATCTGGACTTCACTTAATACAATATTAGTGCTCAGCATCATGGATGTGTAATTATCACAAAACCAAGTTTCACAGAGTAACTTAAGTACAGATCATTATGATAATAGAAAAGTACGCTTATCTCCACTTAGTATTTGAAAGAAGACAGGCTGGGAGGTGGGGGTGACTTTTTTTTTTTTAATTTACATGCACAGATATTTTCTTATTAAGGCCAAATCACAAGCATCCCTGTGTATGCAAAGTAAATGAAAAAAATTTGCAAACATGTTCTATTAAAAAAAAAAAGAGGGATTCCCCTGCCCTGTGTCCTTTACCTTGATAAAGTAGTTTGTTCCAGCAACCACCTGAGCCTTAAACTCCACTGCAGTGAAGACATCAAAGGTTTTCCCTTCTTTTTCTTCTAGCTGAGGCTTCACCTTAAGGAAACATCAAGTTATTAAGACTGATGCAATATTCAAGTATTTAGGACTTAAGGCTCACGCTATCAGTGTGCCTGATTACCCTTAAGGACTTTTTTTGTTTGTTAAAGCAAGGCCAGAAGTCTAGATAGGCAGCAAAGCCAAGACAGTGATGTGATTCCGTCATCACAGACTGAAACCAAGTCTGGAGACAGCCTCTAACAAAGAACTGTGTTGTTATTCTAGAAGATATATTTTGATGTTATTTCCACTGGTAACGTCTCAGCTTTCCTTTCTGTCCTGTATATTTAACAACAAAGGTAAAGTGGTTTACTATATACATACACAAGACTTTAGGTCTTTTTAAAAAGAGAAGATTTAAAACATGTAATTTTTACAAAAAGAAGAGGGCTGTCTTCAGCGTTAGCTCCCTTTTCAAATCATGTAACAGATGGGCCTCCAAAAACCAATCTTGGAAAGCAACACACCTCAGCTTGAGGCTTTACAACACTTGACAGTTCTTCCAGCATTTAATGGCTGCAATGTATAGTGTTTCAAACTGTAAATATTTTACCCCAAATAACAAGTATTCTGAGTCATCATTCCCAGTTTCCAGAGTATAAAACCTGTGCTCGAGAAGTCAGAATAACCTGCCCAGTACCCCTGATAGAGACGTGAGCTCTCACGAGTTGCAGCTTTCCTGTCCCACACTTGGCTGCCTAGAACATCATGGCTATGCAGTAAGATTCTTGGGTAGGAAAGCAGATTTTAGGCTTTATTTACAAATTACTTAGAATCCCTGCTGCAAGCTGAGTGCTACCCAGAAGGCTTTCCCTGTAGCACTGCATCATTACATAGCCCTCATTCCACTCCCAACGCAACAGGAGTGAATAGATTTTCTCTTTCCAATTATATTATACTTCATCTTTGCAAATTAATATATTTGCTATCTTGCCTGCATCCCACCTTGGGGGAAACGAGTGCCACTGCCACCACTCAGGTGCTGGACCAAACTCTGGTGCTTTTCACAAGAATGGATTGGTAGCCATCCTGACCCTCGGAGCTGTGACCATACTCTTCCCTCCAGGGTCACAGCTCCATACTTCCTCCAGGCGATAAGCAGTACATCAAAAGTAAGGCAATGATGTTTGGATGGTTGTGTACACATGCTTTTTGGCATATAGAAATCAAAGTGCACCCAACAACTTTGCATTCTCAAATGCTGCACGGAGGGGTTCAGTCCCCAAAAGCACAGTAATTCAGTCCTCCCTCCTTCTTTCCCCGAGTCAGAGGATGGAGCAAGTGGTTTCAGTTCTCATCCCTAGAGCTACTGTTCCAAATTTTGCGAAGCACGGTGGAGTGCAGACGTAAGTATCGCACTGCCCCCAACCTGTCCTGTGCTCCCTAACTAACCCTAGATGTTGTACAAGTTTGGTTTCACAGGTCTCAAAATTGCCTCAGCGCAGCACATTTTGTATTTCCTCCACAAAGTCAGCACTAGGCTCCATGACTACAGACAGCTCAGAGTCACATGCAGCTGTAGCTTGTCAGGGTAGCATGGCAATGACTCACCACAGCATATGACAAACGGACATCCTGACACAGTATGGAGAGCTCAGAGGGAAGTCATCTCTGAAAGACCCGATATCAACCCACTCTGCTAATTCATGATCAAGGTCCAGATCTGGGGGTCCCGGTGGACAGTACACTAAACATGAGCCAGCAGCGTGCCCTGGTAGTAAGGAAGGCTAACAGCACACTGGGCTGCATCAGCAGGAGTCCACGCAGAAGAGAGAGTAAAGTGATTATTGCTCTTTACTTGGCACTTGTCAGAGCACATTTAGAATACTATGTCCAGTTTTGGGCCCCCAAAACAAGAAAGAGAGATGTCCATAAGCTGTAGTGAGCTGAGTGAAGGGCCATCATGAGGTAAGATGGCCGGAACACTTGCCCTTTGAGGAGAGAAAGAATTTTTTTTGTGTGAGGACAGTCCAACAGCACAACAGGTTGCCCAAAGAAGCTGCGCAGTTTCCATTCATGGAGGTTTTGAAGACCTGAGTGATCAAAGCCCCAAGCAGCCCGGGACTGCTGACCCTGCACTGAGCAGGAGGTGTAGTCCCTTCCCACCTGAATGACCTGCAATTCAGTGACAGGGCTGAAAATTATCACATCCTGACAGTTCTTTGATGATCTGCACAGCCTGTTTGCTTACTCCCCAAACAGCTACTAGAAAGAAGATGGTTCAGAATCACCCTGACTAATCCTTGCCACAGTTTCCAGCAAGAAGCCAAAGACTGAGCAAACCTGGGTGGGAATCCTTGCCGTGGAAAGGTAGTTGCTATGAGATCCCTAAGCCAGGTGCACTGCTGGAGGGAAGCTGTCCTGCGATTCCTCACATTTTACATGCTCTGGGTCAGCAGTAGTGCTTGCGAGCACTGAATCTGGCCAGTGTTTGGCCATCGCCACCACTCTAACAAAATAACGCAACGGAGACGAAAGCTAGAAAAGCAGGAACAGGAAACACGCTCGCGTTAAGCAAACTGGGAGACCACAGTAAATCTCCACAGAGATTCAAGCAAAGAAGATAATTTGAGAAATTTATCTTGATTTAACAAAGTATGTTTTTCTCAATATGTATGCTCGGGGGGTGACTGCTCCCCGGCCGCCTGCCTGCAGGCAGCGACCCCACCGCCCTAGGGGCGCGAGGCAGCCCCAGCCCCAGCAAGCCCACGCCGGGCGCAGGCCCTACGGGAGCCGCCCGGGCGCCGCCGCCCCACCCCAGGCCCGTGGGGCTCTCGCCGTGCCCGTCCCCGGCGCGTCCCCCTCACCTCGTCGGCGATCTTCTGCGTCTCGCTGGTGGCGGGCTGGGTCGCCGAGGTACCCCCGCACAACATGACGGCGGCCTCCCCTCTCCTCTCCTCTCCTCTCCTCTCCTCTCTCCGCCCAGCAGCGGCCCTCACGCCGGGGCGGGCCCCGCTCCCGCCCCGGGGCCGGGCCTGACGCCGGGGCGGGGCCAGGGCGCTGGGTTTGTGTTCATTTCTGGCTGGTTTGAACTGATTCCATGGAAAAACAACAGCAAACGCGCCTTCTATTACGCGTCCCCAACGCCCCTTTGTCAATTTAGTAAATATATCCCTGAATTTACCAGCGGTGGGTGTTGCATACTGCAGGGGCTTCCTGCGTGAGTAAGGGAGGACACACATGAAACAGAACGGGGAAGGAGAAATTCTGTCCTCTCACATCGTCCCTCTCCTGATGGTCCAGCAAATACCAACCAAGGGCACATGCTTTGATGTAGATTTTTGAGCCGTGGGGGTGGGAAGGGGGAGCCATTCACACAAGCGACTTCTGGTGGGACATGCCAGTGGAAGTTCTTGGGTTTGAGCTTTCCACAGAAGCATGTAACCCAACTTGTCTTCATCAGTATTGTCTCATGTGACAGGCGGCTGAGGAACCTTCCTCTCCGGGACGTGGCAGGATGAGAAGACATACCCTACATGCATGGAAAAAAGAGTTTGGTTGCAAATCGCCTTCATGAAGGGGTTCCTTCTTTACTGATTTTCCCTAGCCTCTAGTACATGCGTCACTCAAATAAGGCTGCAGCAGAAGTACTCACATAGCCTATGTGGCTTGAGGCTTTCAGCTCAGGTTAAGTGTGGAGTGAGGGTGGATGGGGCTTCCCCAGGAAACTGAGCATTCAAATCTGTCACAAGGAAATTATGGCAGGCCATTGGAGCTTCATTGTGTGCCAGGGTAGAACTTCCTTTTAAGTAGATGTAATGAATTAAGAACACCCAAGAAGCTTAGCAATAAATATCAATATTATCTACTGTGAGTGTAGCCAGTGAATATTGTCCTCCAAACAAAGCAGGCAGTGGTGACTTCATTTCTCACATTACATGTGTTTGTGCACAGTTTATATCTTCTGTTGTCCTCATTTAATTCATTGAGAACTTCTGTACTTTCAAGACTGTCAGCTTCAGGGGCTACTTTCTGGGTCTGGCCCATAGGAGTGATTCACTAGCACTAAAGTTATTTGGCTACTGAACTTTTATTAAGAGTGAGCTGTAATTATTGTTTTTTTAGCCCTTTTGCCATCTAATAGCTATGTGCATTCATGTATTTGGTTAGACCCAGGAATCCACGGGTTTCAATTGCCACCTCTAAATTAAGCCTGGGGGCTGCAGTCAGCAGCAGCCTGGGGAAGGGACATGTTTTTGTTGTTGTTTTTTTTTTTCTCAGAAGCAATGAGCAACTCCCACTGGGTCTAGTGGTCGAATGTGGTTTCTGAAAGTGTGGCCCCAGTGACTTGTGTTTTCAAACTCTTTTTCTTTCTTCTAACCTGCAGTGCCATAGCTGTAATCACATATTGTTATTTGCAGGCCAAACAGTTAAAGTTGGATTGGTTCTTACATGGTGTAACTAAAATTTGAGCCCACTCCAAGTTGAATATAGCAGAGCAACAAAAGGGTTAAAATAACTTGTCTTAATAGCATTCTTCATTGGTTTCTGGACTTCCACTGTGCCCTCATAAAGCAAAACTCCTCAGCAGCCAGTGGAGGTTGCAAAACAGTTTTTATGCAGTAATGTCACCTGTAAGTTTTATTTTCCTGCCCTGGCAAAAGAACGAACAAGCAATAACAGTAACAAGAGAATTGTATTTTCCCCAACACATTCACACAGTCCTTTCGTCTCTGCTCACGCTAAGCTGCAGGCCTGTATACCTTTCCACAGGGGTCTAGACTACCTTCATGTTTGATGAGCGAAGGTACTGACACCTTCACAGCAGATGCCTGTTCTTGTATATGGGATCTGTAAAGAGGGAAGTAAATTCTGCAACATACCCTCACCCTTCCTGCTGGGCTGCCTAGGGGCATTCTTTCTTTCATCAGGCTGCAACAAAATTCTGTTCTAACGACTCTCTTACTTCAGCCTTTCCAGCATGGATGGAGAGGAACCAGACATACCTTGCACAACCAGGAGCACTTATGTCTGCTTTTGGGGGTGTAGAACAAGAGTCAAGAGTAATGAAGTTCAACTGTACTCTCTTCTGAAGTCCTTACTCTTCTTTAGGTACAGTGCACCCTTCCTGTTCTAAGTACCCTCTCTTCAAGATGGGCCAGAAGGGACATAACCAAGTAGAAGGCCAATAGGAACCAAAACATATCCAATTTACTCATTTGTCTGTTGGAATATCTCAGAGCCCAGGTCTGTGTATTCTTCACCCCATCATCTATCAGCATGCACACTTACAATATTCATCTGAAATATTACCAGATTTGGGGGCTATTTCTCCATCCCTAACTCCTCCATTTCACCTTGTTTTATTGGCTTTTTATCAGGCCCACGGGTACTGTCATGACTAGCGCAATGCTTTGTGTAGGTGTGAGGCAGATTAATACGGCAAAGCACAACACTGACTATGGTGTGAAAGGGTTAGCCATGTATGCCATGTGGAATATTACAGCAGCAACACTTTGTTAAGCATACAACTACTAGCAACATAATCAATCATGAATACATGTCATTGTGCTCTTGCAACGTTCTCCAGGGGCATTTACAAGCTGTTCTCCCCCTCCACCAAAGCAGGCAGGTTGGAGGTAAAGCCACCTCAGCTGGAAGAAAACAGTAGGAACCTAGTATCTTGGTCTAGTGCAATGGAGTCTAGGAAGGGTATAGTCCAGTATTTCCTGCTGGGCGGAAAGGAGAAATTGGGACATTACTAAATATAAATAGCAAGGCGCTCTGTCACATTAAATACTTTACATGTTCACACCCTTGGCTGTACACAGCATGCAGGACACTGGGGGCTTTTTTATTTCACCCCTGACTGTGCTTTCCCCAAGTGAAACTGTGTATCTTGCTTTTGAAGAGCTGAGAGTCCTGATGCACATGGTTACAGATCACATATACTGGGTAAAGAGGGAATATTATACATAGTGGGGAAGAGGAATATTATACATAAACGTAAAAGCAGAGTATAGTGGAATTGCCCAGTGCCTCCCGTAGTCAGCTGAGTTGCAGTCTGGCAGGAAAAGCTTATAGAGGCAAGGCAGCATGCAAAGTTCTGCTTAAGCCCCACCAGAGGCAATCTTCACTTGTCCTTCCAAGATGTCCTGATTTCAATAAAGCAAATGCAAATTCAGTTCAAGGCTCCCCAGACACAGGCTTCTGACAGTCCTTCCTCTGGAGGCATGTGTGTTACCCTGCTGGCACTAACAATAACGTGGTGGGGCTGTGTCACAGATATGTATCTTTGTTGTCTTTCCCATTCAGAAGCAAGAGGTGAGCAAGTTCCTCTTGGGGACTGGTGCGCTTTTCATGATCTTCTTTTGTTAGGAATGTATTGTGTTCTCTGTGACAGAGCCACCTCCAGTGCCTATAAAATTTCGAGAATTAGCTGATGGCAGGGAAGGCTCTGCCTCAGGGCTTGGTACCTCTTCTTTGGTGTCTCCCACCACTGATTCCTGCGAGCTGGACTCTGGGCTGGAAGCTGCCTGGAAGCCAGGCTCAGCACCGAGGGACTCACTGTTCTGCAGGGGAAGCAGGGCCCGATGCCGCATCAGGCTGTCGTCACTGTTCTGGGCCTCCAGGGAGTTCCTGCGCTTGGTGTTTCTGTTGGCCATGGCATTCTTCTGCGGTTCCTCGAAGCTCAGGGACAGGGTAACTGTGCCGCTCCCGAAGCTGACCTTTTGCTTGCACCCACGCTGCTGCTGACGCTGACGCTCAGCGGAGGCTGGTAGAGGAAAAGGGTCTTCATGGTTGCTTTTGCTGCTGATGGAGGAGGAAGGGGTGGATCCGGTGGAGCCCCCGAGGCTGTTGGAGCGCTTGCGTGACACGTTGCTCCGTCTCAATGTGGCTCTGGCAGCTACCTTGAAAGCATGGGCAGCTGTGCTGCAGCGCACTTCTTCGATTGTGTTGCGGGACGGCTTGAAGAGAATAATGTAGACTTTGTTGAAGAAGATGCAGGCCAGGAGCCCAAAGCTGGCAGCCAGTATTGCAATCACCTCCACGGCAGAGACAAACTTGCCATATGTGCTGGCATAAGCAGGGATGAAGGAGATCCAGACAATGAAAAAGATCAGCATGCTGAAGGTGATGAACTTGGCCTCATTGAAGTTCTCAGGCAGTTTTCGAGACTTGAAGGCGAAGAAGAAGCAAATGGCTGCCAGGAGGCAGGTGTAGCCAATGAGGAAGCCAAGGGCCATCAGGGAGCCCTCATGGCAAGTGATGAAGATAATCTCATCCTCCAGCTCATGGTTTCGATAACTGGATGGTGGGGCTGTGTAGAGCCAAATCACGCAGATGACAATCTGTACAAATGTACACAAGAAGACTAGGAGGAACTGGAGGTTGAGGCCCCACCACTTTCGGTGGAGGCTTGTGGGGATCTTTGCCTCGAAGACAAGCAGGACGCGATTGGTTTTCACCAGGATGCAGGAGATGCAGAGAACAAAGCTGATGCCAAAAGCTGGCTGCCGCAGACGACAAGTCCAGTTCTGGGGCTCACCAATGAAGAACAATGAGCTGGAGAAGCAGCAGAGCAAGGAGAAGAGTAGGAGGTAGGACAGCTCCCGGTTTGTGGCCTTGACAATGGGAGTGTTGCGAAATTTGGTGAAGACTCCCAGGACAAAAGAAGTCAGGAAAATTCCCAGCACAGCGAAGAGAGTCAGAGCAATCCCAAAGGGCTCTGTCCAGGACAGAAACTCTATTTGCTTGGGGATGCAGGATGTGTGGTTCTCATTGGACCAGTAATCCTCAGGGCATTTGTCACAAGCGCTTGCGTCTGAAAAACAAGTGACAGGGAGAAGGAAGGTTTGTCAGAATAAGAGACTGAAATGGGAGACAAAGTGCATGGCAACTACACCCTGTTCTTCACCTTAAATACAGGGGGTGTTCCCTTCAGGTGCCTGCAGGTTCACAATATCATTTATTGCTGTCTCAGAGTGTTTTACAGTGAAACAACAAGCCTGCCAACTTAAAAAACAACAGCAACAACAACAAAAAAACAAACAAACAAAAAGCAAAACAAAAACACAACAACAACAAAAAAACCAAAGTCCTGCCCATGTACTCTGCTTTTTGGATCCATTTCTTGGTAAAACTTTGCAAAGCTTGTTTGATTACTTTTAGCTGTTATACAAGCTGTCCCCCCCTCTGTTTCTTCATTTTTATCATCTGCTTCTCTCTGTCTTCGTACCTCTCACGCTCTTATCATCATGTGAAACATCCTGCCTGTCTCTACTACAGAGAAAATGAAAAACGTGCTTGCCTCCTTAAGTGCTTTGAGAGCTTATTTCTTATTCCTTGGAGGTGAGTCTTAGAACTGTTTAAATTGCTCATCCCTGAAGGCAGGAAATGCCCTTGACTCCCAGCACACTCTCATTTCATGCTGGAACATCAGGGTAAGATGTGTCCTAAGGATACCACTCAGACAAGCATCCTACTGATAGTTGCAGAGGGAAAATTGATGCCTCTGTCTCCTTCCTCTGCATAAAAATAATTAGAACCTATTGGGATGGCAACATCTGTCTCCAATGGCTGCCATAATGAAAAGGGAAGAGCCTGCTGCTCCTGTTCTTCTTCAATCCAGACAGGTCTTGTGCTCCATTGGTGAGGGTCATGACTCCCTTGATAGCAGTGGAAAGGGGTTGAGAGCAATGAGTTGGAGGTCACATCCTGCCTCTTCCTTCTGGATCCCATCAGGATAGCAATGGGCTGCAGTGAGTGCTGGGAACAAACACTCAGAAAACCCCTTTCAAAGCAACCTCCCCTTGAGCTTTGCACTTGTGTGTGGACAGAGACCCTGAGAATAGCTCCCAGAGCAGAGCTTGGTGCTAATGAGGAAGTCAGGAATGCAAAGCTAATGAGTGCAAAGTATTTCAAGCTCTCTTCTTCTGGAGGGGTGATTGCAGGGAATATCCACTACTTGATATGATTCTGCTCTCCTAATGACTGCTTGTCTCACCTAAGTTGTTCACCTGAAAAACTTGCACTGGCTGTAAAAGCACACTCAAACATCACCGTGTCATTTTATTTACTTTTGTTCAGTCAATCATTTTTATTTTATGTGTGTCTTTTACCTGGAAGCTCATTGCAAACTGCATGCAGGGGAAAGCTAACTTCACATACCAAGGAATTCAGCCACCTCCACCTGATACAGAAGCAACTATTTATCACTGCATCCTAAAGAAGTGCTTTCACTGTTGTCTTGAGCTGACCTAGACAGAGACTACGCTGCCACTTAACAGAGCAAACCAGATCTCTCTCCTCCCCCAAGGCTGCTCATTCCTTCCCCCTCTTTGTGTTAGCATGAGAGTTCATGCAGCTTCTTGTTCCGGCTTGGAAACTCAACCTGCCAAAAAATGAGATTGTTTTCAGGAAGACCAGAGACCTGATCCAATTTGCTCTGTGGTTGCACAAGTACTAGACAATGGATGAAAGCAAACAGCCTGGGGAGGAGATGAGAGATTGTCTCCTTTGGTAGTATCGCTATGTCAGTTTGATGAGACTGGTTGTGAAACTTTGATGAGACTGGTTGTGAAACTGTTCTCTGTGCCTATAAAACTGGTAAGTACAAGAAGTAAAGAGCATTACTGTCAGCTGAAATTGCAGCAGAAAACTGTGGAGTCAGAAAGCAGTCATTCCCTCAGCCTCACAAATCTCACAAACGTACCAGTGCCAGCTCCCAATATCTTGTGAAAAACACCAAATGACACCTATTAAAAATGACCAGGATTGCTTCTATTTAATTAAAATATGTTACATGTAAACAGCTTCTAATATATGTTTATGTACATATAGTGCTATAAAGTACTATATGCTTACTGTGTGTTCTTGTAAAAATATTACGACTCCTGTCTGATAGAATGCAGATTAGATTCTTTCCCAAAGGAGAATACTTCTTCAGTCTTGCATGCAACCTGCTGGTTTTCATCTCAAGTAAGGTCTGCAGTATGTGCTGGGGCTAGTGCTGCTGGAGAGGGTCCTGAGCACTCTGCAGTATGGAGGGGACTGCTGCTTGGAAAGGATTTACTTGCCTTCATTGGCCGGGGGATGTCCAACACCGAGGAAGCACTAATGGTGTTGGAAATTCAGAATTTTTCAAGCAACTCTAAAACCGGAGTTAACTTTTCCCTTCACTGCAGAACCTGAGTGGCTTGATCCAAGCTTCCACTGCAACCAACAAAAAGAATGTCTGTGGGTGTTTGATAGGACCCAAGAGATTCTGCTCTTTTGCGGCGCCAGTGTTCAACAGAAGCTGTGGTTGGTGACCCTGTAAAGGGAAATATACCTCTCTGCTTTTGAAGTCGGGAATGGAATGGTCTTTTTTTTTTTGTAAAACATGAAATAAGAAGCTGATAACAAAAGGAAAAGATGGAGGTGGATGGATAACTACAGTACTTAGGGTTAGGGTAGAGAGTGTCTCTTTCCTCCAGGTTTTTGGAGAAACAAAAGCTATTGCTACAATGCAGCGGAGTTCGCCTATGGTCTGAGAGGCTTCCTGTGTGCAAGTCCTTTTCAATTTCTCTGCCTCAGTTTTCCTAATTCAGAGCAGGAGTGACAAGCAGCTTAGCAGAACACAGGATCTGAGGACCACAGGATTCAACTCCCATAAGCTTCTCAGGAGAATGTCCCTCTAGGCTTTCTGTGAAGGCCCCTGGCAAAGCAGCCTCCAGCTCAGCACTGCAGGTAAGTGACTTCAACAGAACTGTGGGTGATGCACAGAGAGCTCATATGGTCCACTGCAAACCCCAAAGCAACCCTGTGGGTATTACCTGTTTCATCACTGTACTCCCCATCGGGGCAGTCCACGCACTCAAAGCAGCAGGTGGGCTCTCCCTCAATAATGCCCTTTCTGGTGCCTGGGAGGCAGTCCCTGCTGCAGTTAGAGAAAGGTACCTGCAAGAAAAGAGCCCAAAGAAGTTTAATGGTAGCAGTGCCCCATGTACAGCCTTCCCACAGCAGGACCTTGGGATTACTCCAAGGGTGTTGCTGCTTGATTCAGTGTTGGATGGAGAGCCTCAGACAGTCCCCTCTTCTTTCCACTGAAGGGACGCACCTTGCATAATAGTCTACCCTCAACCCTCTGCAGTGATACTTGTTTGAAAGATTGCATCAAGGAATGGTGGGGAAGATCAGCAAGAGCTCTGTAATCTCTACTGTGTTGCATGCACTGTGAACTGGTTTGTGACCCACAAGACATATGCCAGAAAACAGTCACTAGGTGATTAAAAGAAAAGACAGTCTGTGTCTCCTGGCAGGAATTTGAGTCAGCCTTGGAGATGATGATCTCTGACTGCTGATCCCCAGTCCCATAGACTTCATACCAACTGCTAATGATTTATGGGACTTAAAACAGTTTCTTGAAAGCCACTTCCTCCCACTGTCCTGAAGACCCTCTCTGGCCTAGAAACAAAAAGGTAACACAACTATGCAAGAGGAGCTTTCATATGAAAGAGAGAAAAGCCCCATTTTAAGAACACTGAGCATCTACAGATGCAGATCAGCAGTTATACGGAGAATATGAAAAGGAGACCTCCACAAGAAGTACGCCTTAAGTTCTCCATGTTGAAGTCCATGGAGGGGACTTGTAAAGCCCCCATCTCACTTTCATCAGAACTTTCAGCAGAAAGGTTACTCAGGTTTCCAGGCTTTTGCTGCTGCAAATGACCAGATGTGTCACCTGCTGACTGAATATTTATCCTGTTCATGAGCCCACCTGGGCATGGTCATACCCTGGCAGTGAGTGGTCAGATGAGCATGCATGGGCATGTGGAAATGTTAATTAAACCCACATTTTCCACTTCCAGCAGAGTGCCCTGACCTGTATGTAGCTAAGGGCTGCTCTGCTTGGAAGCCTCCACTCATGTTTTTTTGCAGGTTTTCTGCTGTGTGGAAAGGAATGAGCCTCCATCCCCTTCTCCATTCCTCACCATAGGATCTAAAACCTACCTGAATCCTTTAACTTCCTCACTTATCCTATTGCCTGGCCCAAGTGCTGCTAACCTGCTGATCTCCAGGAAGCTCCTCTGTGGATATGCTTAGGCAGTGAGCATGGATTTTGGTCTAGAAATTGCCTGTGTGCAGGCATAGACCTCAGCCACAGGGTAAGCAAGCCCTGGGTAGTGGCAACTCATTTGTGGAGGTGCCCGCCTCTTGTCTCAGGTATTCACATGCAGCTGAGAGTGGTTGCCACTGCCTGTTGCTCTGAAAAATAGTTGCAGCGCAGTTTGGGAACAGTGGTTCTAAGCTTTTAATCAGGATTGCAAAATCAACTGGTCAGTCGCATATCCAGGGCAAATCCCAGCAGCTCCCCACTTGAACCACTCTCTGCAGCAAATTGTTAATAGCTGTTCCCTGGGTCAGTTTTTCTTCACACTATGCATCCACCAAGAGGACTTGATCACTCTAGACTGTCCTTCCCTAGGCTGCTAGTGATGAGTTTGAACAGGGCTGAATCAAAACCCCAACTGAAGCTGTGTGCTGCTTCTCCATTATCTACTAAGCTAATTGTGCTGCCAAAGAGGAAAATTAAATACATTTGACATGATTTCATCTTGACAAATCCAGGTTGCCTTTTTCTTATCAGTTTATTATCCTCTAAGTGTTTATAAACTGTTTAATATATTTTTTATCATTTTTTTTGGGTTACTGAAGCTCAACTCAATTGTGTGTAATTCCCTTGGCTCTCCAATATCTGCTTTTAGAAGCAGGTATTATGATTACCCTCCCCTAATCCTTTGAGACATCACCTGTCCTCCACATTTCTCGAAGATGAATTGCTAGTACTTTTGAGATTGCTTTGGCTGCCTTCTTCAGTATTCTGTGGGAAATTTCATCAAGTTCTGCCAGAATGAGTCTATCTTACCTACTCTTTAACTTGTTCTTTTGCAAATCTGGCCAATACTGCTGTTCCCATGTTAAAATTAATTATGTTTGATCTTTTTTTGAGGAAGATAGAAGCCCAGAAGTCTTCAATGAGTAGTCTACTGGCTAGTCTTTTGAGCAGAGCCTTTTATCTTGAAGAAATTCAAATTCTATAAACTGAAAAAAAATAGTTACAATAGACCTAAAGATCATGATCTCTTCCTGCTGGCACACAATTTACCTGCCCTGGCATGAAAGTCACCAATATCTAGCTGCACAGGACAGTGAATAGAGATAAATGTTACACTGTTGGAGGAATGCAGACCAAGAAAACATAATTACTCAGTTTAAGTGGGAAAGAGAAGAAAAGAGAAGAAAAGAGAAGAAGGAAAAGAAAGGGAAGAGAAGGGAAGGGAAGGGAAGGGAAGGGAAGGGAAGGGAAGGGAAGGGAAGGGAAGGGAAGGGAAGGGAAGGGAAGGGAAGGGACGGGAAGGGACGGGAAGGGAAGGGAAGGGAAGGGAAGGGAAGGGAAGGGAAGGGAAGGGAAGGGAAGGGAAGGGAAGGGAAGGGAAGGGAAGGGAAGGGAAGGGAAGGGAAGGAAAGGGAAGGAAAGGAAAGGAAAGGAAAGGAAAGGAAAGGAAAGGAAAGGAAAGGAAAGGAAAGGAAAGGAAAGGAAAGGAAAGGAAAGGAAAGGAAAGGAAAGGAAAGGAAAGGAAAGGAAAGGAAAGGAAAGGAAAGGAAAGGAAAGGAATAAAGAAGGTGTCCTGACTGTTGGAAGAGGTGCCAGTGATATTTATAACAGTCAGAAGGAGTATCAGGTTTTTTAATTCCACTTGCTGTTTAGGCTCAGTCTCCAACTGGGCTTAGAAAAGCCAGGGCTTGGTATTTCTGCCAGCAGAGTGCTCTGCCTGATTAGCAAATCCTGATCAGGCAGAGCACTGAATTTAATCTGTAAGTGAAACTGGTGTATCTGGAGCAAAGGTAATGCTTAACTGGTGGTGTAAAGGTATAAGGCAAATATAGTTCAGACAGAGTTACTCGGTCTGCCAGCCAAAGCGAATAATCACCTGGGAGCGAATTGCCTTGTTCATTCATCAGGTGCCAATTTAACACATCTAAATGTTGCAGCAGTGCCTGATGGCAACATTTTTAAGCTAACACTCCCTGTGTCACCTCCCAGGCCACAAGCTAGATGCCTGCTCAGTAGCTGCTCCAGGAGCCAACCTGTCTGTTCTGTCCAGGCTGGACACTTAGCTCTTGTCTAGAGATCTCTGCACTATCATATTCCCGTCATGTGAGGAGACACAGCCCTGGAGGCCAGAGAAGATACAATCATGATAAAAAGGTCTTACACCTACAACTAAGCAGAAAAGGACCTAGGCCTAATGAAAGTCAATGGTTGCATCAAGTACTTTTGAGACTGTACATGCACCTTCTGGTAAATTAAAAAAAGGTACCAGGTGCTGGTGTGTTCCACCATTTGAGCACCAAGTCCAAGTTAACCTAGGACAACAAACAGGAGTTGTGCTGTTTGGTTTGCAAGGCAAAGGAATGAGGAAGGCTCTGGAACATGGAGGGTAAAGACAGCAGAAACAGCTTAACTCGGAACAGGAAGAGCCAATTCTTGATTCAGAGATACTGGGAGCAGAAGAGATGGCTGTTTTCATTGATGAAACTACTGTGCTCAGGAAACCTTGAACTAGTCAACAGCCAGGCTTGGGCAATGAATTTCTCATCTTTGTAGAAATAGCATTACGAAAACCTAAGCTAACTGTTTGAGCCAGAGAAAAGGCATTATTTAAA
Organism: Cygnus atratus; assembly: GCF_013377495.2. Taxonomy (NCBI): domain Eukaryota; kingdom Metazoa; phylum Chordata; class Aves; order Anseriformes; family Anatidae; genus Cygnus; species Cygnus atratus. Next base: position 100,066,222 of record NC_066362.1, on the reverse strand, counting down.
GCATTCATGCATAGGCTTGTCAAATGTATAGGAAGGGAGAAGCAGCCCATTATTTCCAAAAGTGTGTACTGAGGGTGTGAAGGACTGGGGCAGAGAATATGTATACAATAAGATGAATGGGTGTTTTAATGAGGCATGGAGCAATAATACGAGGAGTATGCAAAGTTAGTTCAAATTCCATACTGAAGCAACTTGTTAAATACTGCTGTGAGGATTTAAGCACTTACCTCCTTTGAGAATCCGCTCCACAGGATTTTGTTTTCATTGATAAAGAGCCTCTCCCCTTTCTTGGCGTAGACGTTGTAGTGCCCAACCTCCTCAAAGACGACTGAGCCATCCTCCGGAGAGAGATGCCAATTTATTATTGAGTAATTCCCTACTAGGTCTCCAAACTCATCAAAGTCCACTTGCTCCCCCATGTTATTGGTGAAATTTAGGTGGCGTAGGTGCTTCAGAACCTAGAGAGAGATACAGAGACACTGTGAACACCCGTGTCACAACCCTAACACAGCACACATCTGCTGTGGGGACAAAACTGGAAATAATCACTTTACTACAGTCCTTAATCTCTTACAAATCACTTCATTACAGCAGTAGCAGACTTTATTCATAGACATCACATGGACTCAGAAACTCTGTACAAACCTTGTAGACAGCACAAGGTATTGTGGCTCACAGGATGGATGGCAGCCAACTTTGCTTACCAGCTGTTACCCATCTCAGCTTTTTGGTATTCCTCTTCAGTCCCTTCCCACAACCTCTCCAAGCCCACAACTCTTCTTCAGGGGCAGAAGAGTGACAGCAGCCACTGAAGTGTTTTGGTCACCCAGGCATCCCCCTCACCCTGCTCTTGCAAAAAATTATGCTCTTCATAAAAGCAATCTTAGAATCATAGAATATCCCAAGTTGGAAGAGACCCACAAGCATCACCTAGTTCAACTCCTGGGTCCCCAAAGGACCACATAAAAAATCAGACCATGTGTCTCCAAGTGCTATCCAAATGCTTCTTGAACTCCAGCAGGCTCAGTGCTGTGACCACTTCCCGGGGGAGCCTCTTCCAGTGCCCCCCCACCCTCTCAGTGAAGAACCTTTTCCCAATATCCAGCCTGAACTGCCCCTGTTGCAGCTTCAAGCTATTTCCTCGGGTCCTAAACAGTTGGTATCATTCATCTCTGACTGATTAATCACTCAGAAACATAAATGCTTGTGAAACAATTCAAATTTGTCTTTTGATTTAAAAACTCCAAGTCCAATGTACTTGAGTAAAATCCAACAAATCAGACTCGTTCACCACATGGCAGGCCTAGGCAGTTCACAGCACTGTTTATGACTCCTGTACCCTTGTCACATGGATTCAGGTAATCACATTCTGCCTGTCCCCACATGTTGACTCCTGTAATTTTCATGCCTTAAGCTGTCACATGCTGTGAACAAGAGCAGTTAATACCAGGAACAACTGCAGTTGCAAAATTCATGATTCTGATAGCCTGACAAGTAGACAAAAGAAACAGCAGCATAGAAGAAAGCCTGTACAAATGACTGTGAGACAATTCATTCACATAGTAGGTACTTTTCTATTCTTCAAGAATTAGTTGCTGGTTTATGCATTTATCAGATTTTTTTTCCCCATTTAATTGAGGTTCTCAGTTATACAGTTTTTCTGTAGAAGTCATGTATGGAAAGCTGTTGTGACTAATGGCAGCTTGGATGTCAGCTGTCCCTAGACCACTGCTGCTCTGGTTCTAACACCTACAACAGCTTGAGCCCAGTTCTCCCTCTTTTATCTATGGGTGCCCAAACATACAATCCTGGATGGCAAAATGTAAACCAAAACGAACAAACAAACAAAAACCAAAACTAAATCAATTTGTCTGGGCAGGCAGAGACCTCCTCACCCCATAGACATAGAACAGATAAAAATGTTTTGATGAAGCCTTTTCACTTGGAAACATGGGGACAGAGGAACAGAATCGCTTCATTAATTCCTGTCAGTTTTGCTAAATTGTCTCATTTTTCTCTGTTTCCCTTTAGGATCCCCCTATCACAAAATAAAATCCCAAGAGCTGCAGAGATACCCTTGTCTCCTCTCACTGCTTATATTATTGCCAACCTGAGAGAGAGTCTGGAACAATCAGAGTAGTACTACACAGGACATGGCTGGCTATACTACTTCAGCTTTGTGTGATGTTCATGGAAGTACACTGAAATATTAACACACTATTTAGTCTTTGAATAATGAGTTAGGTGGTGGAGGCAAGAGTTTTCTCTGTCTTTCTCATCCCCACTGTCCCTCCTCTGGAGGGACTCCTCTGTACTGCAGCGTCTCACTTTGGTCTTCTTTTTTTTTATTTTTTTACAGTGGGGCTGCAATCCTGGATGTGTTAGCAGGAACCTTGCCCATAAGGACAGTACCCAAGCACCTGATGATGCAGGAAACCTGCATTCCTCTGCAAGTTCTAGCACCTACCCCAGGGTAACACCTCCAGTATTGACATCCAGACCAGATTTGAGTCATGATGAGCTGCATTTCACCCTTCTCCTCACTCCAACAAAATAATAGAATCAAATGTACAGTCTCAGAGAGTACTGCAGCACTGCTGAACTACACTAGCCCTGAGTGGGTATCACTGCTGGGTTGAACTTTATCTGTATAGGCAGAAGGTGCAGAACACGCATGTCTTTTGATTAAAGTTACTACACACATTAAGGGACAATCTTGCAAGAGCTGTATTTAAGATGCTTCAGTTTAAGTCCTGCCTGTCCTGTTCAGTTGCAGAGGCAGGAGGCTGACTGTTCTTACTGTCAGCGAGACAAATGATAGAGAAACTTCTGGATCCCCTGGATAATTTTTTTTTAGCCTATCTTCATAGCTTTCATCTCAGTTACTCTGTTCCTTAAAATCCCCAGAGGAGGTACATCAGGACAACGGGAGTAACAAAATAGGTTTCCCCTCTCAGCAAATACCAAAGTTTGCCTTCAAGTGTGAATTTATGAAGGGCAGCTTGTGAACCAGTAACTGAGTGACTGCTAGGACATGTTCCTGTTTTAGATAGTAATAAAATCCAAGGATGTCACCTGTATATCACACAACAAGTTTTAATGTCTATGGGATGAAAATACAGTTTAAACATCCAAGATATATATAAGCACTAAACTTTAGAAGAGGAAGTTGTAGACTCTACGCTTGCCTAGAATTACTGCTGCACTCTTACAGGCAGCAGTCTGTTAATGATTAGCTAAGGGCTTTACAGTTAAGAATGTGTCACTATGTTTTGTAACTAAACATAGAAACATAAATACCCAGGACTCAATCCACAAAGACTTAAAAGACCCTGCTTCAGTGAGGGCAGCAGCATGTATCACGGGTGTATGTATAGTATCCTGGAACCAAGAGTTTACAAAAAAAAGAGTTGACCTCATAGCTTGAGTACACCTTCAGCAGCTGGTGGGAGCCTGTTCCACAAGCTGCTGACTTCAGATGTTTCTTTCTGTAATTTCTTCCCCCTTTCTTCTGTCTGAATTACAATGTCTTTTAATTAAAACACCTGTTATCAGAAAGGACTTGTAAGGTGCCTTCTAGTCCACCTTCCTATTACTCCTGATAAGGCCATTCCTAGCCAGGTAAGGCCATTCCCATGGTAAGGCCATTCCCAGCCATGTTGCCTCCCGTACTTTATCCAGACTGGATATTCTGAGTAATGTTATTTCCACTGGAAGGAGCATAAAGACATAACACATATATAGTTGTAGTAGGTCAGACTAGCAGCCCATCTCCCCAGGACCTGTTTGACAGTAGCCAAACAGCAAATGCCTAGGCAAGAGTCAAAGGGGACATGATACTTCCCCAGAATACTCACACATTTTGCAGCTCAGTGACTTCCTGGGCCAAAGCTATTTGTACTTGATAACCAACCCATAGTGGATTATTTTTCCATGATGCATATCTGTGTTCTGCACCTGTGCAAGCTTTTCACATCCACAACCTCCTAGCAAAGAGATCTACATTTTATGACAAAAACTACTTGCTTGTTGGAACAGAGCAGATGCTGATCTCTTTTGATGCACTTTGTGCTTATGTTGGAAGAGGCAAAGAATTGTCATTTGCAAATCACCTTTTCCATATGTCTCAGGATTTTACAAGCCTTTGTCAGATCTCTCTTCAGCTATTTCTTTCCAAGGCTGATGAGCCCTATCTGACTTTGCTGCTTGTTATACAGAAGCTGCTCCATTGACCCTTCTCCAAACTTTCCCAGTCTACTTCATCCATTCTGAGACCTGCACATGATTGAAGTGAGACACACTAAGACTTAATAAGGTGGCCCCAGCACACTGTTTTCCTCTCTGCCCCTTTTCCAGTATGACCATTCTTAACACTCCATTTGCTTCTTTGATTATTACTCAGCCAGAACTGAGGAGTCCACCCAAGGACCCGTTCAATCTTGAAGATATCATTTGTGATTAGTCAGAACCAACCATTTATTTTTTTCCTCTGCTCACTGTCTTTCAAGCAACAGTTTAGCCAGGAATGAACTTGGTGACAAACATCAGAAGCCACCTAGAAGCCTGAGCTGTCACTACAAAGAGGATCTCCCTTATCCAAACACAGCCTTAAGGTCTCCCTGGAGCCTTCTCTTCTCCAGGCTGAACAACCCCAACTCCCTCAGCCTGTCTTTGTAGGAGCGGTGCTCCAGACCCTCGATCATCTTTGTGGCTCTCCTCTGGACTCATTCTAACACTTCCATGTCCTTCTTGTGCTGGGGGCCCCAGAGCTGAACACAGTACTCCAGGTGGGGTCTCGTGAGAGCAGAGCAGAGGGGGAGAATCACCTCCCTCAACCTGCTGGCCACGCTTCTTTTGATGCAGCCCAGGATACAGCTGGCTTTCTGGGCTGTAAGACAGCTCAAGTTGAGCTTCTCATCAACCAACACCCCCAGGTCCTTCTCCTCAGGGCTGTTTTAATTCATTCTCCACCCAGCCTGTATTTGTGTTTGGGATTGCCCGGACCCAGACGCAGGACCTTGCATTTGGCCTCATGAGGTTTGCACAGGCCCACCTCTCAACCTGTCTAGGTCCCTCTGGAAGGCATCCCTTCCATGCAGCGTGTTGACCGCACCACAAAACTTAATACAATTGTTTTGCCTTGCCAACTTCCCTTAGAATTTCTCCACCTTTCCTCCTTTCCTTGATCTGCAGTAGATACTTATTCTGTCCCACTAGTTAGAGCCAGTGGCAGGCAAAAAAAAAAAAAAAAAAAAAAAAAAAGGAAAATGCTGTCAGGCATTTTACACTGTCGAGTACAAGCCTGCTACTTGCTAGCTGCAAGCAGTATGGACTGGTTGTACATTTTGATAACAGCTGGATTAAACAAAAGTGGCATTTCCTGAATCCTCCAAATAGTAATGAGACATGAGACAGAACCATCAGTTAGGAGGCTGATTGCATGCAAAACCCGGGGTTCAGGCTAGAAAGAAGGTGAAGATCCCATCTGGAGGAAAATTCTGAAAGTGGGGAAGAATCCTAGGGATGCAAATGTGCAGACATGACTGCTGGGGTATACCCAGGGACCTTGGTCACTAATGCCCAAGACGTAACTGTGAGCAGCTGCACAGCTTGGAATGATGACTTCCTATCCCACCTTGACAGACCATCAACAACATTCCTGCTGGGAAGGGAAGGTGAGACTTTGTGAATGCAATGCAGTGGGGAAAGTGAAGAAGTGTGTGAGAAACCAGGTAGGTTAAAAGCTCTAGTTTTGTTCATTCTTAAATAAATGCCAATGTCCAGATCTGCTGCGGGTTGTTGTTTACTCTGCTTCGACTGTGACAGGTCCTTAACTGCTGTGCATATACCACCAAGAATGTAATATCCTTGGAATCCTTCTGCTGTTTCTTGTGAATATATTTCCTCACTAAGTCAAGCAGTCCTGCAAGGAAACTGAACCCTAGTATGCTGCAGGTTTCTGTCCCCATAAAAGACAAACGATTCTCCTAGCATGCAGTCACAAGGAATCTTGCCTTGACAGTTATCAGATGTTTTCTAACAGTGAGTTTTATTTCTGCCTATCTAGCTATAACCAGGCCAGCAAACCACTTCTGGACTGATGGGTACTAAGTATTTTTCTCTTTGTTTTGGTAGGGTGCCTGCCCATACTCAGAGCAGCAAACAATTCCACTTCATTGTTCAATATGAAGAAGAAAAGCTGGTGACTTTACTGAAAATGATGAATTCTCTCATTCATTTTGATTTGATGAGGGTCCATTCTTCTCTCTTGTTTCATGTTTCTAATAAAGCACATAGAGGAGATGTTTTCATAACCCTGTAACAGGCATAAATTCTTGAGACTTCAGCTGTCATATTAGCCCAGTGGTCATGGCATACAGGATTTGGTTTCCAATTAGAAAGTACCAGGAGGAAATATGTGCATGGTACTTCTGAAAAAGCAACTCATAAAATGCCATAAAGGAAATGTTCCCTGCAGCAGTAGGGTTTTTTCTTTCCTCCATTCCTTCCCTTCTGTCTATGTATCTATCTTTATCTACATGCTAGCAAAGCTCTAATTTTTATTGTGTATCCCAATGTATAACTCCTGCTGCTTTCTCTATTTTAGACCATCTTGTTCTGTCTGTTTTTTGTGCAGGACCAGTTGGTCATTCTGTTGGAAAAGATCCTGGGATGTCTTTATGTTACGCATTCTCAGCCCCATGCACAAGGAGTATATGGTCTGTAGGTGGGATACTGGGCACCTCGTGCTAAAATAATGAAGACTGCTCATCACCTACCGTACAAAGGCTAGGCTGTGCTCTAGGATGGAAAGTGTTAGGTTGCCAGCACCACAGATTAACAAAAGGAGTTTATCTCTGGGCAAACGGCTGGTGTCAGAGTAGAAGGGAGGGAATACTGATAGTCAGAGACTCACTGACAATACTGCAAAGTAATTCAGGCAGCCTAGGGTGGACATCCCAGCTCTGGTAAAATGCTAAATCTGCCAGAGGCTCAAAAAAACATGAAAGAAAGCATTCGGTTCAAGATTCAGGACCAGCTGTACAAAGGCTGAGAATAGCTCAAAATCATTCAAAGTTGTTATGCTTCGATGAGAGCTGAATGACATCCTCATAAAGCTAGGTAGGTCAGCAGACAGTGTGACTGAATACTAAATGTATATGAAAAATGCAATGTGCCATATATTAAAGTAAGAATTTAAGCTATTCGTGATTCTTATTGGAAGCTAAATTAATTGTAACCACATAAGACAAAGACCCGTTAATTACTGTAGGCAGCTCAGTAAAACGCTTTGTATTACGTAGTTGAAAAAGCAAACAAAATATTAGGATAGACTGAGAAAGAAAATAATACTGAGAATATGGTGTCAATATGTACATTGATAATACAGTTTTCCCTGGAAAATGCATTTAGTTCTAGTCGCTTGATCAGAAAAGAAGAATAAAATTAAAAGAAGATTAGAGCAGTCCAGAGGTGGTGATGATAACTCTTAGACAGCCAGTTTGACTTCCATTTGATGAGAAATTAAAGTGCAGAATTATTTAACTCGAGGGAGGAGGCAGAGGAAGTTTATGACACGTAGTGATTTGTAGGAAAGAGGTGATTTACATTCATACAGAAGCAGAGACTGCTGCAAAGCCAGCTGACTTTATTCAGGGATTCAGATGAGTACAGGACATTAGGCTGTCATGAAATTGGGAGAGAAAGCAGCTTTGATGGAGTGTGTTGTAAACACCTCACTTACTGCTCAGTGGAAGGTTCTTGGTGTTCTCTGTATCTTGTGCTATGCTGTGAGCATTCAGTCTGCTTGGAAACTGAGGAAGCCTAGAGTTTCTTACAGCAAGGACTGTTTGGATTGTCTGTAACTGGGCTTGATGGGTTAGCTTATGTGTTTTTGTAGCTAACAATCAAAGGACATTGCTTTGCTGATTCAAAGCTGTAGGAGCTTTGATGCTTTGTTGATAGTGAGAGGTGACAGAAGTAACAGCAGTGGAACAGGTCACTTAGACCAAACATATTAAAGACATATGTTTCAAAATGAGACGTGATATAAAATAGGGCCAATCTGATTTAGGGTGAAATTTACTAAGGTATTATGTTTACAAGGATGACCAGAAAAAACTCAAAAACAGAAGCCTGAAAGATTCCACAATAGTGACTGCACAAGTCAGGCAACTGAGATACTTCAGAAAATCCCATTAAGTATTTGCTGGTGTTTGATGATGCCTGAATGCCAATATGAAATTGGCTTTAAAATGACAAGAAAGGACTCCTTATTGGGGAATGTAGGGATAGCATAAGGGGTAACAGTTTTAAGCTAAAAGAAGGGAGATTTAGATTAGACATTAGGAATAAATTCTTCACCATACAGGTGGTGAGACACTGGAACAGGTTGCCCAGAGAAGCTGTGGATGCCCCATCCCCAGAGGTGTTCAAGGCCAGGTTGGATTAGGCTTTGGGCAACCTGTTCTAGCAGGAGGTGTCCCTGCCTATGGCAGGGGGGTTGGAAGTGGGTGGTCTTTAAGGTCCCTTCCAACCCAAACCATTCTATGACTCTGTGATTCTATGCTTCAGAAAGAACTATCTGCTGAGTCACAGAGGTTCCCAAAGGAATCAAGAAATGATCATAGAGTATGACCTTACAGCCATCGCCTGGCTGTTTTTTCAGATGATATAACTATCAGTTAGGAGGGCACAGGACATAGTAAGCATGGGCCCAGGATATTTTGTTTCCTGAAGTTCCTCAAAAACTAATGCTGGCCATGTGCAGAACAGCTGTACAGTATATTGCATTTGTGCATTTGTGAAATTGTTTTTTTTTTTTTTCCATTCTATGAGCACGTGTCCATAGAATGCTGGTACTGAGCTAATTCAAAGCTGGTAGTGAATAACACATCATTTAAGGATGCTATGACAAAGGATGATGATTTTGCTGGAAAGTGTAGCAGGAAAATTTTCATTTGCTTAGCTTTGATTGAATGCATGTAATACAAGAGCAAATAAACAGAGTGGCAACATCCTCTGCATTACTTCTCAACCACGGAGTTTTCAAAGGTTTATGTAGGAAAACAGCATGTGAAATCCAGTCAATTGAAATTCAGTGCAATGTATTTTTTAAAGTCAGACTTAAAAATGTGACCTTCAAATCACAGTTCTATTTTTAATTGTAATTACTTTTTAATGGGAAAAAGACTCACTTCATTTTGAATCTTTCAAAATGTTTATTTGGATAATGTTGTTGCAACTAACTTGTATTTAACTGAAGTTAGTGAATTTGATTAACTCTAGGGGAGAATGGAGGTGAAAATAGCAATGTGTTTTAACACTATTTCAGAATAATCTTAGGTTAATTCTAAGGTAAGTGCTTTAACTCTGACATTTTTACCTCTTTCTGATTTAATGAAAATCCAGCTGTATGATGGTAACTCGGTATTTGTATAGCCCACAGCATGATATTGTACGATTAGTTCTGTAGAGTCCAAAAGAGTCCTTCCTACAAGTAACTTCAGCAGCTAAGGCATCTGAGGTAGCCTTGGTCCCAGTTCAGTGCCATCCCAAGAAGACTTCATCTGATCCACCAACGAAGAGGAGTGCCTGTAGGATTTAAATATGCATCTGGAAGTCTGTGATCCTATACTTCTGGAGAAAAATGCCTGTAATGAGAGCAACTTTCCCCTCCTTACAAATACTGTGGGAATTAATGTAGTTGCTATTACTTAGGACAAAAATCATGTCAGCAAAAGGAAGAAATCATGTCCATGGGGAATCCCTAGACCTGGAATATAAGGATACAAAAAATCAAGCTGTTTTCTGACTAGTCACCTGACTCAGTAATGTACAAGTGTAGGCCAGTCATAATGGAGATCTCTGTAGCCAACAGAACAGAGAAAATCCACCGAAAATCTAGAGGAAATGATGGAATGACTGTGCCTGATCTGCATACATGATAAATCCAGTATCAGTTCAGAGGTTTTGTCTGTGTTCATTAAAACAAAAGCTCATTAATTAGGTGGTAATGATATGTCACTGTCCTCATCATACAAATAAAGCTCAAAGAACACTGTTTATTATGGCATGCCCTAAAAGTGTTGCTTCAACACAGATCATTCAAACAAGACTGTGAAACACAAGTATTATACTAATGGAAAGTAGAACTCATATACAAACCCCTGGAGAACAAATAGGAAAAAAAAGTCATTCAGTGTATTAAGAAATTTCTTGAATGTATTAAAATGAAGAGGGTGTCATGTATGCCAGACCCTCATGACGCAAGGTTGAAAGAGACAGATAAAGAGGATGGTGAAGGAGCAGGAAAGCAGAATGAGTGATGTGTTATTGCACTTGCTATCAGAAAGAAAAACACACAGGATGTTCTTATCCCAAGGGCACTTGCTTTGAAGCCATAATATGACATTAATGGAAGTGGAAGGTCCTTAAAAAGAGATTAGAGAACAGCCTGAGCAATTTAAATTGGATCTAAAAGACTGACAGAACCAGACAGTTCTTCACAGCATTCTACTAGCAATAAGAAGAGTGCTAATACAGCTGGATTACAATATACACATAAAAATGCCACATAAAAATGACTTGAATGACAAAGTCAGTATGCTACCTAATATTACTCCACAGCAATCACAACCCACATTACTAGTATACATGCAAGTATAATGCACGGCCAAGAGGGTGTCTGAAGTTTTCCTCTGTGTCAGTCCATGTAGGACATGCATCACTGCTCACAGGGACACTCCAGAGTCAGCCTCTGATGGACTTGCAACAGGGGCCAAGGGAAGACAATAGCATAAACAGCAGAGGGATGTCCTCTGTAACCAGATTGGTTAACCTGACCTCAATCCCAAGAAAAACAATGGGAAAACAAGAGTTAGAGGTTGAGGATCAATTAATACAAAATTACAGGATAGACACATAATTGCTACCAGTCAATAAGGCTTTGAGAAATATGGATCTTGTTAATACAAGTTTGGTTGTCAAACACATCCCTTTGGAATTGAAATACCTAGGCTTTACATTTAATGTAAAGCATCCTTCCATGGATCAAGGTTTACCAACAGATTTCTAAAAGCAAACCATCCGTTCATAGCATCCTCGAGGCTCAGTAAACAACTCAGTGTTATCCAATATGTCCTTCAGTACTCTGGCAGCAAACACAGAAGTGCTGCTGGGAGAACTTGCAGAAAACAAATGGTTTAATGTAACAGTAAATAACAACAAAGACAAATCATTCCCCCTAGGTTGCTCTCTCACATTGGGGTTTAGTGCAGTGAAATTCAGACTTACATATCAAGGCATTAGAAATTCCAGCCACAGGCACAGAAAGGGTACCACATCCTGTAAAGCATTACAGGCAATTCATTGCAGCCTTTCCACCATGGTAAGGAAGGCTAATGTGACTTGTACATGTATAAATGAAGAAGTAATAAGTGTATGTAAATGTGGGACTTTTTATTTTTATTTATTTATTTTTTCCATTTCCACTGTCTGGCTGTGCTGAGGCTGTTATAGCAATACTGAAAATGTGTCAAAAAGGATGAGTAACTGGACAAGATACAGAAATAAACCAGAAAGAGTATCTTAGGACCTAAATTCACTCTGTTTAAATTACCAAGATAAGACTGAGGAATCATTTGATCAATATGCATAAACACCTCATTGAAAGATATGATGGACTGTAAAATCTAATAAAGCAAGGCCAAGTAGAGACCAGTGGAACTAAAGGCTAGCTAAAAATTCAAACTAGAAATAAGACACGATCTGTGACAGGAGCTGTGACCTGCCATAGACCATACTAATAAAGAAAAAGCTCTGATAGGTAGCACATCTGCTGGGGATAATAAATCTTGTTCCACACAAGTATGCTGGCAAACACAGCCCTTCATAAGTGAAATACCCAGGCTTTACATCTAATGTAAAGCATGCTTTAGATGGATCAAGATTACTCTCCTGAATGTGATATACATTTACATGGTTTATTATACGAAGGATTATAAACTGCACAGTCATTTAGCAAGTGGCTCTATTTTAACATTTTTGAGGTTCCTATTAAGGTTTTGTCTCTGTACAGACAAAAGCAGCAGCACATGTACAGGGAGAGCTCATTGTCAGTGCTATTGGATGGTGCTCTGTAGTGTACTCTATACGCTTCTATCTGTAGCAAGAGCCACCATATGAAAGAACCAGTGTGGACACCTAGTCTATACCCGATGACATAGTTGCTTTGTTTTCCACTTTTAACAAACACAATATGAACTAACCCATTGCACACATAGGCCCAGGGAACTGTGTTTACTAATGGTGAAGAATCTATCATCAGAAATCCTGACTGAGTAAATGATGCTTTAATGCTCTTGGGATGTCAACATATTGCACAGTAACTGTTATGGTAAAATATCTAAGAGCCTAAAATAGTGTTCTTTTTATTAATTTAAGTCTAAATTTAGTTCTAAGTAGTATATTGTGATTTGTCCAATTATTAAAGCTATTAGTAGAGCCAATAGTTATCCTACAAGCTCAGTGTTTTTAGGTAGCATAATCCACATATAATATCTTGCATAATCAAAATCTGATTAAAATGTCTCTTCTGGGAGGTGTTTAATGCCATCTTTACCCATCTGTGCAGAGATCTAATCAATATATGAGGCTCACTGCACCCATTTGCTGTCACTTTCCAGTAACAACTTCTTTATAGTCAGTCTATTCAAAGTCCCAACAGGATCTGAAACTGCCTCTATCTTCATAGCAATTCTTCCTGAACGACTAAGTTTCATATCAGCCTCAGTTAATACCTGTCTTGAAATTGTCTTGCTCTCTATACCACAAAGCAGTTGTTTTCAGTACACCATTTTAATTGTCCAACTGGCTAGTTCCACAGACACAAAATTGATTAGATAAGTGCTTAGGTTCAAAAGCCTGTAGAGACGTATATCATCTAAGGAAACACTCACTTCTTTAAAGCCTTGCAGAATCAATTGACACACAGCCAGACATACATAAATGCAAAGTTGGAGAAGGCACCAGTCCATTTTTACCTCTTCATAATGGGTGTCACCAGCACAGAGGAAGGAACTGTTGGCTGGGAGGTGCACAGTCCTGTAATAAAAGACTTCAGCTGATCCTAGTTGAAGCAAATTCACATTAATTTTTATTTTTTTTTATTATTTATTTTTTTTTACTTTGGTGGAACAGCAGAAGGCAGTTTTTCACTAAGTCTGAGGTCAATCAGATTTCTAGGCATAGAATAATTTACTTGAGTGTGTCCTTTACCTTCTAACCATTTGGACAGTACATTTTTCAGCATGTACATCTTTGCCTTGGTGACTAGAAGAGCTATCTAATTTTTTATTCATGAACCTGCCAAAGCTTACAGATGCCAGTGTAACCACAACTTGAAAATATTCTGAGTCCATCTAAGGATGCTCTGCTCCATGACCCTGTGACTGCACACTTTTGCTTTCTCAGGAGCCTTCTCAAGAGCCTACTCAAGAGCCCTATTGAATCACAATGATTTTACTGTGAGACAGAAAGAGAGACCCATCAGCTCTTTGTTCAAAAATGTGGGCTGTTCTATCAAAGAAGGTGTTAAGAAAACAAGGACTATTGGAGCTGTTACTGAGAAACAGGACAAAGAGGTAGGGAAGAAGCTTCAGTGCAGGAGGCCTGAGCTCATGTTGTACCCTTGCCATACTGTTCTTCTATAGCTTATGGGAGAGCCTGTGTTTGGGGAAAGCAAGTCCATGAACCAGCGAAACAAACAGAATTAGCTCTACTCAATACACTCTTCTAAAAAATTACAGTCCACCAGTGAATGGGAATGCGTATCTAGCTGGCTCACAGTAGTTCTGTGCCAGGCTTCATGCTATCCAGTTCAAATGAACTGATCACTGAGGCAAAAATGTTATTTCTATACACAAATCCACACAAACACCCTGAACAAAATATATATAACAGTTCCTCCAAAAGGTTTGTATTCTGAGTGCATAATATACTAGCAGACAATGAAAAAATAATAACTCTTATGAGTTAGTGGGATAATACCACTGAAAAGAAACAAATTCATACTATACGAAATTACAAGGCAGAACACACCATTTATCCTCACCAGCCACTGATCCTGCTGGCAAAGACAACCATGGAAAGGAATTGAGGATAATGGAGCCACAAGTTCACAGGGATTGCCTTGTCTGTCACACACACCACCTGGTCAGTGACTTCAGACACTTAGTGGCTGCTACCTCCAGTGTCTGGCAGGGAGGCTTCCTTACACCCTCAGATTGCTTTCTACTAAGAAACCCTTGAACTGATTGTGAGAAAAGGGAGCAGACACAGAAGAACTGTCGTGACGGAAGTTAATTTCTGCAGTAAGGTTTCCTTCAGTCTTAGATTCTGGTTGTTCAGAAAAGCGTTCTCTGGAGATGCTGGAGGATGCAGGTTTGTGAGGTGAACCCATTACTCCCGTGGCTAAGGAAAACTTCCTGAAGGTAATGAGCCGCGATGCCTGATGTGAAGTAGGTGTGCACACAGATTTGGCATTTACCTGCTATTTGTAAGTTTGATGTTGAAATGAAGTGAAAAAATGCACAAATCAAATATGCTTGATGGCCAACGCCACATAATGGTGGTCATTTCAAATACGCACTGCTCCCTTGTAGCACCTGCTATTCCTAGCCAGTCACATTCCCCCCCCTCCCCCCTTTCTTGGTGCTCTAAGGCAGGAAGCCTGGATCAGGGTGCTTTACATTTTGATATAGCTATCCTTCAGTACCAGACAAGAAAAATAAAAAGACATTCTTCTCTATTTTGGAATCATCGACAATCACATTACTACAATATAGTGTGAATATCCCGCTCTTTTTTCTTTCCAAGGTGACAAAGCATGAGGGAATGAATTAAAAATATATTTATTCTGAAACACTTTTACCAATACAAGTGAAAGATAAATCTGTCTATGACTTGCCCAATTCTGCCAATATGCTCCTGAAGAGCAAAACAGCATTGAAGGACAGAAACCTCAGAGCCAGCAATTGGAGAATTCCCCTACACCAGGGCCAAATCCTGCACTTATTAACTCTGAGTAAAATGTCTTTGGCAGACCCAAATTAAGTACCTAGAGCTAAAGAGTGCAGTTTTCAAAACTGCCAAGAAAATCTTTTACTTGGTTTTGACTGATATTTATGTATTGACCGAGACTTGACAGGAACCAAACTGCAGTTCACAAATGCGAATGCTGACCCAATATCTGCAAAGTTTGTGGCATGGGCAGCCTCTATTTTGGTTAGTCTATCCCAGACAGAGGGAATTACGTATGCAAACATGGCTGTGATCCTCTTTTCATTCATTAGTGTTCTTCTGGTTTCAGATATGTTTGGGATCCAAGTTTTATGTCATGACCAGAACTGGGCAACTAATTTGCTGCATATTTGGCATATCTTCATTTGTTAGGCTTAAGTCTAATCCTTCTATTTCAGAAGGTAGTGGATATTCAAAACACACAATGAATAGTGCATTAGATAGCACAGTCAAATACATGATAGGGTATAGAGTATTAATAAAGGATCAGAAGACCAGAATGCCACAATATTATCCATAAACCAGTGAGCAGAATTTTTCAACTGAATTAGTGAATGTGTTGTTAGTATCGTTTTATCAGTTCACAAATACCATTGCTATCTATTATTTATCTACTATTTGCCCAATGGACACACATTATTTTTCTTCATTATTCAATCTGCTTTAGTTTGATCCTATATAAGCTGAAAATTGTGGAAAAAAAATATGGCCTGTATGGAAAATTGCTGTGGGATTGCAAAACCTGTAGAGCTTGCCAAAGACAATGAACTTTAAAAACTGTTTTCCTTGTTTATGTGTTCTCTCCAGACCCTCTTGTTTATGTAAGGGCTCAATATATGATCAAATTACATTGTGTCAGCCAGGCTGTGGTAATTGTCTGTGTGTGCACTTTTGGCCTGTAGCAAATACAAGAAAATTTAACTTAGTTTAAACCCCTTCCACTGCAGGCAAACCTTACACAAATTACTTTCACTGCAAGGTGGTTGCCTGCAGTGATATGCTAAATCCCAGGAGCCTGACTGTTTGTCCAAGACCCAGGATTGTGAAAGGCACCTCTCCCCAGGCAGCATGGAGATGCTCCAGGACAGCTTGTATTTTTTTTTTTCTATGAGTATCTTGCACAGGTATGCCTTAACAGCAACAAAGGACTTACCTGCCATGCCTCAACCTTCTTAATGTCTGCACAGGATCCGTTAGTGAAGAGTCCTTTCCCAGGGGTACAGGTGTATATATCCTGCAAAGCATGGGCAATAGAATATACTGCCAAATACACATTATAGGATATCCGCAAGTGTGTGTAGTCCATGTATGGTGTCTCCACACTGGTGATGTTCTCATCCCCTGTGCATGGAGGTCGAAAGGCAGTTGTACTGTTTCCAGTGCCCAAGCCCTCTTCATGGGCCTTGTGGAACGAAGCTGAAGCTGGAGAATTTTTGGACCCATCGGGGAGATAGCAGTTAAATGTCTCCTCCCAAAACTCCTTGGCAAAGCCATTGTTGGTGGATTTCTTGGGATGCACCTTCTGCAGGAACTCACGAAAGCCTGGGATCTGTCCTGCCTTCAGTGCAAACCCAATGGTGCTGCCAATGACACGGAAGAACTCTGGCATGGCTATCAGGGAAGAGCTGGCCCAGGCCTCACTCGCCAGCCAGATCTTGCCGGTGATGTTTCGCCTGACTATCTCTTTGATGAGCGGTTCCAGGTCCGGGCCACTGGAGAAAACAACAATTACTCTTGCTGTGGAGTTCTGGATGACCTCCACCACCTGCTGGATCTCCTCTTCGTCCGAATACTGTGAGATGAGCTCACTAAAATCAATGCAGATGTCTCTCTCCTCTGCCTCCTCCCGAAACTTTTCAATCCCTGGTCGTCCATAATCATCATCAGCTGCAATTGTCCCCACCCAGTTCCAGCGGAAGTACTCGATGATGTCTGCCATCGCGGTGGCCTGATGCTCGTCATTGGGGATTGTGCGGAGGAAGGACTTAAACTGGTTCTTATTGCTCAAAAGACGACTGGATGAGGCATAGCTGACCTGCAAGAGCACAGCAGACAAGCAAAACAGACCATGAAGTGAACTGCCTGGGAATAAAATGCCAACATTTACCTAGATTAACTATCAACCTAAACAGCCTCAGATGGGAGGAAGGGAGGGCTGGCACCACATGGTCAGCCATGTTCTCTTGGCTTGTGGTTGCACACAATCCACTCTGAGAGACTGTATGTACTTGTAACTCTGGGTGTCCTACAGAGACACACATGGAGGAGCAGCTGCTCAGACCCGAGCGGATGGAGCAAGTGTGTGCCCTCCAGTAAGGCCAAGGGTCAGAGGGAGTGTGACACTGACACTAGCCTGGGGGAATGGCAAGGAGGTGAGCCATGGGTGGCACTGACTCTCCTGTCACCTCTGTCCCCATCCTTAAACAGGCTCCATCAGGAAACATAGGCCTGTTATTTACAACCTCTGCCAGCTGGAGGAAGGATGTGATGTGCATCAGTGGCCTTGACCCTGGGGAGTGTTAAGGTAATGCTAGTCGTTACCTTAGCACGATTTCCTGATTGCCGGACATAATCAGCAAAGAAGCCAGTAGACGTTCCTCACTCGATGAGCCACCATGTTTTGCCATCAAAATGGGATTTTATTTCCTTTACTAAATCTATCAAGAAATGTTTTCTTTTTCCTAATCAGAACAAGTGCCATATGCTTTTAAGATATAATTTGAATTTTCTGTAAGTAGGGAAACAATAAAACCCAAAAGAGAATAGTTTAAAGATATGAAGAAGTTTTAAATCTCACTTATCTTTGCATTTTGAGATTGGTATCTGAACTCTTTAGGACTGCCTCTCACTTTGAAAAATCTTCTATAAACAGTTCATTTTGTACAAAGTGGAAATTTACATAAAACCTTATCTCTTCCTTAAACTCTGGCATTTAGTGCTTCTGCAAGAAGAAAGAAAAGAAGGAGGTTTCCTAGTGCAGTTTCAAGGGCCACAGGAACATACTGTCGTTTCACAGAGCTATGCTCTCCCCTGGACAGGCTCCTACCCAGAACTACTCTCATCTCCTGCAACCTCGTGCCAGAAGGTACAGACAAGGTACTCCAATCCTGCAGATGCTGTAAGAGATGAATTTCCTCTCCAGGGATATTTGTGTGCAAGAGCGAGGCCTGGATTCTCCAAGGGAGGTGACCTTAGACAATGTCACAGTGGCTTCCCTGTTTAGACGTTAGCAGTGCCCATTGGTTTGGGAGCTTCAGCAAATGTCCTGGCATCTCTTTTAAATGTGGAAAAGCCTATCTTTAATGAGTCCCCTCATTCTTAACCACTGGCAATTTAATAGGGTACACTGAAGTAAGATACTAAGAAATAGAACAGAAGCCATAACATTTTCAGTTTCTATGTCAACAGGATGAGTAATGAGCCTTAGGTTAATTGTAAAATATACTTCCAACTTATACTGAAATGTAGGGTTTATTAAGCATGGATTTGCTAATGGCTTGCTATAAATGGCACTGATAATGCATAATCTAATGCTGCCCAACAACTCCCAGTTTAAAAGCCTGCTTTCTGTTGTCAGACTCCAGCCACCTGTCTGAAATTTCATTCCACATTGAGAACTGAACCTACTGACCTCTACCCATTTCTGTAACCACTAGATAAAGGCTACTTCCTTATAGCATAAACATCATTCCCTGTTCAAAGAAAAACTCTGAGAACTGCAAACATCTATTAGGTACAGTCAAACCCACCGACCCTTCTCAGTAGCTCTTGTTAACCTGGTAATGTGACGTGTAAATTAACAGTATGCCTTAAAATGCCACCACAGTGTTTATTACACACCACCTTCCAATGCTGCTCTGGGCAATATCTAGACAGCAGATGTTAGTCATAGCTTAAACCATTCTTTCCTGCTCAGACACCCAACGTCCATTTCTTCAGATTCCTGCAAGGGAATCAGGCTAATAAGAACATTAAGTAGACAGGATATATTACAGTGCACCAGGCAGGCAAGAATTCTTCCTTCTTCATTTGTGATATAGGTGGGAATTAGAGCCCTGGCTGAAATAATGATATATTCTCTCAGGGCAGAGAGAGAGAACAGCATGATGCAATCTTGTCACAAGGCCTTCTCTAAGCTCTGGCACCTGCACTCATTTTAGAAGGGGAACAAGAAATATTAGGCTATACAAGGCAACACCAAAATGCATAAAGCCAAGCACTTTCCAGAAGTTGTCTTCAGCGTGGAAATCTAAAATCAACAGCAGCAACATTAGGCTATAATATGCCAACCTCTTATTTTGCTTAGGGTCTTGGCAGAGCAACAGCTTCGTCAAACAAAAGCATGGGACTGTGGATACTGTCCCTGGTCCCAGCAGATTCAGCGAACAGCAAGAAGGATGCTATGGCACAGCAGCTGGCACAACTACTCTGCCATACAGATGACCCAGGAACAAGCTGGGACATATACACATACTATCACAAATCTTGTTTTGGAGGCCCTAAGTCAAAGAAAGGCAGGTCAGCCCAGAATAACCCTTCACAGCACCTGATCAGCAGAAACAACAACTTTGCAGATCACCTACTTGAATAATCAGAGATACTGACAGAGGTAAGAGTGTCTGGCAACGAATGAGGTCTGCCTTACCAAGCTCTGTGCAAGGTGGGTGTAACTAGAGATTGACCACAGTGAAACAACATCACAACTAAGCTGTCATAGTTGGCAACTGACAACGACTTGTCTAAATTACCCGTGGTCACAGGCTAAACGGCTCATCCTCTACCCTCCCCCTAGGCTAAAACTCTACCTTCCTCCTAGACTACAATATTGCTGTTGGCTGGATGTTGTTACTGGCTGCCTGGTAATCTTTTTTTGGGGGATTACAGATTTCTACCATAAGAAAAAGACATATTTTGTATTGCCCCTCTCCTTGAGGGTCTATGTGAAGTGGCAAAGATCAAACAAGCCATGGAGGCTGAACTTTGCTTGAGCCCTTGTGGGTGGCAGAGAGTGGAACAGAGAACCTGGCACAGCCTCTGAATATGCCTGTACTGGTCCAAATATGTATCCGACAAGTATGAGACCGAAGGCTTGTATCTTTTACTAATAAAAGTATTCATTTTGATGTGACGCAGCACATTTGGAGGGAAATAAGACTGTTTTCTGTTAGATAAACCATTGTCCCACTCTGAAAGACAGTGCTTCCCATCATTATCTTACCCCTTAACCCTCCAAGGATGTATTCAGTTACTGTATACAGTTAGGGCCTCTCCATTTCCAAACCTTCTTATGTTTGAAACAGAGACAGAGCACATTAGCAGCAGTGCAGTTCTCCATCCTTGTTCTGCAATGCACCCCTCTCCAAACAGCAATATCCCCAGCTGTGCCATACACCTGGTAGCACTGCAGAGCAGAGAGGCAGGCCACATGTGTAATCTAAGCAAGACAAGTGAAAGCATACCTGAGGTATGTAAAAGAGTCCCAGCAGATTGGCCACGGCGGTGGAGACCCCAGAGCCGGTCGCCCCCACGACTGCAATGGTGGAAGGGATATGTTCTGAGCAGTTGCAGAATTCGTCCAGGTTCAAGGAGTCTATCTTGTTCTGAGCCACAAAACTCAGAGTGGCCTCAAGGGCTTTAGAGACTGTATTGCAAGTATCAAATATCCTGTATCCCAAGGTCATGTTGGGAAGGAGATTTGGGCTACTGTTTATTTCTTCTATGGCAAAGATCATAGCCTGGAGCCAGCGGAAGCCTCGGAAATTATACCTGGGAGAGTGAAACAAATAAAAATAACACAGAGTGAGAAGGAGGGAAACAGAGGAAATGAGACCAGAGCTGAGACAAGGGGAGAATGAAAGATTCTAGATACAAAAGGCAAAAGCAGCTTACACTATTTAGCTCAGTCTCGCATCCGGCTGAATTCAGAAACCTTTGCTTTTGTGTGTTCAGTGGTTATAAGAGAGGTGTGCATATGCGAAAAGGTTTTGTTCTGCTTTTCAACTCATCAGTTTGGGAGCTCAGTTAAGAGATTGTGAGGATAAAATGACCTTTTCTAAGTCCCCGGAATTCTGGGAAAGTCAAAAGAGAGCATGCCTGCAGGGTTGGTTCTCCTGAGGACACTGGGCCTGGATCTCATGATTCTTTAGCAAATGCTCTAACACGAAGCTTCTCCTACCAGATTTCCTTCCAGCCTGCCTCCTCTGACACGTTTCTGAATGCAGATGGCAGTGTCTGCTAAGCCTGAACATGATGCTGACAGGAACTTGGGCTCAGGGATACCTAGTATGCCAGGGCCTGGTGGCTTTAGTCAGGCAATGTGAGATAAGCCGCAGCACTGGCATATTGCTGGATGCTCTGCTCAGGAAAATTTAGTCATCTGTAACACTGGGCCTCATATCACCACTTCACACTGTGAGAGAGGGCACAGCCAACCTGTTTATATCAGCAAACAGAGATATGTTATAAATCCTAGCATAACTTGTTAACTTGCTAATTAGGTACTTCATTGTTTTCATTGAAAGAATAATATTCTCTTTATTATGGTGTTTTCATACATCTGCTTTAGACACAAGCTCAGAAGTTGCCACCAGAGCTGGCCTGTGAAACTGAAACACCGTTTTTTTGAAGCTTTCTCTGTTCTCTGAAGTGGAGAAGCTGTGTTTTCTGACATGGAATAGGAGCTGATGTTGGGTGAGTGACTAACCCAAAACAGGGAGAAGCTTCTTCATGGAAAGCAGCAGGAAGAAAGTAACTTTGACATGTGCTATTCTCTTACAGTAAAAGTTGTAAAACTCTGAAAGCAATCAGTTGTGTGTCTATTAAGCTGCTACATTTTGGGATAACTCAGCTGGAATGGCTAATTCGTCTATGAACTGACACTTGCCTTTCCTTGTAATGCACTATAGATCAGGTTAGCAACTGGTTTACAGTTTAGTGTTGAGTTGCAGTTGGAAACAGGAAGGTGTCAAAACTGTTATGCTTGAAAACTGATGGGACCCAGAACACGATGAGCCTGGGGAAATGGTTGGGCCTAGAATAGATTCTATATAAAATGGTAGATTTTGGGTTTCAAATAAGTGTTATTTTGAAATGCTTTTCCATACCAAGGTGAAGGTTTCTAAAAATGAGGTTCATAAAATCATGGCCTTTCAATTTCTGAGATATACGACCAGAACATTTTTTAATTACTGGATTAAATGAATTGCTTCCAAAATTTATGTTTCCTATGACTGATTTCTTCAAAGCTGAATGAACATACCAAAATTACTGATTTTCTAAGAGTTTTATCTGACTTATCTGGAATCAGAAATTCTAAAGATATCACATCTAAGGTTCATTTTTAGGTCCTAAAAACTTAATTTATCCAACTTAATTTCGCCAGAAATCTTTGGATAACTTCCAAAAGAGGTTCTGTTCTGACACTGTACCTCAAACAGCAGACAGCATGGTTTCAGCACAAATCTCTTGAGCAACTTCAGGTCAGAAAGGTTGAGGCCAATAAAAATCCTTAGTTATAATGTATGACCAGATGGACAGCTAGCTTTTCTTAGATCACCGTTTAGAAAATGGACACCGTTTAGAACATTGGAATGTGGGCTACATTTAGAATTTGGTCATTTAGATTTTTTTTCTCTAGTTCCAAACCATTAAGGAGTGAAAGGCAATGGGAGAGCTCTGAAATAAAAGGGCAAGTCTCAGAGTGAATAAGGCAGTGAATATAAAAAAAAACACAAATGTGCTAGGCATACCAAGCTGCCTCACCCAGTCTCTAATGCACTCTGGGAATCAGAATGGCAGCAAGAATGGGTTTTATGATACTTCTTTTTAAAAATCTAAATCTGTGCACAGATCTTTTTAACTAAAATGAAAATAGGATTTGAAACAAGGAACGATATTCAGGCTCCCAGTGTAAAACAGAAAAAACTAAAAGCATTTTTATATATTTAAAGGGAAGAGTGCTGAGAAGTTGGGAAGTACAACTGTAAGGATTTTCACACACTCTAGTATGTGTAAACATAAGTATAAGTGAGTTCACATTACATTATAGAAGTGGATAAAAAAAAAAAGATTGAGTATTCTGTCCCTTTGACAGCAATTTGGTTTAAATTATTAAAATGCTGCAATATTTCAGGTGGTTTCTTCAAAAGCAGTAAGAAGTGGACTGTCTTCTCCTTGATTTCAAAGAATGTTTGTTATTCAATATGGTATGTGCATCACTCAGATGCAGAGTGACTAGATTTTAGATTTCAAATGAGTGCCATTTTAAAATGCTTTCAGATATGTTTCCATTACCAAGGTGAAGATTTCTAAAGATAAGCTTCATGAGATTGTGAACTTTCAATCTCTGAGTTACATGACCTGAGATATAACAGACCCATGATACACAACTGCTTTTCTTTTCCTTTCTGACATATGTTCCTGATGAATATTTATTTATAGCATTAGGCCTGCACTTCATTTGTTTGAGATTGGATTGACTTTCTTTTGGAGGGGAAAGGAAGGGATGGAAGCCTTGTCTAGGAGTTATATTCCAAATGTGTTTGAAATGCTTTTGATAATTTATCTCATACTAGCATGGACAGCAGCCGTGCAATTCTTTCCAGTTGCACCTCTAGTGATAGCAGCGTCGGCAGATCAGCAGAAGAGGATCAGATGGGATGGAGACAAACACATCTCACTCCATCTTTTCTAATACCTCATAGATCTTCAGACAAGGTCTCATTTGTTAACTGAGAGTATTCTATTAGTACTATAGTGCTAACACTGATATGGTCACATGAACACAGTGACACTAAACTGGTCTTACTGAAGCAAGATTTCAGGATTCCTTCAGTCTATGTGAATGGAAATTGTGTGTATAAATCCTTTTCCATTGTACTGTAATACCCCAACAAAAGATTGGAAATAGGTTACTTCTGGCTTGGTGTGTATGTGAGTGATGGGTAAAAATGGCCTTTGAACTTGGCAGCAGGTTACACAGATCCAGCTGACCTTTTGTTGACCTGCTGTGACTACTGTGACTAGTCACTGTCATATTCTTTCAACCATGCAGAAATTTGACTGGTAATTTCCATTAAGAAAATACATCATGTAAAGGATTCACTAATAGAAACAGACATTTCATTAGACTTCCAGAATCCTTAAATAGCTACTGGTATTGTTTTAGTGGAAAATAAGCAGACTCCAAAACTTATTTTCTGACATGTTATTTTTGCAGGTGCATTGGCTTAGTCTTGCACTTTAGCATTTCTGAGATGTGCTGCTATGAAAAGTGGGCATTAAGCTCTAAATGGAAGTTTAATGTAAATAATTCAGTGCCCAAAGTTGTAGAATTGAATTTTTATGTACACTCAGTTCTTTAAATGCTTCCGTTATAGTGACCATTCTCCCACCTGTCCCTCAGACCCAGAGCAATCCACTGTTCTTTCAGTTCCCAGGCAGAAGCCCAAACAAAAAAAGAGATATCAGAAAAAAAATCCTCCACAAATCTTCATCTTAATCTTCACATCCCCAGGGGAAAGCTTATTTTTGCAGCAGTCCAGTTTGCTAGACAAGATTTTTTGCTAGACTAGTTTGCTAGATGATATTGCAAACAACATCGTACTAATTCCCATAGGTTTCTTTCTAGGTGGTATAAATGTGTCTATGCAGGGATGCTCAGGATGCACATGCTCCTCCTGTCATGGGCTTATGATGGGACCCTGCTCAAGCTGTTCTCTAAGTTTCTCCATCTGTAAGATGAAGCCAAAGCCAATAAATGCACAGGGGAGTGTCAGAAAGGATGAAGGATTGCAAAGCCTAATGACTGCAAGAAACCCTGAGGAGAAACCTGAAATAGTGATTGTTTGTTTATCTGGTTCTTGGTAGAACAGATCGTGTTGTCTGGATCCAGCAGGGAAATGGAGATCTGTTAGTTTCCATGAAGGAGAGAAGGTCATGAATTCACAGCTTCATGCGAATCCATGACCTTCATTCTTGCAATGCATGAAACTGAGACCTTTACTATATGAAAGAAAAGGAGAAAGCAATGTGAAAGTTCTAAACAGCTTCCACTTACTCTCCCATATCTGATGTCATTTTTTTCAAGAATGGTGGCAAAGGCTGCATATGCCTCTTGGCTCATATCAGTACTCCTCTTCCTGTAGTGGTTGTACACACATACTAATTCCTCTGTCCTCTCTAGATTTCCAGTACATTAATTACATGTTATTGCTGCTACTACCACTGCTATTACTAAGATATGCGAAGGGGAGACCTTCGGTCATTTGTCAGATTCCTGCAGTCAGGAGGTATAACGAGTTGCTTACCACCCTTAAAAGTTAGAACTTTGGTTAAGGGAACTAACTGTGCAGGCCAAAGCTCAGAAGGAGGCTGAGAAGGAGGGTGGAAGAGAAAGATGAAAAGGAAATAACTTGCTGTTGGAGGGGAAAGAGAAGATCTAAATAGCATGATAAGCATACAGTTCTGCATTTGGATTAGCAAACACAACCACAAGAAAGAGTGCCTCGGGCTAGCATTAAAACTCTGTTCTGTCAGACACGCTGACCCAGTGAGCTCAAGTGTCCTGGAGACATGTAGTGTGAAGCCGTACACTATGACACTAGGACGATGTCTCACCACGCAGTGTTTCACAGCTCAAAGGCTGTCACAGTGTAGGACCTTGTCTAGATCGCTGATCAGAATAAAGGAAATATTCACAAAAATGACAACCTTGTTACACCATATTGTCTACGCTGTATCTCAACACAGTGAAGGTATGTGCTCATTGCAAACAGTACATTACAGTGAGAAAAATCCATGGGTATGGCCAATCTGTGCAATAATACTATCAATAACACTACTAACAATAACACTAACAACATTACCACCACTAAAACTGCTAATCTACCTGGCATCAAGAAAGGACAGAGAAATCAGGTTATGAACAGGCCTCTGTTGGTGCTGATAGGGAACAGGGGTCAGGGATTGCTTGTGCTGCAATCAGACTCTGTCTCCAACCGTACACATCAGATATGCATCAGCAAATGTTATAAGGAAAGTTGCTGTGACAGCACCTGAGATACACAAAGACAGAAGGTGTATTTATATCAAATGTGGGACACTTTGTTTAAACAATAAACCCTGTAACTAATTCTGAAGCAAAGGAAACACTCCTGTATGACATTTGATGTGGCAAAATCATGAGAAAGTTTACAGTTTGGACTCTATAACCCGTTGCTCAAAATGCAAAGATGCATTTTCAGTAGAATCAGCATGAAAGGAACTATGAACAGATCATTATTGTTCCCTTTTCCTTTCACTGCTGGGTTATGGGAACAGTTTTTCAAACAATCATGTGCAAGGTATGCACAGTAGGTTTGTTTGCTGAGCTGGGGATATAAGCACAGTACCACAAGAGTATGAAGATTGTGAAAATTAAAAGAGTGGAGGGAAAACTGTCCTACCCATTTTAAGAGGCCCTGTTCAGGAGTATAGGTATGGCACTGAACAGAGCTACATGTGTGGAAAAAAGTCCAAACAGCACAGATCAGGTTGAATGGTTCTCAGATGAAAGGAAGGCCACATTCTCATAAATAGTTTGATACTGAACTCCAGAAGACGCAGAGGACAAACCACCTGTAGGGTTTCAGTAGGACCCTTAGGTTTTTTCTTGGACTCAAGGCAAGGAGCCTGTCATGGTCTGATGACTTTTTGCTGTTATTGCCTAATGGTGGAGAGAATGATGAAAGACAGAGGAGAGAGGATGCCCACAGACTCCTCTACCGACCTGGGTCTAGTTTTCCTAATGGATATGTGACATATTTTCCTATGCAATAAAGAGATTAAAGGCCATCTAAAAAAGGGATGGATATCAAATGAATTAGCCTCAGCTTTGAAAAGATACAGTACCACTGAAGAAAGCTCAGAGAAGTGTGAAAAGGGCAGTCAAAGTATGAAACTGATTTTGAACTGTTGGTTTCACCAGGTGCTGCCATGCTTATGCTACTTTAGTGGGTTTGCCATCCTACAAAAATTTGTGATGCTACAAGACTGGGGAGATTTGACTTTGGGAAGATACTGAAGCCTATAATTTTATTTTCCAGAAAGTATGAGTTTCATTTTTCTGGACTAACCAACTGCCCAGAACTGAGGAAACTGAATTGTGATATGGAAGACTCTAGCTCATGACTTGGAGAATGTATTGAGTCTGCATGCACAACCCTACCCCAGGTTACTACCTAATAATAGGGTCCAAAACCAAAAAGGACCACCTTTTGGTTGTGGTCCTGTCTTGTGAGATCTCTGTATCTCTGTGCAATTCCAGACAGAGGAATCTTCTGCTTGAGACAGCAAATCATTTCAGGAAAAATATCTGCTTTCAATTTAACGTGTACTAGTAACAAAAACCTCACCACAGCACATAAACTGTCTCATGGATTAAATGTCTTCATCATTAAAATCTGATGACCAGTCTCAAAAGGTATGCCCAACCTAACCATTTTTGAACTAAACCTTTCCTGGAAATAGGCATTTACTGGTGAAGATGTACAATGAAAGAGCTTTGAGCTACCTCTAGGCAAATTGCTCCTGTTGTAGTTGCTACTACCTCTGCAGCTAGATTTTTTCCTTCCTTTAAGTATTCTTTTGCATTATGCTATCAACTCATAACTTGTCCAGTTCCTTGAAGAAATATGGAAAATGGCATAAGTGCTTCTTCAGCCAACTCCTTCATTTTGTGCCTGCAGCTTCTTGGTGTAGGGGTAAGAGGAACACAGATTTTACCCATGGAAATTTCAGGTGGAGGATGCCTCTTGGCAGATCAAATGCCACCTATAAGGAGCTCCCATTGTGTCCATAAAACAGCTGGTCTACTTTTTCAGGATATGCCTATTGCAGGCACTGATGCCTAGTTAACAAATCTTTTGGCAACCTCACATTTACGGTACTTCTGGGGGAACATTCTCCTGTGATGCATTCTACTAATAAGTCCTTGTCAAGACTGTCACTGAGGCTGACCCAGTGCTAGCAGAAATGAATGCTATATTCAGTTTGCAAATACTGGCATGTGCTGCCTGTCACATGGAGCAGGTAAAGAAGACAATGAGCTGAAATATTCCATCACTTTTCAGCATTCCAGTTTTAAATTGCTGCATCCAGGAAAGAAAAATTACTAATACAAGCTACAGCTTGCTGCATGAAGTAGACATTCTACATACATTTAGTTTTTGACTTTTGTGTACACGGACTTAAGAAGGCAAAAGAACCCCAATTTAATTACTCTCCTTTCTTTGTGCTCCCTATGAGAACATCTGGGGATGCTCTCATAACCTGGATGGATACATTCTGCTGAATATTTCAGTAGGAAACTGCACCTGGAATCTCTGAGCATAGCAGGAATGTTGTCAGTTATTCTTCATTAACATTGCAACAGAACTGAACTAGGATGAGAGGTCCAAATAATTCTAGATATATAATTTATAACATATGATTTCAGAAGAGGTCTATGACACTGAAGTGCTTTCCAATGCAAGGTCATGACAAAACTCCCTATCAACTGTTTTTTTGGCTGTATGTGTGTATTTCAATTGCAATCAGTTTCTGTCAGTTCCCAATTGTTATGTGTATTATGTGCAGAGCTGTAAAGTGCCTCATGTTTCATCATAAAAATGCCTACACTTCAATAAGAGAAGCTGTTTTTATGTACATTTGTCCCTCCAGGGTTAACTGACAAAAATTTAGACAAAATCTATATGCACTGTTTACACAGAAGAAGACTGAGTGAGGAAAAGCTGACTGAGGAAAAGCTGAGTAAAGAGTACAAGTCTGGACTTTGTAAATGTCCTAAGAGGACAGCTATGTGTTCAGTGGGATTTTTTCAAAAGCAGTGACCTATGGCACTCTCACCTATTCACTTGTTTAGGCAACCAAACAGTTTGTAAAGATGAGAGGCAGACTGTAAATGAAACTCCAAATCTGATTTCTGAGATATTTTGCCATGTATGACTGTAATCAAATGAACTCAAAGGTACTACATGTGATTTTCTGTCTGTCTGCTAGGAAAGCTAATTTTTGGATACTATTCAAACATCCGCTGTGAATGGCCAGATAGATCAGTATATTCCTGTTTTGGCAGTGTTGAGTAATGCAGGGATTGCCCTCTTTTACTGTCCCAATATTACATGCGATACTCTTTTAAAATACACACAGTCTTTACAATTTTTTGCCCTGTTATTTACACCATATCTTTCCACTGCCTTGTAGAGCAGGTCTCTACAAACACTGGATTACAGACTGTATGTACACAGTTTATAGCATATCACTTGCAGTTAACTGTAGCACTCCCCCACCAAAACTTTTTTATTTTCTCTTTTTGTGGCTTACCTTATACACTCCACTGATTCGGGTCTTGACTTTAGATCCTGGTCTTTAGCAGCCACTCCAAAATGGATGGGGAACAATCCACCAAGAATAATGTCTCCCTTCTTCTGTGCCCGTTGGTTTGGCCCATAGGCAGCAGTGTTCCACGTAAATAGCAAAAGAATCAAACAGCAGCTATATAAAGTCATTGTTCCTCTTTTCACCAGGGGTTATAGGACGTGAAATTGGAAAATATGATGTACGAAAGCAGATGTCGCAATGTCCAAGCTTTTCCTTTCCTTAATACAGCACAGGGAGGATTTGGGACACATGACTGCAGGGAGGTAAGCAACAAGGTGGAAGCCACGGTGCTGGTATTTCTTGCTCTCCCTTCTCCATTGCAAAACAGCAGTTCTGCAGTCCTTGTTTCTTCATGGCCAAAGCATTACAGAGAGCCCACCCCTGAGAACTGCAAAAGAAAGAAATGAGAAGTGATCCCAGCTACACACCAGGGCCCCTTGATTCCAGGTTGGTTCTACTTTGACAAACAAACCTCTCAGTATACCACCCCCGCAGGCTGTCCCCACTCAGCAACCTGCCCAGGACACATACCACCTTTGAAAGAGGTTCAGGCACTGCAGGGATCACAGCCATGTCTCCTCAAACAAGTGTCAGGGATTCTCTCAGATGTCCTAACTCTCTATCACACCTGTGAAGTGTATTACCAAACCTACCTGTGATTCTACATGACTATGGCCACAGAAGACTCTGCAAAACTTGCAATCAGACCTCAACAGAGCACATTGTAGGAGATGCTTGGATGGGAAAGCTGTAAATATGGAAAAATCAAATGCATTAGGAATCAAAACCTTCTCTTAAGCAAATAACTAGGATAAAGTTTTGGTGTATTTCCATCCTATCCTTTCCATTGATCACTCTACTTTCTGTTTTGAACTTATTCTTGCTAAAAATGAAACAAGGTCAGAAGAAAGACATCTAAAGTGAGGATAACTTCCAGAGAAGCATCTGAAGTCAAGATACTTTTCCATAATGAATTGGGAAGGCTTGAAAGGTTCAGTCATCATGTTACTCCAGGCTTAGCTGAAGTGGTTTGAATCTTGCGTCCTACTAGGACAAGAAATACCGAAGCTTCTCTATGCTCAATACATTTTCCCTTCAGCACATCTACAGGCCTGCCAAAAGAAGAGCTAACTTAATTATGGCATACAAAAATGGCAATGGCTCTAAGGGAGGAGGGGACATGAAAATTCATCATAAATGGCTCTTGGCCTATTGGTAATAGGTGCAAAAACTAGTAGTAAAACTCTGAAGTTGTCCAATTTTCAGTGTACCCTCTTAATCCTGAGGGTGGTTTAAATGTCTGAAGCAAATTATCAAGACTTTTCAAGTGCTGAGAACATTTTTTATGAGGATGGTTTATAATGCAGTAGATATACCTAAAGGATTTGACCTCTACCCAGGTCAAAAGAGGAACTACTGCAGGGAAACACTATTATCACAGGGGTTCTTCTACTACTCAGCCCTAATGATAGTGCATGCTTTATGACCACCAAGCACATGCAAATATTTCACACATTTTTGTTAAAATGAAGGTCCAGAAGCAGCAGTCAACAGGAGAAGAGAGACAAAGCTCACATCATTCTCATGCCTCTGCAGTCAGCACACTTGGATGGCTGGGTATATGCTGCACTTATTTGTTCTAAACTATGCTTTGGTCCTGGCTTAAACAAATGCATTTTTATTGGCAAGGAGAATCAAACCTTTGGCTAGAGATCAAAATACATTTAAGCAAACAATTTTCTACCAGGAAATGTGGAGTCACATTAGAAGATTTTGTAGGAACATACTGGGTTTTGAGTGAAAAAAGATGTATTTCATGTTCACAACATCGAAAGGACTCAATCCAAAGTCTGAAACTCCCATTTTTGACAAACCTGACAGCTAGATCTCTATTGCTGAGTGGGCGTTTCGTCTCCATCCCCAAAATCTGAAACATGCACATGAAATGTCCAGCTGCTGCTGACACCGTTAGCTCAAAAACACTTTGGGACGTTATTCTGGCAAGCAACTGGAGTTATGTCACACTGCTTTATATTGCAATATATTGTACTGCTTGTTAGAGCGTTGTTTTATCATCTGACTGGTATCTTTTACTGAGAAGCCTCTGGTATTGCCATGTAGCCCTTTGACATCAGGATGACAGACCTTTGACCAAAGCCAGGACTAGCAGGTGATAGATCAGAGCATAGAGTGAGTGTGCATAAAACTGTCCTTGAGCTTTTGTGTTTTTATTTTGCCAGGCAGATGGATCAGATGGAAGGTGGTTCTTGCTTCCTCAGTGCTCAGTATAAAAGGGAGGAAAATACTTTGTCACTTTTCAATCAGGGAAAGGTCATCTTCCTCCCAATCCATTTATGGATTCAAAAGGATGTATGAAAAAGTATTTCAGGCATTTTCTAGGCTGAGGTTCTCTCTTCCCACCTGGCTGAGGCTAAGTCTGCCAGTTCCTATGCGACTTGTTACTGAAAGGCAAGCAATCATTGCAGTCAGCTGCAAACTCGTTTCATTCTGCTCTGGTTCACAAAGGCCTCTTGCTGTCTGATACCCCGTGGAAGTATTTACAATCATCTACAGAATAGATATCTGGTCTCATGGCAGGACGAAAGGCATTTTCTCTGCCTGCTGCAGAAGAGAGCTATATGCAATGACCTTGGCACATTGCTAGCCTTCCTGTGCATACAGTCAAGCACCTGACAAATGTGCAGCAAGCCCAGTGCTTAAGGAGCACATCAAATACATTGCAGACGGGCAGGGAGGTCAAATATACCATGCACACTCCCTACTTCTGCTCACCACCACTCCCTGCCCAATTGAAAGACCCGCTTAGGAGAGTTCACACTTGCGTGGAGAACTGTGGCCAGAGCATCCCTATCACTACTCTGCCTGTCCTTTTTTCCAAGCACTCCTCAGATCAGGCAGCAGGGAGGCACAAATTCAAATTAACTGTAAAACTGGGACCTCTTCTGAACACCTCAATAATAAATTCTGTAATTCTGTTCTGAAAGAAATAGCAGCCAAAAGGTATGTAAAATGGTCTTCTGGGGAGCACAGCGAGATTTAAAATTTTGAAGTAACATAACAGTATTATTGAAGTCAACTTAAATATGCTTGCAGATAGTGTTGATTCAGATACATGTCACAATGTAGAATATAGAATACATGAAAGCAGCCCCCCCCAAAAAAAAACAGTGAAAAAGTTGTGTGTCCAGGAGACATTTCATGGTTAGAAAATCTGGTACTGTTTAAATTAAAAAAAGGACATGAAGAAAAGGGGAGAACAGAAAAGATGTGAAATTATAGGCAGTACATGGAACCTAAATTAATAATCAAGAACTCCTGGCTGAAGTTTGTGGACAAAGGAAAGAGGGGCAAGCTGGAGCTTTGGCAAGAGGCTACTTTCTGTAGGGAGCACTCTGCCAGCATCTCTTAGAGAGCAAGGACTAGAGGAGCCAGCATCACTGGCACAGCAGTCATGCTATTG
Organism: Cygnus atratus; assembly: GCF_013377495.2. NCBI lineage: Eukaryota > Metazoa > Chordata > Aves > Anseriformes > Anatidae > Cygnus > Cygnus atratus. The sequence continues at coordinate 100,033,242 of NC_066362.1, read as the reverse complement.
TTGAGCACTCTTGCTTAAATACCACCAGTTTTGAGGCTAGTATGAACAGAATATCACTCATCACCTCCAGTAAGGAATGGACAAAACATGCTGTACCCAGACTAAGGGTAGGCTGCGAAATCACTCCAGTGCTGAGGGAGATGAGGAGTTACTCCAGCCAGCAAGGCAGCTTCACAGGAGAACAGGGAGGAGTCCTAAGAAAGGGAAGCAGGAGGAAGAGTCATCTGAATTTTTATTTCTTCTATACTTAGAAAAAAAAAAAAAGGAAGGAAAAAAGCTGATACAACATATTGAGGTGAGAGTCAGCACCAGCAAGGCTGAATTTAGAGTACAGTACTTAGAAATGAGGTGTTTGAAGCAGGGAGCAATAATTTCTTAAGGTGGTTGCAAAGAGATGGGATGGTCTCACTATTTAGCCAAGGGTATCCCTTCCTCTTTACTCCCTTCCAGCTGGCAAAGAGAGCTGGGGGTCTGCATGCTTCTTCCGGGGACAGTGTGTGTGGGACTCAGCCAAGGTGGGAAGGGATCAATGACTTCCACATCTGCTGTGGGAAGAGGGTGAGCTCAAGAGCACACCTTTCTGATTTAATAATCTGCTTTTCCCAGTTTTCTGTTTTCTCTTTAATAAGGCTTTCTTTTACCTTTAGGGTTCTTTGCTTATGAAAGAGTAAAGAGTTTTCATCACGAACAGACAGACAATATAATTTAGTTTGCTGGGATGCTGTGGAGGGGTTTGAGCTGATGCTACTAAATATTTAGGAACCTTTCTTTGTCACCCAACTGTACATGCCTGAAGTATTAAATGCAGGAAAAGTGAATTCACATTCTTTCTCTTTCTGTGCAGCAGACAAAGTTGAAAGGTAACAGATCTGGACTGATAAAAAAAGGTTAATTTTAAAACAGTATTTACAGAACTCAGTACTCCAAGATGTCATTCAAGAGCATGACAAGGCATTAGACAATGAGAACAAAGTTACTCATTCATGGTATAAGGTGATACTTAGCATCTCACTGAATAATTTGGAACTATCTATTCACAGGAATGGGACTCAGAACTGAAATAATATCACAGGTCCTGTCTGTAATAGGCTGTGGATGTATAAGTCACATCCCTGTGGCAGCAAACTGAGGCACAGATGTACAAAGATGTACTGGCAAAAAAGATGCAGATGCCCTGTAAGATATCCAGAAAAACAAACAGACAAACCTAAGTGTATGCCCAACTCCTTGTAAATCTCACAATTGATGACTGTCCATAACTAAATACCTCCTATAGCTGGGACATCAGGTATCTTCAACTCATTTAATATGACACAAGTCCCCCAGCTGCTTTCAAGTGCTCTCTGTGCCTGAGGTTGAAAAAAATTTAAGATACTGATTTTGTGATGAGCAGCTATTTGCTCGCTGCCAGTAACAAGAGCTAATATCCTCTAGCATCACCTTTCATTGCAGCAAATCTTCCTTCAGGTCTCTTTTCTATAATTGGATTAAGATTATGGGCCACTTCCTTATTAATGGAGAGTGTTATGCAGCCAAATATTGAACTACCTGCTAATGCATGCCTGAAGACATAAGAATTTAGCAAAATACAGGTGGAAATTGTACCACTAATAGAACAAATTACTGTGCTCCTGCAGTTTTCAGCTAGAAACAAGAAATTAAATTTAGAAAGAAGCTTTGTTACTATTTTCTTTCCTTTGCAAATAGTTTTACATTTAAAACATTATTTAGTATTAGTGTGTAAATACTGTGATTGTCTGCTCTCCAGTGCAGAAAACTTTAAAGTACTCTTTAACTATTTTTTTTTCTTGTGTTTTGTCAAACTTTTTGATTTTAAGCTCTTTTGGAAATGGAAGTAAAATAGCAGCTATCTCACCTAAACTTCAGTGGAGAAACTTAAAGTGGCTCCAGGAACAGGAGGAGACAATGGGACACTACTGTCATGGCAGAAACACTACCTGAGGGAGAAGAGGAGGTTCCCTTGGACAGGCACAGGCATTTGAGAGATTTGCAGCAATTGGCACTGTTTTGCCAGTTGAATCTGGCTGTCAGGAATCATGCAGAAAATTCAGAAATGTTCAGTTTGTTCTTTGTGTGAAAAGAATATGAATGGCACTTTCATAGTATGTATTACTTCTTAGTCGAACAGGAATGAACCACAACTTTAAACAGCAGCTTCTCAAGTTCATAAAATAACAGAGTAGGAAAGGATCTCAAGGGGTTATGCAGCCCGTCCCTTAGCCAAGGATGGGCACAGCAATATTTGTACTAGTCCCAGCATTATGTTGTCTAAAGCCTTACAAGGAAGGAGATGTGTCAGACTACCAGAGCAACCTATTCCAATGTTTCCTCTACTTTTTCCAGTGCAAATTTTTCCTTACATCTAATTTAAATGCTTTTTGTTGCAGCTTAAGCCTATCTTCTTTTCCTGTCTATTACATATTTGCACCTTCCTCATTATAATCACCTGTCTGAAATTTGAATTCCCTTCCTCTTATTATATCCCCTTATTTTAGACCAAGCAAACTATATTCATTTAACATTTTTTTTTCTTTTTTCACAAATAATGCTTTCCTGAACTCAGATTATTCTTGTTTCATTCCTCTGAACTCTCTCTAGTGTGTCTCCACACTTAGTGTAGACTAGTGCCCAGAAATGAACATAGTGTTCTTGCTGGGCCCTTACCAGAGCTGAGTAGAGTGGTAGGATTACTTGCAGGCTACAGCCCTGTTTATACATCTCAGCATGGCACTTGTCTTTTTTGGAACAGCACAACGTTGTTAACTTACGGTAGATCATCAGCTGAACACAAATCAAAGTTGAGCCTGTTTATATCCACAACGCCTTGAAATTTCAGAAGAAACTCTCATCTTTCAGAAGTTTTTCCCTCCCATTCAGAACAAAGGTAGAAGTTGTTGAACTGCATGTGGTCAACCTGGATGCTGCAAGGTTGCCAACAAGGAGCCAACATGCCCAAGCTCCACTGACTCTCCTGGGCTTGCAGTATCTTTTTACAGCAGGGAGCTGGGGAGCTGGGGAAGACTCCTGGTCCTGGCTGTGTCCCATGGCAATAAGCCTGTCCTCATCCACAGACCCCAAAAGACCTTGGACTGCCACATAGTCCTGCTTAGCCAGTCTGCCTTGCCTTTGTGAGGCCTGGATGCCCCACAGTAAGCAGAGCCTGCAGGTGAGATTGTTCCAGAGCTGTGGTGTTGGTTGATTTGGAGGAGCCGAACTCATCGCTTACCCACTAGAGTCCTGTTAAGCAACATGCCTGCCCTCAATGGATGTGGAAGAGATTCAGGTAGAACAGAGATTAGAGAGGATAAATGTGGTCAAGTTTGTGTCCAATCTCATTGCTCAAGACAGCTGAAGAAGGGCATTCCATGGAGAAATGGATGATGGAAACAGGACACAAAACTTCACAATACTGAGACCAGACAAGACTTCTAGCTCTGAGGTACCATGATAGTATGAGAAGTAAATTGTTCATATATGTCACCAGGGCAGGCATTAGCACAGTGTTTTTGCACCTGTTTGGTCGAAATGAACACATCAAAGATATAATCAAAACCAGATTGCTAGTGCGTTCCAACAGAAGAGCTGTATTTGAAATCACTTGGTGGAATTAAATTGTTCTGTCTTTAAAGAAGGAAAATGTTAGGTGAAAATAAAATAATTTTTGCCAATGTCAAAAGCAATGATTCTTACCTCCCCTTATAACAGAGAGATTTTTGTCTGATAAAGTGACATGATTCAGAAATGGGATCTCAACCTCAGAAAAGTTTGGAGAGTTAAGAGACAAGTGGTGTGAAAAGCAAAATTCAGGTCTAGAATAATGATTTCATTTAAAAACCACTACACACACATTTGGTTTTAAATTAAATAAAAAACATGAATGCTAGAAGTTTTACTAAGAATGAGACTTTATGAAATCATCAAGACTATCAGCACAGGATCTCCAGGACAATGTTTCCATGCCCTGCTATTAGCTTAAGGGGGTGATATCTGGTATAAATGGAACTCTGTTGGCAGGAATCAGGATGCAAATATCCTATTATATTACTGAAAAACATGTTAAAAAAAGATATATCAAAATCACATTTGGCATTAGAGAAGCTAAAGCAAGGCCAAAAATATTTCATACAAATCTGCCATGATACTGAAGAAGCTGCCGAAGCTTGCAAATAACAAAACCTGGCCAGGTCAAATGAAAAAAAAAAAAAGAACACATATTCTTAGCACAGGGAGGAATAGCCTGCAGAAAGAAAGTAGACCTTAGAACATGTTTAAGTTGGTGAAGGAAACCTAAGAAGTTGCCCTAGATTAACATTTTCAATTCTCCAAGATAAATTAAATATGAAAATGTATATAGTAAACCAGGCAATTGTATCACATTTAATTCTGCTGCATCAGATATGCCCATCAGTGTGAAGTTTGTCAGGGGGTTACCATCTGCTAGGTGTTTAGAACAGTTTTCATATCTGTAGCATTATTTTCATGTAACAGTCATATCACTAGTTTTCCTTTACCACTAAACTCTGGCATCCAAGTAATAAAGAATAATAAAAAGTCACACACTCTGATCTGTGTTCAGGACTTCTAATTGCAGAGGGGGAGAAATGCGCCTAGGGTATCACTATTGATTATCTGCCCAACAGCAATTTGAGAACAAGGAATCCTAAACAGTTAGAGACCGATGTCTAAGCCTCAGCCAGGTCTAACCAGAACACTGTTTCAATGAGTCTCAAACAAATTTGATGGTAGCAAATGGCAGTTTGCAATGGCAGTTAAACTTTACTTTAGACTCTACTGTCTCATAAAGAGAGTATGATCTCAGGCCGAGCAATACAGTTAGGACTGCATGGCTTTATAACAACCACCCTTCCATCAGGACTGCACCTGATTTGGGGATTCACATAACACTTTTAAAATAACTTGCATACCAGCAGTAGCATGTTTAAAATCCCTGATCAGTGTGATATAGGTCCTGGGAACTGATATTCCTTTGTAGAAATAACTCTGTGTTTGCTGATGGTGGGAAGCAAAAAAAGTGAAAACAGAAGTGGAAATAGAAAAAATCTCAGAGAAATACTTTGGCTTTTAGCTGAGAGCATATAATGGTTTCAGCTAACACCATTAGATGTTAGCAGACATTGGTCTTCAAGTGGCTTCTGAACCGCGAGAGCCTGTTGGATAGCTATGTGGTGGGTGATGTTTGTTTTTGGAGCCATTTCTACATAGGCAAGGTTGCAGGCTAGCTTGCGAAGCAGCTCCGAGGACCTCAAGGGCATGTCTTTATTCCTCTGAAGTGTAAGAATTTTCTACAATAAGAGCTAAACCTCATTTCTGCACGACATACCACAAATCTCTGAAGCAAACTCCAGGAGGGAATAAGACAATTCTGTAACTTTTCATCTTTCTACTCCTGTTCCTGTTTCAGCACAATCATAGTAAAAGTGTGCATGTGTGCATATAAAAGAGAACACTGAAATGAGTGAGGATGTCAAAGCATCCTACCAAGCAAAGCATTCTGCTGTGCTCCCAGTGCTCACTGGGAAATGACTAGACAAGAAGCAATGTGACAAATTCATCAGACTGTTTAATGAACTGCTAAGAAATGCTTAGGAGCTGTATCACCACCCACCAGCCATGGCAGAACTGCAGGGCTTCAAGCAATTTCCAGATTTTAGGGAGTTCTAAGAGCACAACGGCCTATCTCCAGCCTTTTGGGAAGTTGTCATGAACCAACCAGTTATTGGTTACCCTAATTTATGCTGGGAGCTGCATTGGGCCCTCAAGCAATCTCAGATTTAGAGATTTTAGGTGCCAATGAATTCATGTGGTCTGCATCTGTTGTGTTTTTCCTCTCTCTGTTTGAGATTCTGGTCTTCTCTTGCCTTGTCAAACCTGGCTGTTTCCTACTCCTCTTGTTAAAAACCTACTATCTTGTAGGTTGTTTAAAGTGGGTGAAAATATGACTTAGATATAACAACAGTCTGAGGATCATAGGTAATTTGGGCTGTGGATGTGGTCTACCTAGATTTCAGCAAGGCTTTTGACACCATTTCCCACAGCATTCTCCTGAAGAAGCTGACTGCTCAAAGATGTATGCTTCATTGGGTTAAAAAGTGTCTGTGTGGCTGGGCCCAAAGAGTTGTGGTGAATGGAGATAAATTCAGCTGGACGCTGGTCACTAGTGGTGACCCCAGGGTTCACTATTGGGGCCAACTCTCCTAATATCTTTATCAATGATCTGGACAAGGGGATTGAGTGCACCCTCAGTAAATTTGCAGACAACATTAAGTTAGGCATGAGTGTTGATCTGCTCGAGGGCAGGAAGGCTCTGCAGAGGGATCTGGATAGGCTGGATCCATGGGCTGAGGCCAATGGGATGAGGTTCAACAAGGCCAAGTGCCGGGTCCTGCACTTGGGGCACAACAACCCCATGCAATGCTACAGGCTGGGGAGAGAGTGTCTGGAAAGCTGACTGGCGGAAAGGGACCCGGGGGTATTGGTCAATAGCTGGCTGAACATGACCCAGCAGTGTGCTCAGCTGGCCAAGAAGGCCAACGGCATCCTGGCTTATATCAGAAATAGTGTAGTCAGCAAGACTAGGGAAGTGACTGTCCCTCTATAGCCAGCTCTGGTGAGGCCGCACCTCGAGTACTGTGTTCAGTTTTGGGACCCTCACTACAAGAAGGACATCAAGGTGCTGGAGTGTGTCCAAAGAAGGGCAACAAAGTTGGTGAAGGGTCTAGAGAACAAGTCCTATGAGGAGCGGCTGAGGGAGCTGAGTTTGGCGTGGAGAAAAGTAGGCTCAGGGGAGACCTTACTGTACTTTACAATTACTTTAAAGGAGGTTGTCTCAAGATGGGTATCAGGCTCTTCTTCCAAGCACCAACTGATAAGATGAGGCAAAATGGCCTCAAGTTGCTCCATGGGAGGTTCAGGTCAGTTGTTAGGAGAAATTTCTTTGCTGAAAGGGTTGTGCGGCATTGGAATAGGCTGCCCTGGGAAGTGGTTGAGTAACCATCCCTGGAGGCCTTCGAGACTTGTAGATGTAGAACTTTGTAGCATGGTTTAGTGGTGGACTTGTCAGTACAAGGCTAAGGGTTGGCCTAGACGATCTGAGAGGTCTTTTCCAACCTGAATAATTCTATGATTTTTGTCTTCATTTAGAGGGGAGATTAGGACCCTTAAAAGTTACCATAAAATGAGAGGTAAAGTATTTTACTAAGGTTTTTTTTTTTAATGATCTTTATCTCTCTAATTTTTCTTTTCTTTTTTTCTAAAGATAGTCCCACCAACCATTCTAAAGAGTGTGTAATCCAGTGACAACTTTGTTACCCCACCCCATGTTTTTGGGAGGTTACTAGACAATCCTGGACAGATGGAAAAAGCAAGCCTGACAGGTGCTCTGCAGAATTAGGACATTACAACTTTGTGGGATGGCACTAGATGTTCTTTGCAAAATTTGTTTAGTTCACACTTTTGCCTGCAGGTGAAACAGTCAGGCATTCAATCTGTGTGCTTTTCAGGGTTTCTTACATTTCTGCATATTATATATACAGTCCTGCATCTCAAGCAAGCCTTTTCTCCTGCATCTAAGCTTTGCCAGCAAGTATCACCCAACTGAATTTCTCTTAATTCCTAATTTGCAGGGTTAATAGCTTTTCTGGGGTTGTCCTTAGAAGATACAGAAGTGTAAATGGGCATTGTGTTCACAGCCCACAGAAAAAAGTCCAACACTGTCCTACAGAACAACACTACGTAAGTAACTGGAAGTTTCTCCATCTTTCTCAGATCTTAGTCTATCTTCTTCCTTTCCTAAAAGAAACGTCTGGGGTTGAGAAGAGGGCTCAATCCCTCTAGCACAATCTTTCTTCCTTGCTAGGCATGCCCATAAAAAATACAATTATGTTATACACTTTGCATCAGGGCATTTCTTAAGATGTTTTTCTCTACAAGCAGATGAAAAGAAGCTTCAGCTCAGTTCTTGTATATGAACAAAAGCCAATCCATGAACATAATTTCTGAAACTGTGCTACTTTAATCTGTTTTAGAATAAGAAGTAAATATCCTTGTTATCAAGTTTTGGATGCTTTCTACCCTACATCCATCTTTTATTTTTTTCTGTCTTTCAACTGCTTAGGAAATAACTGGTTAGAAGGATTGGTCAAAAGGATTAGACATTTTAAAATGGTTTCCTTTCTATGCTATGTCATGAGGCAGGAAAGAATTGGAGAGTGGTGTAGGAGATGCCAAAGTAGTTAGTGGTCTGTAAGTAGTTAAAATTACATGATGTAGTGCAGCGTCATTCAAAAGAGATCTCACACTTTCTGACTGGCCAGTGTAAGATATTCTGGTTAGCAAGATGAAATGTCAGAGAACATGAAATAATAGAATAAGAACACTAGAATAAGGAAAAATATAAGTATCTTTCTGTATTTTTCTGAGTTAATCAACCAGCTTTTGATCATTCCTTTAAAAATAGCAGGAGCAAAATAAGCTTGGATCATCTAAATAAATATGAGAAGAATCTGGGTTGTATCAGCAAAATTCTTTCCAAAACTTCCTATGATACATTGACGTTAGTTGCAAGCTACTAGAAATGTCAATCTGTCTGTGAAGTACAACTTTAAAATTAAGTAGGATAACAGATTTCTGATAACAACTTGGTATGGCTTTGTCAAAAGTGATGTTTTCCTAGTGGTGGCATGGGCAGGGGTCTTTGACATGATACCTGCTTCTTTCTCCTTACTGGGTATCCTTACTCCAATCACTTTCCTTGTCTGGGACTTTTCTTCCTGACTTGTAAGAGTGGCTAGAAATTATTTCAGAAATTTCTTGCAACTGTGCTTCCTCCATGTGAAACCGACAAATGTCAAACTGAATATCAGCTGAATGAAGGTTGATTCAGACTTTCCTCTAGGAAAAAAATATAAATTAGATTTTAGAACTGAACTTTTTTCCCAATTCAACTTTGTGAAATTGCTTGCAAGGGAGAAACATATTTTGCCTAGTAATTTCCTTTAATTTTATTTGATTAAAAAAAAAACAAGAACTCTCAATCTGAAGCAAAACACATTTTTGATCCCACTTTTTCCCCTGCAGAATCCTCAGTGAACCAAATAATAAGGACAACTGTAATTCTGAGCCAATTTCAACATAAATCCAATTCAGAAAAAACACTTAAGTATGTGCTCAACTTTAGTGAGATTGACTTTAATGAAATTTAGTAGATTCTAAAAGCTTACCATGTACTTTAATGGTCTGCTGAATCAGAAGCTAAAGTAGCCCCTGGCTGGCTGCTTCATTCTCATTTATACTCTTATTAAAAACAAATAAACACTTTCTTTTTGTTGGATGGTTTAATTTATAATTGTCCTGTATGATTTATTAATAAATTCTTTTAGATTTTTCGTAGTCTTTTTTTTTTTTTCCTTACACTTTCTTTCCTTTACACTTCTAGTTCTCTACTGTCCCAGGATGTCTTTTTTTTTTTTTTTTTTTCCCCATTTTTCCATTGCCTATTTTCTCTTTGTTATGATTTTTTAAACCAAATAATTATTCCTTCTCCAGCTTTCTTTTCTCTCCTTTCATTCTGATAGCAAAAAACTCTCCCATTTTTGTATTTCTTTTGCCTGTATACTATGTGTAACCTCTTCCCGTTAAAGAAGGCAGGGGTGAATAGGGACCTAGAAGGCCCCCAGGAAAGGAAAGTATGATCAATATGCAGAGAGTCTTGGTAAGTTCATGAGAAATACTGGACTCTAACAAGGACAGAAGTTCTGCTGAACCCATGAAATTCACTAAACACAGATCAGTGGAAGGCAAAGAAGAAAATCAACAATAGAAATGTAGGCATGAGGAGAGGTGAGTGACTGACACAGACAGACATATGTCCTGCCCTAGTCCTACAGGAAGAGAACAGCAGGCTTTGCTGACTCAACCCTGCAGAGCTGGTTTGTGCTAGCATGTCTCATGGCACCAGTAGCACAGGGTGGAATACAATACTGTACACCATACGCTGATCCCTGAATAGGACCAATAACCCTTATTTTCATGTGCAATGCACTGGAAGATCAAAGTGATATGCAAGGACTTGTTTATCTTCTATGACTACATTCACCTAAGAAATGCTGGCTGGTTCTGTGGAGCTCCACTTCCCTGCTAAAGATGTCAATGAGATAACAAAGACCCATGACACGCAGCCAGTACTGGCAGTACCAAATCCAAAGCAGCAATGTGCAAGCACCCAGCATAGCTCTCCCCTATTGCTCCACCTGCCCTTTGCAGGGATGTACTATATTTTTTACAAGTTTGCAAGGAAACTTTCCATGATTAATTGTAGAAGATGAGGAGGACTAATTCAAACATTTTTTCAATATTCTGCTAAAGATTATTTACAGAATTAATTTTGAACCCTACAGATGCATGCTTTCTGCCCTGTAATGTATGAGAGTTATAGAAATTGCCATCTTTATTCAAAGCAGCATCTCATTTGGTCTGAGACTTCATACCTCATTTGGTGTGAGATCTTGCAGTACCCAGTGATATATGCTTCAACAATACTGTGCTAGACAATTATAGCATTAGTGTCTCAAGAAATATTTCTAGCTCCACAAGTTAACAGTTGGTTAATATCCTAAGCAGTTTTGTGAATATCAACCCTATAAGTCAGTTCTAGTATAAAATAATCAACATCTTGCTCAGTGTGAGTGAAGGCAGCAGAACTGAGGTGAAGTTGTGGACAAGGGAAAATATTCAAATTCTAAAATAATCTGCATTTTGAGCTAAGGACTTTATCCACTCTTCTCTGTACAAAAACGGAATGCATAAAAGTGCAAGTATTATTTTTTTTTCAGCACACAAAAACATGTGTTTAAAACAGTATAGGACAGAAAATCATCATCCTTTCTGTCAGAGTTCCTCTCTGAAATAAAGCAGGGGATCCCAAGCTTGTCTTTGGTGAGTCTAATTGCTAGAGTTTGCATTCCTTATTTTTCTAATGGAGACCTTTTCCCCCTTTCATTAGACACATAAGTTTTTCCAATTCATTACTGAAGAAAGATTGGCAAGGATTATCAGTGCATCATTGCAGGACGGATGACCCTTTCCTCTGCATCCTTTCCATACCTAGCACAAAAAATTCCCAGCAGCCTGGGGATAGAAGCAAATCTAGTCTTTTGTGTCATGGAAAGTGCTGAAGAATGCTCTGCTTTACTGCACAAGCTGGCAGAGTACGAATGACCCAAACACTGTAAGCTGGAGCCTGGCTGCTGTACCAATCATCCCCCTACGCAGTGGGATTGCTCAGGAGCACTACAGGCCTGTGGGCAGGCTGTGGCAGGGATGGGGCTCTTGACCAGTGAGGAGAAAACTGATGTCAGAACCCCAGGAAGATATGTGATGGCTTTCACAATCTTCACATTCACAGCCCTTTTTTTTCCCCCATGTTGTTCAGAAATCAGAAGAGACTGTAGACAGGGAACTGTGAGCTGGCACTCCTGCCAAAGGAGCCACTGGGCCTTGAGTACCTTGGCCCAAAGAATCTACATAGGCCTGAGGTAAGCAGGATCATCTGTGCATCCCTAACAAACACAGCCACATCATTTGACCACAACATCACAACCCCTAGTGAGCACAGTGCTCTTTTAAAGTAATATTTTAATTTGACCTCTCCCCTCCCCACCTCATTCTGAAGGTGATCTTTCTGGAACACAAAAACAGTCAGGGTCACACTCCAGTGAGCCCCAGCCACCTCACCTGCCTGCCAACTCTGCAGCTATACGCGCTTCATCTCCGGGACGACGGTGTGACTTTTGGAGGCTCCATGCCTCATTTAGCCCTGGTAATGGCCTAATTGGGTTGGAAAAATGCAGGAGCAGGAGCGTGATAAAAAAACAGCTCTGCGGTGCTTATTTAAGCAAGTGGAAAAAGAACAGAAAAGAAAAGAATAGAATAGAAAAGTAAAAGTAAAAACAAACACATTTCCTACCTTGACTAGATATTTAGGCATATATCTTTGTTTATAACAAGGAATTATGCTGACTAGTGGTGCTGCTGTCAGGGTTAGCATAGCAAATGAAGGCATGCCAGGACAGGGCCAGACTTAGACGTGCATTTCACTTCCGGTAATGGTTTCCATGGGCACAAATTCCCCCTGACCCCTGCCCCCATCCATGGAGTTTCACTCCATCTCTGAATGGTTCTCAGCATTGGTAGGGTGCTTTCATTAGCTACGTGGGAGGGGAAACAAGGCAATTCTGGTGACAGGAGTCACTGTGAAAGATACAGACTTCTCTGTGAGCTCACATCATAAAACAAATCATAGAATCATAGACTATCTGAGTTGGAAGGAACCCACAAGGATCAATGTTTGTTCACCATTTCTTGGCCATACTTTCCCCTCACCTGGGAGGTTTTTTCTCCCTACAAAAGAACCATAATGCTTGGTCTTGAGTTGCTCCTATAATTATTCATGGCAGTCTATAAATCCCCAAAAGGAAGAAATGCTATCTCTGCCCTCTGGAAATCTCAGGAAAAGAACTGGAGGGAGGCAAAAGACAGCCCATTATTAAGCTTCAAAAGGTACCTCACCCCTTCATTTAGGGGTCTGTTCTCCAGCAATGATACAATTGCAAGACCAGGTAATGACCCATGCTCTCCTCCACCCAAAGATAAACCTGAAGATCAGAATGCATCTTCATTGATGATGTTTTAGAAATGCTGTGATCCAACAGCAAACAGCACAGAATAAGAATGAGCAGTTGGTAGGAAAAAAAAAAAAAAAAAGGATTTTTAGGCAACCTTTTGCCTCCTTTTGGAATCTTGCTGGAATCATTCCTAATGACTTTTTACTCATCTCCTCAGTGAAAGCTTTCTTATCATTTACTTCTTATTACAATTTCTTTGCTAACTTGAAATAAACTGTGTCATCAGGGCTGTACTCTTGCTAAAAAGTATGTGCTGTACCTTTCAAGTGTACAGTAACAAAATGACTGTTAAGTTTACCAGGGCTCCTGTGGTAATGCAGACACTTCCCTGTCAAAGCTATAGATCAGCCACAAATGTGTTTCTGGTGGAGTAGATGGTGTAACTGCTTGCCTTGAACTGGCAATTGCCTAGGTACTAATAATGTTGCTAGAGTCACCACGTGCAAGCAGAATGTGTCATCAATCTGTAATAGAGGACCGGTTCCAAAATATAGACTTGGAACTTTAAACAGGACAAAATTCCAAAGTTTAGGATGATTGTTAGCCTAATTGACTGGTAGTGTAAAATCAAATGGGAAATGTAAAATAAAGTGCTAAGCGTATCCAATCACAAGCCAAAAATGCACTTCTAAGCACAAAAATATTTATACTAAACCAGAAGCTGTCTGGGCTAGAAGATGGCAATAAAACAGTAAAACACTTATCTACCGCATGGAAGAAAGGGGAAGGTACATGTTAGTAACAATTTATAAGATAAAATATGCAGGGAACTTATGAGGGAACTTAATAAAATCAAGGAAATACTAATAGTTAACAGAGTCTTATGAGAGAAAAAAGATATTTTTATAAATATTAGAAAAAGCTTCAGACTGGCCATGAGCCCATTGCTAGGTGTGGATGATAAAACTATAAATGGCAATCCAGAAAAGGTGGCAATATCCAATAAACATTTTGTCCTTTGCACAAGGACAAAATTGTCCTTGGAATGAAGCTGGAGAATGTATCATCCCATATTACCTCAGCCCAACAAAATTCACTGTAGATAATAAAAAGAGATGTGAGATGAGATCTGCTAAAATTAAATGTTTTCAAATCAACAGGCCTGGAGTCTTACATAAACTGTATGAGGAGTTCTTCGAACCACTGATGTTGATACTGAATATCTCATGGAAAACGGGGAAAATTCCAAAGGGCCAGAGAACTGCAAATGTATCTAGGTGTTAAATAATTACTAAAGAAGGAATGCCCAGGAAATTTTAGGCATTGTACCCCAATATCAATGTGGATACAATAATGAAATCAATTAAGTTAGCATTCTTTCTAAAAATCAGAAAGGATAAACTGAAATTAACATGAATCGCCTTGTGTCCCCCACCTCCCCCTATACTATTTTTATTATGAGAAGCTGCTTGATAAATGCAACTGTGTAGAGTACCAAATGGACTTCTCCAAGGCATATGAGCAAACGCATTTGAAAATTGCAATTAACGGAAAGATTCAAAACTAATTTATGGAGAAATCTCAAAGGTTTTTTAAAGACATTATATCAATGAGGGGGGTCATTTCTATAGAGATCAGTTGGAGATCAGTCTCATTTTGAGTCTACTCAATATTTTTTAACTAGTCATCTAGATAGCAAAATAAAACTGGTTTTGCTAAAAACTGAGAACACTAGCAGTGAAGTGAAGCTAGCAGTGAAGAGTATAATTTTCATGTATAAATGATCACTAACATTGGAATATATAAACTACAACTCTCCCATGGTGACCAGTGGCTTTCTGAATTGTGCTCCATAAACTCATCTTTCTGGTAACTCTGCACTGAGATGAACACTACAACCAAATCTCATGTTTCAAGGTTTCTGTTGATGGCCTGAAGGAGGTAGAGAACAGCTCTTTTTTCTGATGCCCAATTTACCCACGCACCCTAGGATGTTTGAGGGAAGACAAAGCTTCATTGATCGGCAGCAGCCAGACTAGGACGTTGGAAAAGTTGCACCAGTGTCCTGTTAGGACACAAAGAATCTTTCTTTTCTGAAGTGTGTGTGTTGGTCTATCTTGCTCACATGCTGAGGGTCAAATTTAAAGTCAGATATGGAATTAGGAAGGAATTTTCCATCTCACAAAGACTGGCGAGAATCCCAAGTGCAGCTAAGTCACTGTTTTCTCTTCTTATCTCCCTAGACTTCCACAGGGAGATGCAAACAACAAACTTAAACCCAGAGATTTGATAGATTTACAAGATCTTCAAGAATTCAAACACATTTTTTCAGGGGATGCGATCACAGCCTTGTTTATTGTGATTATATGTGTAGCAAAGGACATGCATAGCATCTGGGTAAAGGAAGGGTACTTATCTCATGACAGTTTTGCTGCAAGCTCCTCAGAGCATAACGTTTTTGAAAGCCAACATGTATATAGAGTGTGTGTGCCATACATATCACTGTCATGAAATGAGAATGATGTGATAGTGGATTATGCTGCAGATTGTCTATACTTCGGCTGTTGAGGAATTAACTCCTCAGTGGAGCTTTCACATTTCAGCTGTTTAGGCAGCTGCTTTAGAGTATCTAAAAAAGTTACCAGAGAAACTGAAATAAGTTGCCACTGGTTATAAGTGTTGTAACTACTGATGTTGACATATCAATTTACTGACAAGGGAAGTGTTTCCTATAGTGTCAGCATTGTAAAAGTTGAAGTCTAGGTCACGTGTATACTTGTCTTGAACATAAACAAAAAGCCCTGATAAATTCCAGATCCTGAGTGCTTGTGCTGTGGGTGCTACTGTAGTGAAGCAGAACAAGCCCAGCTTGATTTTCAGATAGTAGGCTAAACCTGCAGTGTTAGCAATGGTGTGATATTTTGTTTTGACTTAGAAACTGAACAGAACAAAGACAAAGCCTCAAAAGAAGAATAAATATAGATTAGCAAGAGGTCATTTCATTTATAGTTCACTTTTAAGAGAGCTAACTACATTTGCAACAGGAAGTGCAAATGCAGCACCGAAAAACTCGTTCTCTAACCCTCCTGAGGCTTCTCAATAAAGTAATGTACAATTTTCTTTGCTTTTTAACTCTACATTCAATACTCAAAATGTGCCTTTGCTAAGCCCAAGTCTACCAGATCTGTAGTTTGATAAAAAAGCTAATGTGATACAAAGCAAAGGGAAATAATCTTAAAATCAACCTGTCAATGGAAAAATGGTCATATAATTCCCCTTCCCACTATTGAAAAGAGAGACCTAAGATGTACCACAGAAATTCACTTGAGCAAATCTGCATTTCTGCAATCTGGAAAACTCTATGAAAATACCAGCAAGACAGTGAAAAAGTACCATCACAATAGTCAAGGCAACAAACATCCAGAAAGTGACTTGGAGCAGCTAATTTTAATCAAATTGTTACCCTCTCCCATTTATTTATTTTTTAATTGTGTTTGCTAAAACACTGCTGAAGACTGAAAACACTGCTAAAAAACACTGCTAAAGAGCTTTGCAAAAGACCTTGCCCAATCACCTTTTAATTATTAAATGTCAAGGCTACTCCTAAATCTTAAGACGACAGCATGCTCATTTCTCTTGATATTTGGAAAGCTGAAGGAAACAACTTCAAACAAAGCAAACCTAGCTCCCCCCCCCCCCCAAATTGGTTTCTGCAATGAATCAAGGAGAACAAAAATCTAACATTAGCATTTATAACCTCTTTCTGAGCTCAAGTTATTAGCAACAAAAACATGGCTATGAAAACACTAGGAGGAGGTACACTTTATCAGGAAGATTTCCAGTGTATATGCCCTGTTTCTTGACAGCTTGATTTCTCGCTCAGTCTTTTACTCCTTGTGTATTGGATGAAGCAAAAGAAACTTCTGCTTCCCAAGACAGTAAATAGAGAGATAGCAATTAGCTTTGACCTTTTCAGTGGAGGATGGATTATACTGAAAATGAATCATTGCTTCTCAGTAGAATAAAGGAAGAGAATATTATTATATATACCTTATAATGATAGTAACACTGTATATTCCTCTCATAGTTTCTCTCCAAGGATCCATGACTTCCTAATGAACATTAAATGAAGTCTTGCCTCACCTCCACACTCCTGGAAGACAAATGGTTCTTCCCCACAATGTGCAAGTGGGAGGATATAATGAACAGCTAATGCTTATGCACCTAATTAAAATAAATGTTTTCATGATTTTATTTGTAAACGTTTATTTAATTTATGTAAAATGAAATCAGGAAAAGTATACTATTCCATGCCAGACTCTCTCCATCCCTTCAGCTCTTTGAAGCCTTTAAACAATGAGCCTGTAAATTCAATTTCTCTGTCTGGAGGCTCAGCACTAATAGCTCTGTCTGGAACATCAGTATCAAGGGACAGTGAGTGTCTTCAGAGTTTATAGGAAGCCACAAAGGGTTTTCTGGAGACACAGAAAAGTTTTCTGTTATCCTAAGAATATTATCTTAGAGATAGATTAATAAGAGGGGAATATTATAAAAGTATATCATTTTGATTATCAGGCTCCCAGTAAGAGCACCAAGATTTATATACAGATACAGAGAGAAATAGATCCACACCTCTACATGACTTGCCTGGACCCTCTCTTCAGCAGAAATCATTGCTGGTTATTTCAGAACAAGATACACTGAGCTGCAATAATTAACATTCCACCTCAAGTCTCACCTTCATCTTCAACAGTTTTAAGTTGCTGAAGCACTGATGCAAAAGGACTTCATATTTCTACCAGTAAGTTTCATCATTAGCAATAAATATTCTTATAGCTCTGATTATTTGTCATTATTTTAAAAATATATAAATCACTTTTGTAAGCCTGCTATATCCCTGGGTAGAAATATTTTCTCTGGTTCTTTAGTTTTGCACCAGTTTACACCAGTCACACCGTATCCACTGTGTACTGCTTTTTCTTTCTATCCTGGCTGAAGGATGGAGATGGGAAAGTGCTCACAAACATATTGTTATGCACATGGTAAGACCATCAGGAACAGACCAAGCTGAAACTGTACTTAGGAGACAAAAAATAAGGAACACTGCTGAAATCCAGAAATGCAAGTTCAGCTCTTCTTTTTCCTATTTCAAAGGTAAGCCATTTTTAACTCAGTTATCTTTACCGTGTTTTTTTGTTACCATATCTTCTGCCAAGAACTATCAATTAGACACCATCACAATTCTTATTTATGTACTTGTGTGATTTGTGTGATTAATATTTCTGAATTTATAGTTTATAAACATATGTTTATACTCAAATGTTTCATTAATACATTTATGTATTTAAAATCATGTAAACTCAGCAGTGAAGCACTGTCTCTGCCTGTCAATCAGCTGTTCCTGGGTTTGGCCTCACTACTAAGACTATCACATATGCTGTGTCTTCTGGGATATAGCCATGTTGGATAAAGTTAGCATCATATAAGCCCTGTAAAAATATGCAAATTAAGCTTTACCTGCAGCTTTTAAACCACGTAGTTTTTAGGGTAAATTTTGATGTCTCATTTGCAAGAATACAGGTGCCAAACCCATATAGTTACACAGGTCTATCACCTTCAGAATTTCTGGTCTTGAGAGAGGCATCTGTTTAAATGCTTTTTACTATTAATACATTTGACACACACTGAAATGGATCAATCATTGCAGGTAGTACAACTTTTCCTAAGCCAGAACATCTGTAAAATATAGACACATATCTGAAACAACTTCTCCCCCCTTCTCCCCTCTCTGCCCACCCCCCCCCCAAAAAAAAAAAAGTTGCTGAATAAACATGGTTACAGTGTTTGATAACGATAGGACATGGAAATAACAACTGAAACTGAGAAGTGGAGATTCAGTGCTCTCACTGAACACATTGGACTGCAGTTTAATCAAAGAGATGCTAATTGTTTATGTCATACCACAATCACTTGCCATTGCAATGGACACTCCAGACAAGGGTCCTCAGACTTGGGAACTGAAGTCAGAAAGATCTAGATAATTAGGTGTGTTTGAAAAGCCCAGTAACTTCCTAATCAAATGTTTAGGTATTAAGTATAAAAATCTCACCCTTGAGAATCTAAGTCTTGCTGAAAAGTGGCAGGAGTTTGGCTTACACATGTCCAAGATGTATTTATTTACCATGTAGGTGTCATTCAGTTTCAAAGCCACAAGACAGCCACCCCTATAACAAAGCTATGTCATAAATAAATAAATAATCCCTATGTAGTGAATGCTGGCAGAACTTAAGATATTTTTCCATTCAGTGTCAGAAGAATTACAAGACCTTTCCCAGTTTTAAGCCAGAAATGTCAGAAACATTGCTCAGGACAAACATGGAAATTGGAGAGGTGGACACTTGTCTATAACACACAGTTTCTGGAGATCAGCCATCTCTGCTTGGTGCTGACTTGGCTGAAAGACTTGAATCACCCAAACTTAAGATTACTGTAATTCAATTGTGAAGTGGGTCTTTGTTTTTTGACCCCAAACTATACTGTGTATTTGCAAAAATAAAACAAAACAAAACAAATAAACAACTACAACAAAAAAACCCACCACCTTCCTGATACAACTTCTATGTTTCCATGATTTAATTTAAATAATTTCATTTTCTGTTAAATCCTGCCCTCATTCATCTTTCAGATGAGTATCACTGAAAACACCTCAAATCTCCCTTATCCCTGTTCACACATGACTATAGTAATCTACCATTTTGCTCTTGAACACACCCAGACAAGCTGGCGAACTGCTCAGACCCCCAGATGAAGTCTCCAAAGCTAGGCTTTTAAAGTAGACTGAAGAACATACACTTGCAAAGCATGAACTTCAAACGTGGTCTGCCACTTGTCAAACCACACAGCAAGATGTCTGAACCAAATTTATCAATATTGAAAAGGTCTGACAATAGGAAATTCAGGATCCTAGTGAGAAAAATGCACAGTACCAAAAGCCAGAATGTAGATTAAAAGAGTACACAGCTTGAATCTCATCAGAGAGGCGGAGCATCCCAGCCTCTTTATTTGACATCTTATTCCATGGCAATCTATGTAGCTCCCAACTTAATTGCTACCTGCAAACCTTTCAACAGGTCATTCATATGTTCTGTAGCAAATCTATAATTCAGGATAAAAAAACTGATGAGCAGTTAACCAGACAAAACTAAGTGTTGATTTGCTCACCAGAGAGCATCAATTCTCTGACTTGAAAAGCCTGACCTGGAGTCAGTTTTGAAAAGAGAGTTCAGTCTCTGTCACTCAAGTCTTGCAGTGCCAGTTGGCATAATCTCTAAACTATTTTTCAAAGCATGTTCAATGTAATGCATTCATATGATTATTATAGTTACAGATATTTTATTTATTTATTTATTATTATTTTTAATACCAATTTTTAAATAACATAGATTACCTGAAATGCTCAAAAGGCAGGTAAAGACAAAGTTGAAGTAGCATGGTTCAAGCTCTATTCTATTTTGTGAATACAAAAGGGTCGTTCAGACAAATAAGAAAATTTCTTTCTCTTGGTATCATTTAACCTTGAAAGGATCCATTAGTTGCATACATGTTTTCTAACTTCTAAACTAATAATATTTTAAGACTACGGAATAGTGAATAATACATGAAAAACAGCAAAGGAAATTTACTACTGATAAAAATGTATAAATAAGTATTAAATCTGTGTAAAGTTAATTAAAATTTCAAAATTTGCTATTAATTTTACTTATATTCTATTAGTAATAATCTGATTACTTATGTGTGATTAAATGATCCTGGAATTAGGATGCAAGAGCAGGATCTTTTCTTCAAATCCAAGCTGAACCTGAATGATTATTTTGCCTTTTTGTTTAAACGAGCTGAAACAACTTCTGTCATGGCAGCACCTGAACTAGAACTGAACTGAAAAATTAGCTAGCTCAGCCCCACAGCATGAGCTAAAGTCTGTACATATCTATTTGTCCATTGTTTCATTTTTCAACTAGATGAGATTTGCATTATCATGTAATTTTTATTTATGCACTCATACAGTATTCCTAGAATAATATCATGTCAAGCAGCTGTTATTATCATTTTGTATGTATCACTGTAGCATCTTGGAGCGTGCAGAATTTTTTGGAAGAAATGGTTGTAGGATAATTCATTTAACAATCTGCAGAAGAAACACAAGATCTTTCTGTTTCTTCAGTCATAGGAAAAATAGAGGTATATTGAATCAGAGTTAGGACAAGACCTGCCATTTGATATAGTTATACATTTTGTTCAGAGTGAGGAAATCTATGTATTTTTTTCATATAATGATTATTCTAAACCATTTAAGCTGCACTGTAAACATGCACCGGGATAAACAGATGTCAGGACTCCAACAAACTGTCAGGACTTGCAAACTAAGTAAGCAGTGGAAGACAGATTTATTTTTTACCTTTTTAAGATCTACACAATACGTGTATAAAATTATTTTATTACTTTATTAATGAAAAATAAAGATAGTGGAAAGCAATGAATCTCGGCATCTGTTACAACCTGTAGGTTAAACATTTAACTGAGGAGGAACTATGAGCTGCAACAAACAATTACACGTAAGTAAATGTTGCTGTACAAGTCATGCCCAGATTCTCCAAGCTGTTCTTGGCATAAGGCCAGACGGGATGGGGTGAAACAGAAATAACTTTATGACATCTTTGCATTTCCCCAAATCCAGTAACAAACAGGGAGGCCAGCTTCAGCCCTGCATGCTGCTGTGTAACTACAGGATCACTCTGCATCACTCAGTTGCCCATGATTCCGACAGGGTTTTTAACAACTGAGTACCACTGGGGGAAGGTTATCTTTAACTCCCACGTGTATTTTCTCTAATTACAGAAAAAGTTAAGCGAGTTAGCAGGTACTCAGGAGATTGGTCTCTAAATTTTAGAAACAACTTAAAACTGTAATCCACAAATTTTTGGATGAAAAGTGCCAAAATATTAACATGAGAGCACTTAAATTTAAACAAAGTACATAGGCAAAGCAGAGAGATCCCTTAGGGTCACTGTGTTCATCTTTGACTTCTATCAGTCCACAGTACCAAAAGAAAAAGATTAGAGCATGAGTTACCTAACCCCACTGTCAACTCTATTAGTGAAACTGTTTCTTTAAGTAAGAGATATGTATCTCATAATCCCTTTCTCCAACTGGATATGAACTCTTGCTCACCTAAAATACTTAACCTAGGAGGAAATGTGCATTGTTGGGTACATAACGGCACTGCTTTGTTAGACGCTTAACCAATAATTATGTCCTTTTTCCTTCCTTGTTATTGTTGCTGTAATGTTGCCTGAATAACTTTACTAGTTGCTTTGCTTCTCAAGAAGATGCTACATTATTAGCTTAAGCATGATAGGGCTTTGTTAGCTGGCGACTACAAACTGAAGTAAAGACAAATTATTTAAAGCAAAAAAGAAATTTAAGAGCATAGATATCAGTGGGCAAAAATAAATAAAATAGGTTTTTAAATGTTTTATATGCTCACGGAAAACTCTCTCATCTTTGGGCCTGGAAATCAGACCACTTTCAAACTCGAATGCAAACTGCCATCTAAACCCATATTTAGACCAATAACATGAATCATAATATGAACACGAGTACCCAACAATAGAGATCTGAAAATTATTGTTGTATATTTTTTATATTTTGATAATCCTTAATACAAAATGGAAACCCATTATGCTGTAATTATACATTTTTAAAAACTTTTTCAGATCTTTTAATGAAAGACAATATTGGATGCCAAGCCATTGTCAATGGTTTTTACTGTCTAGAATTTTATGTTCAAATCCTGGATCAATTCAGCCATACCTTCTTGTTTCTGAGGCAGCTATTTAAATATGCTGTGATTTACTACGAGGAGAGCTTTCAGACAAGGCCACATAATGTAGGGCTGTTTTAAAAAGCTATGATAAAAACAAAATCTTAATATTCCATGTATTGTGTGCGAGTGCATTCACTTCATAATTTGCAATATATTATTATTTTTAATGGTCATTGCTCCAAGATTACCTTCCAGTCTGCAAATTGTTAACAACAACAACAAGTTGTTAGAACAAATTGTGCCCTCAGTGTCACTTATGCTCTTCCATATTCTCCTGTCTGGTGTTACAACTGCCCCTTAAAAGTCAGTAATTTTCTAGGCAATGTTAATGAAGAGAGAGGGTACAAATAGTTGTGTCAGCTCTGCTAGTTTTGCAATGCTAATAGAAACCACAGCGCTCAAGATGTGTTTTTTTTTTTTTGTAAGTGCAGCTCTCACCTTGATAAATATGGCAACAGATGTATTGAATAAGAAAATGGGACTATTAGAAATCACATCCCAGAATAAAATTTCACTCTCAAAATCGCAAACGGTAAAGATATCACAGTATTGCTTACGTGAGAGAGAATTTGGCAAAACCATAAAACTTTCAGGAAGAAGACATTTCAGAACAAAATCTTTAAATTACTTTGATATAGTGGCATTAAAATAATCTGTTCCACAATAATAATCTTTGTCAATAGTCTCTTCTCCCAGGATGTCATTCAGAGGAGAGTATGTCAGTACCTAAACTATGGCTTTTAATATTGTGGCTTTGGATCTTTAGTGTCATTTGCCAGGCACTGTCACCACCCCACAGGTTCTTAAAAAATGTTGTCAAATGCAGCCATCACCAACTCAAGTCCTCACCTAGAACCATGGCAACTAAGTGTTACTCCTCAGAGTCATTAAGAGGCAGTAAGTCTAATCCTACAAATAATGTGCTGATGTACAGAGCAAGGAACAGTTTATTAGGAGAGAAAGGAACAACATATTAAATACAAAAAAAGTGTGATATCCTTACACAAATAGCAAACGGGGAGCACTCAGGCTTGCAGTCCTTAGTTTTACCTCAGTGACCCCTCACACTCCCATAGCCACGAAAGGTACAAAGTTCTTTTCACATTTCACTTGGGCAGGTCTGTAAGAGAGCGGGCAGTGCCGGTGGTGTGCCTACCTCAACTCCCACCCCATGGATGCTTCTTTTCAGGATTCCACAGCTGCTCCAGACCCTCTCGCTACTGCTGGTTTTAGAACTACCACTGCAGGACCTCTCATCACACTACTCTGCCCAGCTACCTTGTTCAGCACTGTAGACATAATGTCAGACATCTGAATTCAACCAGAGCAATTCCAGTTTGACAAGTACTGAAATCTGGCTAGATCCAGGCCCCTACCTAAATTCTTTCAGCTATATCATTACATGGAAGGTGTCCAACAACATGGAGAACCTCTGTACCTCTTCTCCCCATATATTTCATCCATGACCCTCACCAGAATGTATCAGTATTTCTAGTTGTATTAAACTCCTCCCCATTCAGAGTACCTTGCGCCCAATATTTGTTGCTCTTCCCTCATAAAATACTTCCTCGCCCCAAATGAAAACTTAAATAAACTTTATGAAAGCAACAACAATAGCTACAGCAAAGCAACCCCATAGACTTACTCTGCTTCATTCTGGCACTTTCCAATAAAAGTTGATAGACTCTGCCTGTATGAGATTCCAGACATAGAGCTACAGATACATCTATGGTCAGAGCACGAACTCAGCAAGAATGTACCTATGACTTTGTTGATCAGGAACCAGGTGTTTTAACTTGAATCACAATTTCCAGTTAAATTAAACACTTCTAGCTCTCATGGTTGTGGATCAAAATGTCAACAGATAAGTACAGTGAAACAAATACAGTAAATGTTGCAGACAGTCCAGAAGAGGAAGCAATTTCAGTTATTAATACCAAAGAACTGAAGCTCAAATGCTCAAATGTTCCTGAGATACTTGTTACCCACTTCAGGCACAGAAATTTTTCCACCCTCAAAGTATCACTCAGATGCTGCCTAGCCCTGGATGGTAAAGATATCTTCTCTGCATGCTAACACATTGATGCTATGCCTCCTGCACCACTTCATAGAGAGACTCTGCTCAAAGTTCTCAAACTGAAAGCTCTGAGGCAGCATATTCAAAGTACATGCTCTGATCTAACTGTGGAGAGAGGAAGGCAAAGGCTTCTCTTTAAGATTAAGCAGAGATTCCTGTCTGATAGCTTTTCAGAGGTGTAGGTATGCAAATGTCCATGAAAATGGACATGATACATCAGAGACCATTAAATGTGCAAACAAGCCTTCCAAGAAATGGAAGCAGCAGTTTACCTTTGCTAGCTGGTACAATTACTCAACCTAACACTGTCCTGGGAAGTAAAAGCAGCAGAATCTCTTATTGGTGTATTTATTGAAGACATAAGTCTAAATCATATCAAAAATTCATGCCTTACATTCACCTATAGATTCACGCATCACTGTTGCTATTAATGTTTCTGTCCTTATTACAATGTTTTAGACAAGGGTAACATATAGAGTGATGTATTTAAAGGATGTTGTGGTGCAATGGGTAGAAACTATTTCTGTTGTTTAGAAACCAACTTTGTATCCAGGTTGTCATTCACTAACTAGATCCAGCCCCTTCAATCTCTAGTTCATAAAACAGAAGAATTACAGTTGTCTTCCTATGATAAGATAAGGACTGTAGGCAGGTTGCCTGGAATCATAATAAAAGCAGTGGAAGATTTAGCATTACATCTTGGTTTATAAATCTATGCTTTTTCCCTAGACTGAAGGCTACTAAATGGAGAAAATTCATCAGCAGCATTTGATGTTTTATCATTTATGCAAGAATATGACAGTCTTGCAAAGTATATGAATATGAAGTCTTAAATGTGATGTAGGTTAGTTGTCCTTAGTTGTCCTTTGAGAACTGTTGCCTTTCTCATATGAAGTCTCCTGGAAGGAACTACTTCCATTATTCAAAATACTTTCAAAACCCTTGTGTAGAGAGAACAACATCTGAGCAAGCTGCCCCAGTGCATGGCATAGAGTGAGTGTACTGCTTGGTGTAGACTGGATATGGTTTAGTTAAATTCCTCCTCAAAGGCTAAAGGTAGAATATGTTGTAAAATTTAAACAAAGAAAGATAGATCTGAAAACTAGTTTAGAATTGCAGGGCTTGGATGGCTGGCTCACTCAGGGTTAGTCAGAAGTTCCTTACAAATACCAGTTGAACAATGTTCAAAATATTCAAAAATGCATGCAGCTAAGCAGTTCACCTTGAAAACAGCTACCATAGTGGACTGCATGTGGTGCGTGTAGACCCATAGAGCTTCCAACAATTCTCAAGTGAGGCCAAAGAACAGAGCAGAAATGTGCATTCTGTGTGACAGCAATGAGGTGAGAGGTGAAAATAAGATTGGAATAAGAAGGCAATCCCTGCCAAAAGCATCAACTACTGAGACACTGTTTTGGATACTTAAACCTGCCTACACAGTGTGCTGTTAGAATATCAGAGAAAACTGCACCAGCCTGGCAGACATAACACCAAACTTACAGAAGATCCTTACCCTTCCAGGAGACAGCAGCTGTGGGCTAGGCAGTGTACTGTTGTGCATCTAAAATGACAGTCACTGTGTATTTTAAGGGACCCTGAACATTTTTGGGAAGAGGGAGGGGTGTTGATGAAATTGTCTGCAAGATCTACATCATCTCAGGCTTCTCAAAGATGAATTTAAGTAATGTTGGTGAACACGAAATCTGTTACCTCTGTCCCCAGTCTGTAACTTCACTGGTGAACCCCATCACCACCAAAGCCCATGCTCTCTTTCTGCCTTGCCTCTGTGGAGATCTGTGTGCAATGGACCATGTGAATACAGCCATGAGTGGATGCTCCTGAAGACCTTCTAAATTTGCTGAACACTTTGACACTAAAAGCTAGTGTAAGAGGCACAGATCTGCTGCACATTCACTGAGACAGTCAGTTGCTCCCATCTCCATCACCTGCTCGTGCTTCCAGTTGGTGCTAGAGGAGCTAGGAGTAATGGGGCTGGAGGAAATCCCTCCATAATACTACATGCCTCCAACAGCTTGTCTTCAGTGGTGCTCCTTTTGCACAGGCAATTCTCAAACAAAGCAACTTCTCAAACAAATGCTTAATTAATGGTGTCATGCCACTGGTAAGACAAAGGATGGAAAAACAGAAGTGGGGAATGAATGTCACCATTTCAAGCAATGTTGCAAAATGAAAACAAAGCACAGAGAACAGAAAGCAGAAAATGCAGTTTATTTGGTACTTCTTGGAGGAAAGGACTATATCTGTTAAACTCTGCCTTGAAGAGATGATGACAGGAAATGAAAAGATGAAATGTCTTTCATCTCCTTAACCTAATCTGCCAGGGACAATCTCAGCACTTTATAACAAGGACCAGCTCTTTTTCTGTTTGCAGAGCACGTTATAGACGAGTATTCTGGTTTCTGACATGCCCTCCTGAGAGAAGTAATGGTAACAGCAACATGTCAGCAGCCCTGCTGCTTGCAAAACCCAGCACACTGCTCTGAGCAGTATCATGGTGCTAGAAGGACTTGCAGACTGAAAGCAGAAAGTGGGGAGGGCTTTTTACAGAAGAGGTGATTTACACCAACAATTTAATGTTAGACTTTGCTTTGGGTTGCTCCTGAATGTTCCATTTCTCATAAGAGGTATGTAAAGGATCCTAAAGAACTTAGTTTCCCAATATTTTAACTCAAAATATCAAGCGTTCAAGTATATTAGCGGCACAATAGAGAAACAGAAGCATCAGGTGTCAAACCTGATGCAAACTTTCTTAGAGCAAACTTTCTGCAGATAAGTAGAAACGTTCTTTGATTATTCATGATTAACATTTGAAGTCAACTGACTAGAGTTATATGAATTCTTGTATATTTGGTTTGCTCAGAGTACTTGGTGCATCTGTTAATATCTCTTAATCCTCATATATTGCTAATTGCAAGTTTTAAGTGCAACTATTAAAATTTACTAACAATCTAAACTAAGAATAAAGTAAAATTTGCAGATCCTGTAATTTAAGGAAGTGTAGAGAATTTCTTGTTACTCATTATGGGCCATTTAATGCATTCCTACCTTATTAAGCTGAAGTAACTGTGTTTCTAGATGCTGACTACCAGTAAAAATCTCAAAAATAGTCTATTTGTGTACACTATTACACAAATCAAGCATGCAAAGGAATTCTTGCAGACAGTAGCAGAGATAGTGAACTAATTTCAACAGATGCCAACATTTTAGTTGCACTGAGCAGTATATTCAGATGGCTTATCTATTATTTTGGTGGTGAGATGTCTCTGAAGAGACTGAGTTTCTTTTTTAGTTTTATTTTTTATTCCAGGACCATCAGTGTACCTTCCTAGCTGACTCACAGCAATGTATTCATTTTTGGAGAGGGCTGAATTATGTTTCATGACTGTTCATGGGCTGCATCATAAATTCAAGACTACACACTCCCCTCTTTCCACTGATCTCCCACAGATGCCAAAAGGAAGCTTGCACAGAGATCAAAGGAAGAATCTGGGCTCTGTGTAGTAAAATAAAACTTTCAGTTGTTATTTTTTACATCACATTTAGAATTGCTCACTGGAAAATGTTCTCTTTGCTAGAATTACTGCTACCCTTGCTCCTGTCTCTTTTCTCTTCCTTCCTTCTTTCTTTTCTCTGGCTTTCTTTTCTTCTTCTCTTTTTATCTGCCACCACAAGTTCCCATTCCCAATGCAATGCAGCAAAATGGTGGGTGCTGGAATGGACACTCTTAGCATGTGAAGTGCCACCATAACCATGAGTACTTACACTTTGAGAAGTCCTGGGGAGCAATGGTTCAAATCTACTTCCAGACTTAGGACACAGCACAATGGCCCTTACTCTCTGCATAAGAGAATGCTGCAGGACTGTATCTACAATGTCACACTTGTGTTAAAAACAAGACAACAAAACAACAACAAAAACAAACCCAAAGCCTCCTCCCACCCCAGCCACACATTTTTCAAAAACCCAACAACCCAGGTACTTACTAACTACCATACCCATATCATACACTCACCCAGGTGTTCAGCATCTTGTCCACCAAAGTACTCAGCATCAGTGCAATGAATTGTATGCAGAAATAAGTTAATACGTCAATGCCAAGTGCCCCAAGCTAACTACAGATGATTAGAAAGTATCAAGTTAAGTAGCATGAAGTTTTCTCTCCAATTGCAAACAGGATTTTGATCAGTAAAGCTAGTTATACAGGGGACCTAGTTGTAAGATCCACTTGAAGAATGCAAAACCAAAGCAGTCACATGATCCTATGCATCACAGCAGTCAATTGAAACCTCATCAACAGGCTGGGAAAAAGGACCAGAAAATTCTGAAACTTCCCTTTGCTTTCATGTTCCCATATGGTAATTAGGCTTTGAAACAATACAGAGTTTTTGGCATGGAAATTCCATTGTGCTTTAAAAAACCCTATTTCTAGATGAGATGTTTCTAACAAGACCACATAAAATGCTGTCCCTAACCCCACTTTTGAAACAGGAAAACTGAAAGGAAATAGTTTGCTCAAGGTCAGTGTCCAAACCCAGAACAAGTTCTGGAATTGTCTTTAGAATTAAGTCACTAGATCATATTACTCTCACTTGCGTTTCACATACACATGAAAAGATTACAATCTCTCATATTTTGTGAGCTGAGCAATTCAGTCATCCTAACTTTCTCAACTGAATAAAATGTGTTCATATGGAATTAGCCCTGATACATCAGAAGAGAAGGTTTTGATACTAGAGCTACCACTCTGTCAATGCCCTCCTCAATCTACTTTGAGTATTAATAATGTTCTTGCAATCCTTGGCACAAATTAGTGCAGGTAAAGCATTCCTCACTCTTGCAGTTAATAAGTGACTGAGAAAGTCCATCAACTTATGCAGAAGAGGTAGTTTGCAGCCACCAGTACACATGCAGATGGAATGGGAGCATACTGAAAAGCTTTTACTGTCTCATTTGACATTTTTGCTTATATTTCAGAAGATAATTCTAACAAAGTAATCTAATATCAAGAAAGCATTTATTTTTGAGAATGGTGCAAAGCATGTCAGACTGACAGACCTGGAATCTTCCACTGAGCCTTAAAATTTAGTGTGGAAAGTAACTAAACAATCTTCTCCATCAATATCACTCCACTGCTGCTTTGAGAACAATGCCAAAATTTTGCCTGGATGCCACCCATTCCGCCACTAACCTTAGAAAAAATTATAGGTGGACAGTTCGGTGTCAAACACTGTGATGAGATCCAACACACACTTTACACAAAGTTGGGCTCACCCTAGGAAATATGTAGGTGACTTCAAATGTTTCCTCTGAACAGGCATCAGATCCCTTTACTGCCATTCAGTACACCTTGGCAAAAATATTCTTAATAATCATCCTAACCATATTTTTTCCCCTCTCACAACTAAAAAAGATGTATGGATACAGACACCACAACACTGAGACCAATGACCACATCCCAGAAAATTCACTGGGAGCAGAACTGGATCCTGTCCCATGGGCTGGAACTTGCATTTCTCATTGAAAGGAGAGCTTAGTAATGCAGTTTGGTGAGACTGCAGAAAGGCAGGACAGAGAGGGAAGAGTCCACAGCTGCCCAGCCCCAGCCTAAATCAAGAACAGGAGTTATGGACTATAATTCCCACTATTAGCATAAACACTTTCAGGGACACTACACTGTCTGGGAATTAGCTTTAGCAATGCCTCACTAATATTCCCCTGACCTCGCCCCTCCCAGCACATCCTCTTTACATTTACACCAGGTGGTGAAACTCGAGTAGCTGGCAAAAAAAGTCCTGACTGTGATAGAGACACAACCCAAACTGAGAAATCAGGGAAGGCTGCAGATGCAAAGCCACTCTCCTCCACACCCATGACAGAACAGGAGCATCACACTGGTGCTGCTGGGATATGTAGGGTTACTGGCTTGTCCGTTATGTCTCCTGCTCCTCTGACTGCAGCCTGGGTTGTTCAGCAGGGTTAATTCTAGTTTGTGCAGTAAGCACGCAGAGGCAGGTTTTGGGGGGCAGAACCTGACAGTGAGCAGGTCTGCACATATTGGGCCATCTGTTTCAGGTTGGAAAAACATCATCAAAAACGGAAACATTTCAAACGATTAAATGTATCAAAGGAATTCTAAAGATCATATCCCACATCCACAAAAGTAAGAATGAAGGTTTTAAGGAAAGACTCTTAAGTTTTTTGAAATCTCTTCAGATGTACGGTAACATTTGTTTTGAGTAGTGTTTGGAGTTCCTCAAACAAGACTTATGATTCGGTATACACAGTATCACCATTAGCTGTTTTCTATCGGGACAACCTGAGGCAATTTTTTTTCCCCACCATGTGTGATTTCAGTAAAACGACCTGTCTTCAAAGTTTTGTTATGAATCACGGTTCTTCGCCTCAATATTATTTCTAGATAACTTCAGCCAGAGAAAACACCTCTGAGCTCTACGGCGATCTCTCCTTTTGCCTGATCGTAGCTGTACCACAAGCCACCCTGTCCCAGATTTGGGGAGGGGAGGCGGAGGGGGTCCCTCCGAAAAGTTACGTCTGCATCCGGCACTGCCGGCCGGGCTCAGTCAGCCGGGGATGCCCCTCGCTCCCCGTCGCCCCCGACTCGCTCCCCCACCCCGCTGCTCCTCCGCTCTCCTGCATCCCCAAAGCCCAAGCCCGGCGCTGCGCTGCCCTGCGGGCTCCCCCCTCCCGGGCACGGAGCAGACCCCGCGGGCTGCGCCCCGTCCCTTCCCCGTGCGCCCCCAGCCCCCAGCAAGGGCGGGCTGCTCCCGGCGGCAACGCTGCCCGCCCCGGCCCCGCTGCCGGGCGCTCACCCGCCCCCTTGCCCCCGCTCCCCGCTCACCTCGTCCCTCCGCCGGGGCTGCTCCTGCCGCCACCAGCGCCTGCCCTTACTCCGGCGCTGGGCAGGGCGGCGGCAGCATCCCCCGCCGGCCCCCCAGCTGCCGCGGCGGCACTTGCAGCCTCACGGGAACCGGCGGCGAGGGGAGGAGGGGGGTGGGGGAGAGAGAAACCCCTGGCCAGGGCCCCGTCCCAGCCCTCCCCGCCGCCTCCGGCACCCGGACCCGTTCCCACGGGCCGCGCAGGCGGGGCGGGCGGCGGAGACCGCGGGGACCCGCCCGGGCGCGCCCCGCTCCCAGGCTCGGCAAAGCCCGGCCGGGGCACCGGGCACACCGCCGGGCGTGGGGTGGTGGGCGAAGCCGACACCTCTGCTCGGCTTCACCAAGGTTTTTTGCAGCGGGGAACTCACGGGGAACTCACTTGCAGCGGGGAACTCAGCGGGGAACTCACTTGCCCCTCACGGGCAAGTTCCCACGCGGGGCAGCGATGCGCCGGGTGCTGCGTGTGTGCCGGCACTCGCCGGGCTGGCACCAGAGCCCGGAGCCCTGTGGCGGGGCATTGCCGTGGGGAAGGAAAGCATCCCTCGCTCCGTTTTCCAGAAGGTAGAAGCGAGGTTGGACTCCAGTTCACGCTGGGAAATCTCCAGCCTTCTGCTCTCTGTTGTTCCCCTGTTGCTTGAACTTGATGCAGTGAAGACAGTGCCAGAGACCTGGATCTCCGAAACAGAAAATCCTCATCTCTGTCTGTACCGTGTTCTGTGGTTGTGTGCATACATATAACCCCACTTTTGCTTTATTCACCCAAATGGACAATTTATTTGGATCTTAAGAAACGAAATACAGAAAAAAATGTTTTCATCAGTATTTGCTAGCACTTACCTTAAACTTATTTTCACATCCAAAGTTCAACATTGGTTGAGAGCCACACTGTCTTTTGGGATCATTACACAGTTTGTATCTGAAGCTCATCTCTTAGGCGTATATCTGAAGCTTATCTCTACTGCTTTTTTAAGATATCATGCTGCGTGTAGCTCTATACTCAGATTCTTGTGCCATTCTGCAGCTCAATGGTCTGGATATGTTCCAAGGGTTTAGTTGCAATTTTCCCAAGATAATAACAACGAAAATGTTGTCAGAGTTTCAATGTACTGGTGAGAGTGACACTTAGAATATATTAAAAGTGTATGGTAGTTTTCATCCTGAAGAGTAGACACAAGACCTTCACTTCTGAAAGAGATTCACAAGGCTTAACTTTAGTAAATGACTAGTCCATATATTTTTGCAGAACTACCAATGCTTTCAAACCCACCTGGATCCTCAAACAGCATTGCACAAATCAGGAAGCAGTTAATTTTGCAGTTAATTTATTTTCTCATTTCTACTGCAGTACAATATTTTTTTAAAGAAATAGAGCAACATCCTTAGGAGTTATTAAAGTATAATTCTATAATCATAATGAAAGGACCACAGTTTCCAGATTATAAAAATATTTTACAGATTGCAAAGGTGAATGAATAACTCTTAATCATGCTTAATTGGAAGAGGTTCTAGAGAAAAGGTTTAGAAATGCAGAGAATTCACTGTTAAGGTTAAACTAAACATCTTTAGGCACCCAAGCAAATCTAGCAGTTATAGGCAGCAGTCTAATGTGTTAATGTTTTGAATCCCAAATAAAAATAAACTCTTCTATTAAGAAATATTAGAGATTTCTTTGTACACCATGTTTTTGGAGTCACATTTTCCAGGACTACACCAGAGCATAGCAACAAAACTAAATTTTCTAAAGTCTGATCTCTGGTTGTAGAGAAACTGTAGAAGAAGAGGAAGTTGGTTATTTGGAGGAAACACCTTGATGTAGTTATGTGACATAGGCAGAAATGATGGAAGAAACCAAAACATTTAAAGTAGGAAAGGATCCAGGCCAGATGTCACAAAATGACTGTGGTGCCTTTCCAAACTTCATCCACAATATCTGACAGACAGATTTTGTTTTATTCATTGCTGTGCCAGCCCCGCCTAGCCAATAGTGGAAATTATGCCATAGATTTTCTCTAGCTCCGTGGAGGAGACCATGGACTGGAGTAGCATCTGTAGCCACCTAGACCTAGCTGTGGATTTATGCGTGTAGTGCAACTTACGCTCAGCACTAAGGCAAATAGGGTCTCAGGGACTCTCCCTTATGGCACAGTTGGACCAGCTCATGTAGGTTGCCAGCTCTTTTGATGCTGCCTTTGGTGGCCCCTGGTCAGGGATAACTGATCTGTTGCATGACATTGCAGACACATCTTACATCATCTGTGAGGATGACTTTCTCCCCTCCAAGTTAATCTACTGAGTAATGAGAATAGGAAATGTGCAGATGCCATGAGGTGACAGAGTCCCACAGAAGCATGGGGAATGGTAAAGTCATGTGTTGATTTGAACAGGGCAGGTGACAGCTTATAAAGCAGAGAAGTAAGGGTTGCTCTCTGCGTATAGCGATTTTGTTCTTGCAATGATGGTCCCTACTAGGTGTGAAGGACAAAATAATACTACAAATGGGGCTACAGAAGGATTTTCCTGCAGAAGCTCTGCAGACGGTTAAGAGGACAGTTACATCCATATCTCTAACCAGCAAGCTCTGGACAAAGATGAAGGTGACCTCCCAAACAGAAGTCTTGCAGCTCTCAAGGGCAGCAGTTAGGCAGAAGGGTGTATTGGCACTAGGACTGGCTTGGTGCTCCAGTAAGTTAGCCTATTATCTGTGCCTCTTACAAAAGGTGTGCATGTGGCTGGAGAAGAAGAAAGCGCCAGGAGTGAGGCGTGAAGGCTAGATGGCAAGGCGCAAAGTCAGGTGGCCTAACTGGAAAGTCTGATGCTCATTCAAGCAAAGCTTGCTGATGATGCAGCTGGTGCTTGTCAGAGGTATGCCTAATGCTACAGGTAAGGGTGCAACTGGCTTGAGCCAGTTGCCTGGGAAGCTGAAGTCCAAATTTGAGCCACATTACCAATGGCTTAGCCTCGTGAACAGGGCCCAATGTGCTGAAGAGAATTTTATATATAAAGCCTAAAACAGGCTCTCCTTTGTTTTGTTCTTTTACATAAGTTCAGGAAAGTACATGATAGGAAAACAACTATGTCTGCCTCATCTTCTTAAGTTGTTTTTAGTGCTAATAAAAGAAGCCGGGCTGATAGTCTGAAGACAGCACTCTGAAGACTTACAACCCAGAAAACTGAGGTCTTCCTTCCGGTGGGCAGACACATCATAAACGGCAAGGCATACTCCTGTCTCCCTCTATCCCAGAATGTTCCTCATCTTGGATTTTTATAGAAGAAAAGGATTCAAGACTTCCTCTCTGCTGAGAATGAATGATGAGTACTCAGAACAAATACGTGCAAGCTGAGATTTGACTGGGATTCAGAGAAAATTTGAGCTGTTAGGTTGTGAAGGAAATGCCAGATAGGGGCAGGGGCAGTTAGTGGTGTGTGAAGCTGACATATTTTGGCTGTGTAAGTGAGGCTATATCACTGTCTAGTGGCTGTCCCATGGAACACAAGTCCCTTCACTGCAGCTAGACTTTATGGATGCACCACGTGCTCAAATACAGAGTTCTGCATTTTTAAAATTAAAAATTCCTCTTCCCCTGCTGAGGACGATGAAGTCTTTGTATTTGCAACACATGGCTCTCTTACAGAGGAACAGATTTGCTCTTGGAGGATAGCTGATGTTGTTTTCTTCAGTGCAGGAATGAAGAAAGAAATCAGCACTTGGTGTAGTTTCCTCTGGGTGAGTAAATGCAGCAAGGACTGGACTGGTATTACACTACCCAAAATGATATCTACTGGTCCAGCTAAGGAGTGAAATACAAACAAAGCAAAATCTGAATTAAAGGCTGCTAGAGAGAGACAGCACCCAGTGTGCACCGGGTAGAATCAGCAGCTCTGTGGACTGAGAACAATCCAACAACAACTCCAGCCCAGCTCCATAAATGTTATTGAACAAGTCTCATGAAGGTGTGTCCTATGTGAATTAGCCTTAAACAAAGAGGACTGAAAATCTTAAGCCCGTTCCTTCTTCCTCCCTGCTGTCTTGTTTCAAAAAGTTGAAAAGTCATGATTAAGTTGGCTGAACTTGTTATTTAATATATTTTATTTAGTTTGTATCTATGATTTTTTTAAATATTTACCATATTTCTACAGAATGGTGACTGTTTTCATAGAAACTGGAGATGGAAGAGACCCAGAGTAAGTTCACATCCAGTCCATCCCCCCTGCTGCCACTGCAGAATTGTTCTGCATGAACATTTTCCAGGATCACCTTCAAACTCATTTTGTAATGTTCTGATTCCTGGGGAGGGGGATCTGTGTTCCTCATGTAAAGATCTAGAAATAGATGCTGATGTCCATTCTTATCTTTTATTTTCTTCTTTGTCTCTTCATCTTCTTTGTTCTCCTTTTCCTTTTTCAGGTACAAGCACTTTTATTTTGTTGTCCTTAAGGGTTTCTTCTCCCTCCTTGGCTTTTTTATAAAGGATCTGTGCAGTTGGGCAGGGCTACTCTGGCAGAAACAAGCAGCCTAAGCGATATCATTTGAGCAGTTATTTGTTGAGCAACCCTGGAATAACCTGCCCTGGGGAGTACGAAAACAAACAAACAAACAAACAAACAAGCAACAAAACAAAAGCTCCAAGGTATTTGCTGAATGCCAAAGCAGAAGCACACAGAGAGCATTACTCTATTAATCATGTCTAAGCACACTCTTCTTAAAACCTTTTATTGTTGTAACTTTTCAGCAATGAATTTTCTATATGATTTATATGTAGCTCCTTCGTTTATCACTCAGTACTTGCATCTGTTGGATCTGTAAGTCACATTTAGCCTATTTGGGGCAGCTTAGTGAGCAAGCTGTTTTCCTTCATGACAGAGTCATCTTAGTGCTTCAGGATCATGGATCAAACAACAATTTCATATCCACACTTTATGATTGCAAAGAAAACTTTTCAGATGTGAGCCAGTCAAAATGGATGTGGTGATTGATATATGCCCCTGAATGCTGCCAGCTTCAAAAAATAATTCTGAGAGGTAGGAATTGCTTTCTGTATTTCATTTCCAGAGCCCCTTAACAACTATTTAAAAATCACTGTGGCGAACAGTATCTGTGTTTGCTCACAAATGAAAAGAGACAATTAGTGTGAAAGGACAGGCTGCTGAGGATAAAGCTTTCCCATGTTAGCACAATAACTGAACTGAAGACAACATTTACTAGGCTTTGGCTGCCTGCTGGCTCCTCCTGTATTCACTGATCTTCTTTCCTCAGTCAGTTTTCTCTCCCCCCCTACCCCGTCCTTTTTTTTTTTTTTTTTGTCCTTCTAATATTAGTTCTTTCATTGTCTTCCCTCACTTTCACACCTGTATTTCTTCTCTATATTTCCAAAATTTGGTTCAGAAGAGCTACAGAAAAAAAAAATCTCACACACTCTGCCCTCTCTTTTGCCTCAGACTGAAGCACAGGGGCATCACTTTTCCCTGAGGCAATAGTGACTAGTAAGTCCACAGGTCTGCAAAAGGTTACACATTTTGTGCCAGTCTGCAATTAGCGCAAGTGTAGTGTTGGGATGGAGAACTGTCAAACCTAACTTCAAAGGAGGCTCTCCAATATCCCTTCAGCACTGACAACCTAAGCAAAATTATACCTTAGTATTAAACACAAAAATGAAAACACGTTGAAATTAGAAGACTATGAAGTTACAGCTGAATAACTTAAGAAATTCACACCCCACCCCCGCCTCCTTTTACAAGTGCTTTTGGAGGACCTATATATATGTATTCAAAAATTTCAAGGTCAAAACTGAACCTTAAGTGCTCATTTACTCTTGAGAAACCTCTTGATCTTCATTCATGTGCCCCTAGCTTCTGTCCTTCCTGATTTCCTGCTTTGTTTCTATGAAGAGAACAAGTCACTGAGGTGCTGTTTTTTTACCAGATTTCTAGCCACAGTCACATGGTGTTGCTTTTCTGGGTTCTTCTCTCAACTCCTTTCTCTTGTAATTTCTGTTCCACTTCTGTGTTGCATACAGGATCTTTCCCCAAATTGTAGCACTCTGTATTTACAGTCCAAATAATAAACAGCCTTCTAAGAGCAGTAGTACCTTAATTAGCTCACAAGCAAAAAATAATTTTAGAACGCTATTTATTTAAAGAGTCAATTCTTTTTCATGCAGTTGGACATGTAAGCAGATTTTGAAAGACTGACTTCGGTGTGCCATGGGATTTGTGTTTGGTTTTGGTCAGTTCAGGTATTATCTGTCTGGATAAACATTAACTGAGAGATGGATCTTAAGTACAGCTGCTATCATGGTTAATTATTTATGATGATGAAGGTTAATAGCTTCTTTTTCCTACAGTCTTTGTAAGTGAAAGTTTTACCGTAGTAAAGGCTGAATGCTAATGCATTCTTCCATAAAAATCACAGATCTGCCTTTCTACAAAATAGTTGCTTTCTCTCGTTTTTTCTAATAACAATAGTCAGATGAAGAACTGTCAGTGCAAGCTGTGATCTGTAATGAAGCTCCTTTAGGATACTCAATATATAACATGTAACAGAAGGTTAGTGAAAGTGTAAGGTTCCCTAACAAGATCTGAACCTCCCCTTGGAAGTGCCTGTCTCTATCTAGTAGAGAGGGAGCATGGAGCAATTTTGCTCCTAATCAAGGTATTTCAGTCAGAACCTTAAAGTTTGGATGGAAAAAATAAAAAATCAGAATGAATCTAGTTCTCATTATCTTTTTAGATTCACACGAAATGCCATTCATCTTGCCTCGGTACTTTCACTCATTCATTCACAATTCAATCTCTCCAGCTGTGCTTGGGTTATTCATGATAAGAAATTCACACACATTGACACTTGCACATGTATTCACTATGGTTTATTCCGGAACTGCTATAAAAGCAGTTGGAAATCTCAGTAGATATGTAGATGAACTTCAAGTTCACCTGAACAATGCTTCACAGAGAATAGTTAAGTTATAAATCGAAGATATTCTGCCTTTGTATCTGTGCGGCTGTGACAACAGATGGAACAGTGTATCAAGAGCAAGTGTTCTCACTTTAAGACAGATGGCCTTAAAATTGGAGAGGAGCAAGAAAAAGGGCATGAGAATTACTAAGTATTTGGAAAAAAAAAAGTCTCTGAAAATTTTAAAGAAATAGATTTGTTTAGTTTATAAAAAAAGGAAGGTAAAGATGTTACTTTATCACAGTCTTCAGATATCGACGTAAGAGGAAAAAAAAGAGTTAATAAAGAGCTCTTCAGTTTCTTAGTAAAAGACAGTTTATGGCAGTAAAGCAAACACACTTGTTTGGTATTCCAAGCTAGGCAAAAATATATGGGTATACTCTTGACTCCTCAGAAATGGACAGACACCCATTTGCTTGTGTTTATAATCAGATACATAAAAGGACAAAAGTATGACAAGAGACATTTATTGGAATTTGAATTTAAGCAAATTTAGACTTGAAATCAAGTAAATTTCATAAATATTATTGACAAATTGTTGTCAGAACAATAACCAACATCCTCCTGCAATGAAAATCTTTTCAATTTAAAACATGTTTTTTTCTTTCTTTTTTAAAAGCCAGACATTTATTTCAAACCCCACAGTCTCTGTTACAGAATAGGTCAAACTACACTTTTGCAGTGCTTACTCCTGTCTTTGCATCCTCCCACACTCTGAATTTATGCCTTTATTACAGTATTGTTTCATCATCAGTCTTAATAAAGTTCACATTAACCACCTCTGCTTTCCTGTCAAACGGTCACACAAATGGTTCAGCCATTACTGAATAAATCTAGTCATTAAAGAAAGGAAATACTTAATCTTGTGTTTTGAGCCACAGCTACTAATGGGATGATATAGCATCTGTAATGTACATCAGAAAGTAGATTCTGTTTCTTTTTAAAAACATAAAAGAAATTTAAAATGATATGATGTTGCATTTTTTTTTTTTTTTGTCACATACCTCTCTGCCCTTATCTTGTCTTAGAATATGCTTCCAGGCCAGAGTGAGTCTTCAGGCTTTTATAGACAAGAACACAGAAGTTTCTTTTTTTTCTTTCTTTTTTTTTTTAATAGTAATTGCTCATAATGTTTGAAAAGCAAGTGAAGAACATTGTTATGTTTGGATATATATCCCACTACTTTTTTTTTTTTTTACATTCATCTTGTTAGGTTCTATGACAAAATGTCTCAATTAAGGAAGTATTTTACTTCTTGGAAAGTTCTCTGCTCCAAAGACACACTTGGTTGAGTATTGCCTCGTCTTTGCAGATAGAACTCACCTCACTTTAATTAATATCCATATTCAGTATTGCAGAGATTAGTTTCAGATAGTTACAGGACTGAGTAATTCCACTCCTCCTAGGCAGTGATTTATTAGACATGTCTTTAGTGCTGGATATTTGAAAACCATTTTCCATATTACCAGCTGTAACTTGATCTAATTGTCTGTAACAAATCTTGGTAGGATCTTGTTTACCTCATTATCTGCCAGGGACTGGCCAGTTTAACTAACTGATTTCACGGCTTCATCCAGTTCTCTGCCTGAGATATTTGTTGTAATTCAACAACTAGGTCACTATTGAAATAAAGTATATGGGTTTATTATTGTGACAACAATCATTCTGGATATTTAATAGAGAGAAAGGGCCTAACAAGATACACAGATGAATATCATATATCACCAAGCATTCAGGTCTATTCCTCTTGTGGCCAAAAGACACTATGCCAGACGTATCTCCTTCAGTGTCTGTAGACAAGACTGTGGCTCCTTGAAAATCCTCCTAACAGAGGCACAAAATTAAGAAATTCTTACTTTTCTCCCTTGGCCCTAAGCACTCATCCACATCCCTATTCACCCTTCTTTGCTGCGTTAGTATAGTTGCAGGGATGGACAGGAAATTGGGCAATTCATCTGAATGAAGAATCCCAATTAAATACATATATATATATATTTCTTATATATATATATAATTCAGTCCTGTTCCCTGTACTGCCGTACAATCATTAGTATCATCACAACTGAGGGGCCTAGATGGGAATAGAAAGGTGGACCTACCTGCATCAGAAAAAAATATTTATAAGTGGCCCTAAAGAGTGTCTTTGTTCCTTGAAGGTTCCTGAAACTATTCTGAGAAATAACCCAGAACACATGAATTAACTTGAGGTAGATTCTTGCAAGTGGCTAGCCCTTGCTTAGGAGTTCTCAAAATACTTTTGTAAGCTTAAGTCATTCTTCAGCTTGAAAGGTCCCCTATTCTTTCTATAATCAAGTTTCAATCAGACATTAATTCATGCTTTTGCTTCTCAATGTTCACCTCAAATTCCTAGGAATTTGGGTTAGAAAGAATGATACAAGTACATTCATAATCTAGCTACTCAATTCATTACACATTTTCAACTTTAAAACTACAGCAAACACTTTACACATAACTTAATTGTTATTACAAAGGGTCAAAAATCAGTATCATCACTTCATAGTTTTTCAGTCTCGGATGACTGAATGACAGCACTCAGATATGATATTTCAGTATTCTGTAGTCTTAACATTCAAATTACACCTTTTGCTTTATGTTGATCATTGTGTAGTCCTCCGTCAGTTGTAGTCACACTTACTGCTTTTACCACTTGCCTTCTCTTTTAGTCTTTTATCATTACACTTGCTTTGCATTGTTTGCTTTTCTACGTAGCACTTGCCACACTTAGAAAGTATTGTAGCTATTAATTTTTTAACTTTCCCAGAACCGAAATTACTTTGTTTGGAGGTTGAAATAAAATCATCATACATCATTTTGCAAGGCAGAAGAAAACATTTGGCAGTGTAGCTTGGTGTTAGCAATATTTTTCAAATTTATTTTTCTGCTGCCTATTTGTTTTGGGTGATGGCAAAGATGACTGTTTTGCAGTCGTTGCATGCTTGTCTTCATTTTTTTGTGGTTGCTAATTTTGTTTATTTTATTTCATATTACTTTTAGAAGTACTTTTCTAGTACAAAAGGACTTACAGTGATTACAACTGGTTGCTATTCAGCTACCATTTTTTTTCTTTTCAGCTTCTTGTTGAGTCTAGTAGACTTGTAGATGCCATGGGAAGACTAAAACTCTAACATGCCCACATCTTGAAAGCTGTCCTCAGCTCTGATCTTTCCCACTGCAAAGAGAAGTTAATGGAACTGAGAGGGGTACGAAGTAAAGGATTAAGAATAATCAGCAGACTGGAATTATGTCATTAAGGGGAGACTAAAAAGGATGTTCACTTTGCAAAAGAGATAGCTGAGGGCTGTTGTGATAGAGGTCTGCAAAATCATGAATGGTCTGGAAAAAGCAAATAAGGAATTTGCTATTTCCCATAAGACAAGAAGTGGAGTGGGAAGCAAGTAAAGCAATATCAAGAAGTGCTGAACAAACAAAAGTGTGGAGTACCTTTTCTGCACATATTGTGTAGTTCAGTGACAACGGGTGCCACTTGAGAGGCAACCTCATGAGA
This sequence comes from Cygnus atratus, assembly GCF_013377495.2. Classification (NCBI taxonomy): domain Eukaryota; kingdom Metazoa; phylum Chordata; class Aves; order Anseriformes; family Anatidae; genus Cygnus; species Cygnus atratus. The sequence goes on along the minus strand of NC_066362.1, from coordinate 99,991,225 downwards.
GGAACCTCATGAGAGGAACCTCATTATGCTCAACAAGGGTAAGTACAGGATCCTACACGTAGGGAGGAATGATCCCAAGCACCAGTACAGGCTGGGGCGTGACCTGCTCTGCAGAGATGGACCTGGGAGTCCTGGTGGACAGCAGGCTGACCACCAGCCAGCAATGTGCCCTTGTGGCCAAGAAGGCCAATGGTATCCTGGGCTGCATTCAAAAAGTGCTGCCAGCAGGTCAAGGGAGGTGATCCCCCCTCTCTACTCAGCCCTGGTGAGGCTACACCTGGAGTATTGTGTCCAGTTCTGGGCTCCCCAGTACAAGAGGGACATGGAGCTACTGGAGCGAGTTCAGAGGAGAGCTACGAAGTTGCTTAGAGGACTGGAGCACCTGTTGCATGAGGACAGGCTGAGAGAACTGTGCCTGTTTAGCCTGGAAAAGAGAAGACTGAGGGAAGACCTTATCAATGTGTATACATATCTGAGGGGAGGGTATTGAGAGGATGGAGACAGTCTCTTTTCAGTTGTGCCCAGCAACAGGATGAGAGGCAATGGACACAAAAGGAAGTTCCAGCTGAATATGAGAGGGCACTGTGAGGGTGACATAGCACTGGCACAGGTTGCCCAGAGAGGTTGTGGTGTCTCCTTCTCTGGAGATATTCAAAACCTGCCTGGATGCCATCCTGCACAATGTGCACTAGGTGATCTTGCTCTGCAGGGGGGTTGGACTAGATGATCTTCAGAGGTTCCTTCCAAACCTGGCCATTCTGTGATTCTGTGATTCTGTGATGCCAAGAGGACAAAACTATGAGTGGGTTCAAAATGGGATTAGGCAATCTCATGAAAAAAGTCTCCATTAATGACTGCTCTGGATTGTAGGGAGGACTTGAACTGGTGGAGAGAACTGAACCACACATGGGCTGTTCTCATGTTTACCACTGGCTTACAGAGCTACTATGCTATCTTCTTAAGTGGACCTACAGTATAGAGCATGGCTGTTCTTACATTTGGAAAGCTGGGATGGGGGAAGGAGAGGGAGATGGAGTGGTGAGTTGCGTGCATGAGGATATGAGATTGATTCATCAGTAAGAATGTGCTGACTACTAGTTGACTGCTAAATGGGGAAGGTAGAGATGGAGAGATGAGGGACAAAAACCTCTCTTTTCCTCTCTTTGTCCTGTATTTTCAAGTGACTTTGCAATTTTCAAAGTGTGAGGCTACTCTTTTGTTTCATTTCTCACGTTTTCATTCTATTTATGTCCATTTGGCTTGGGCAAATGGTCTTTGTTTTTTAGTCTTTAAAACATGATCACCATACAATGCGTATGTAACATGCTCATGACCATCTCTGTTCCTATTTCTATTCCTGCTCCTTTTATAGCCCCACAATGTTCCCTAAAACAAATACAAGAATCATAGAATCATAAAAACAAATAGGTTGGAAAAGACCCTTAAGATCATCAAGTCCAACTACCACTAAACTACATCCCTAGGCACCACATCCACATGTCTCTTAAATACCTCCCAGATGGTGACTCCAGTTCCTTGGGTAGTACCATCCTTTCCATGAAGAAATTCTTCCTGATATCCAGTCTAAACCTCCCCTGGCACAACTTGAGGCTGTTTCCTCACGTCCTATCCCTTTTCACCTGAGAAAAGAGACTGACACCCACCTTGCTTACAACCTCTTTTCAGGTAGTTGTAGAGAGCAATGAGGTCTCCCCTCAGACTCGTTTTCTCCAGACTAAACTACCCCATTTCCCTCCAACACTCCTCATATGTCTTTCCTAGTCCTTTAACCAGCTTAATTCCTCTTGTCTGAATACATCCAGCAACTCAATATCCTTCTTATAATTAGAAGCCCAAAAGTGAACACAGTACTCGAGGTGTAGTCTTACCAGCAGCAAATACAGAGGGACAATCACTTCCGTAGTCTTGCTGGCCATACTATTTCTGATGCAGGCCAGGATGCCACTGGCCTTCTGGGCCACCTGGGCACACTACTGGGTCGTGTTCAGCCAGCTGTTGACCAGACCCCCCAAGTCCTTTTCTGCTGGGCAACTTTCCAGCCACTCTTCCCCAACCCTTAGAGGCAAAGTATCCTTCATATATCTTCTGCCCTGAAGTAAACCTTCTACATTCCATACAATCTCCTTTGTCACCAGAAGTCCTATAAAAATTCAATTTCTTCTGTAGGCTGCTGTTCTTCTCTTCTAGACATTGTATTTCTTATTTCAGACCAGCTGCTTAAATGTTGCTAGTGGTTTCCCCTTGTTGTGCACCTGATGTATAAACAAAGGTCTTTTGTACAAAACAAAGTCGAGTTATCGTCTTTGATCAGATTGTTTGGATCAGGTTCAGCTGACAACTACAGAGTTGTTTTTCCACCCCTATGCATTTTCAACATGCTGCAAATCCCTTATGCTTGTGGGATTTCTTGTTTGTTTGCTTGGGTTTCTTCAGAGGTTAACTTCTTCAAAGATTAGTGTTGAAAAGAGAGGAATGCAGCAAATTTCCCAGATCCTGAGGAGCAAAGCATATGTGTTGCTGGCAGAATATGAATGCTAAGAAACACCTTGGATGCCATCAAGCTAAAAGCATAAGGGCTGTGAAGTCAAAGAGTGTATCCACAGGAAAACAGTGAAGCTGAAGCTGTTAGGCCATTGAGCATATGGTGCATATGTGAAACAGATCTTCAAGATCAAAGGTTAAAAGTTATTTTTTAACTCATGTAAACAGTTCTTTTGTGCTTCCACAGTGCCTTTTGTCTAGGGATGCTAAAGCGCTTTTGTAGCTTGGGGGACCATTACCTTATCTAGCAATCAGGGACACTAATGTGCAGAGAGTTGAGATGCAAAGCCAAGTCACGCAATCAGAAAGTAAGGGCTGGCAACAGTGGAGACTGCTCCTTTTTCTGTGGACCTTGTTCTTATAGCATGAAAGATCTAATTTTTAAAGGGGCCAAATACTTTGATATTAGCATATTAATAAATGGACTAACCCATCCTATAGACAAAAAGACCAGCAAAACACGACTTTGTAGTAAAATCCCCGTGATTTCCCAAAAGGGAGAATGATACCTACCCAGTCTAGGAAGTATCATTTTCCCATTTTAGAGATGAGATACTCAACACTCAGTCTTGTGTTCTAATGAATGAACATTTGCAACAATTACGTATTTACAGATCTACCCTGTCCACCTTTGTAAGAGCACAAATACTGAAACACATGCAGCTAGACAATGCAGCAACATTTATTTATTTATTTATTTGAAACTGGGCCTTACTGCAGACTCTGATTGACTCTCTGAGCTGTAAGTATCAAGTCCCCAACTGGGAAGTTGTATATTGCTGTACTAATGCAGTCAGTATAAAAGAAATTCTTTACTGCTTACAGAGCCTGACAACAGCAATCCAGGAATGTTTTGTCCAAAGTACTAAACACAAGTGCTCGAGGTTCAAATTCAATTTATGCTTTTAAGTGCTTACATATTTCCTCACTTGCCCTCATCAGGCAGGAATGAAACTAGAAATAGCATAGTACTACTGTATGGATTGATCAGATTGCTCTTGTAGTATTTCATACCCTGGAACTGAAATATGAAGTGGTTCCTTCTTTGATCTAGAAAGTCTGAATAACACCTAGAGTACCAAAGTACAGGAAAGGGCATGATGGAATGCATTCATTTTGCCAGAGCCTGTGATTTTAAATGAACCACACTAAACAGAAGCAGATGTTTGGAAAACAGGCAAAGTTATTGGCAAAGACCCTAGTATGAACTGCTTTAGAAGAGTGCCTGTGCCTGATTTGCAATATTTGGATAGGCATCCATGAGATAACAATTAATTAAATAAATAAAGTTTACAAAGGAGTCTCAAGTATTTTTTTGTTGTTTTTGTTTCTATGAAGGTCAGATTTTCAAGTATCTTTTCTTCCTGAAGTGGCATGAAGACCCTCAGCTTATAAAACATAGTGAAAGGAAATTCTGTGGGAAATAGTCTATGGGAAAAAAAGATCGGGAATATTTGAAATGTTGTTATGCTGATTTTGAAAACCACTTTTTCTGTTTGAGCTTCTGAACATTTTAAGCCTTTTAAAACATAAATATTGGAAACAAAAAAGATTTTCCAGTTGAAAAAAGAAGGCTTCATTATGAAAACATTAAATTCAGCTGTCATAACCTCATATTTTTTTTTTCCCAGACTTTTACTGAGTCAATTTATGAAAAGCTGTTCTTTCTCACTAGTGTGGCTGGTTACAGTAAATTAGCTTTTTCTAATGAACAATGTTACTTCAGAAAATTCATAGGCAGTTTTAAGGATTGTGTTTAAAAGCAATGCAATATTCCTCAGATGAGGGCCTGGCAGCACATGCTGCTTGTCGGTCATGAACACATCATCACCTGATGGTAGCTAGCTTTTATCAATAGCTGTCAAAGGATCAGCAAGACCGCACAGAAAAAAAGGTGCTGATGCAGGTATCCTGAGTAGGAGGCCTGATCATGTAAGATAAAGAGGAGATAACATGATTATTTTATTTTATTTTATTTTTTTACAGGGGTTGGAATTGCTGGAGGCATCAATTAACAACACAGATGTATGCACAGAGAAGCACATTCCTCATGGATGCAAATGACTCAAGAAATAATTTACAAGGTAAGCTATTTCTATATTGTCCCATCAAAGTAAAATTTAAAAGTTCATGATCAGGTTAGTAAGCTGGTTCTTAATGCCTACTGACAGCTTCCTGGCACTTCCTACCAGCTGTATCTGCACTATACTGCTGATGCAGTGTATTTTCTTAGGTGGCTGGGAACTGAACAGCAATGGGATTGCTATGGAAAATCTATTAACACTGATGTGTACTGGCTGTATGTGTGTTATGGTTTAGGATCCAGGAACCATGGAGATGCCAATGGCTTGTTTAAGAGATGCAGTATTAATAAAAGATTAAGTATTCTTGTTTGGATGTATGACAAGCAGGGATATTTGCTCTAGATAGTAAAAAGCATATTCTGACAAGAAAATAGGATACTTAAACCAATAAATCAATACTTCCTTTAATCCACCTTTGCCAAATTGCTACTTCTAAGCTTCTGACTTATTTGTTTCCTCCATTGGGCTCTTTTTCCCTTGCAGATCAAAGTTCACTCAGATTAAAAACTTGCTTGTAACAGATTTGCAACTCAGAGACATCTACATATAAGGAGTGGCTGAGGTCACTAGGCCATTTCAGCCTGGAAAAGAGGAGGCTGAGGGGAGACCTCATGGCGGCCTACAGCTTCCTCACAAGGGGGAGTGGAGGGGCAGGCGCCAATCTATTCTCTTTAGTGACCAGTGATAGGACCTGTGGGAATGATGTCGCTGCAGCAGGGGAGGTTCAGGCTGGACATCAGGAAGAGGTTCTTCACCAAGAGGTTGGTCAGGCACTGGAACAGGCTCCCCAGGGACGTAGTCACAGCACCAAGCCTGTCAGAGTTTAAGATGTGTTTAGACTGTACTCTTTGTCATATGGTCTGAATTTTTGGGTAGACCTGTGTGGTGCCAGGAGTTGGACTTGATGATCCTTGCGGGTCCCTTCCAACTCAGGATATTATATGATTCTGTGATTCTATGATTCTGTATCTGCCCTCATACATACCTCAGTGCTACAAAGACAACAAATGCCTTCACCAATGCCTTTCTGCAACGTTAGTTTTCTAAATGTTTCTCCAGCTTTTCTTTGGAGAATATTCCAAGCTTTGCCTATTGCTCATTTATGTCGGATTATAAATCAGTTTGCAGCTAGCTGTAACAGCCATTTTCTTTCATTTTTTTCCTATCTATTTTCAAATGCAGAAAATGAACCCCTTAGAATTTTCAGCTAGTCAGCAGTCCTTCTGATTCTTTTTGAACCTTTTGTCTGTAGGCATTGTTAAACATTTGCTATGGTTCTCCTTGGATATTTCAGTAGTGAGTTGTTCCTCCCTAGAATGAATATGACACATACAGAATTAGATGGGCCTTCACACTGCTCCCTCACTGAAGGTAACAATCTCTCAGACACTTTTCCTATTGCAGAGTCATTCACAGGATGTTTTTTTTCATAGCAAAGTCTCCTGGAAAGGCAGTAGGAAATAACTCCAGGCCAGATCTCCATTCAAAATTTTCGCTTATTTATTTTCAAGTGGGGGCCAGGGTGCAGGAGAAAAGTCCTAAGAGTGATAGCCAATACCACCAGTGACTTGCTTTTTATTCTCACCACACATATTGTGCATCTTAATGCATCTTAATAATTTTTTGTCAATATGAGCCATCACAGAAGTTGTTTAATTATACACTTGTCTAGAGGACTAACAGGACAAGCACATTTCTCTTTCACTGAAAATAAATTCTACCTACCCGTTTGCTGCAGAATTTTCTTAACAGAATGGAGCTTCAGGCAAAAGACTTTACCCTTTCCCATGTAAAGGAACAGGACACACCTACACCTCCATATATGCACACAAACACAGGTTATTCTCCTGATGTTGATCTATGGATACTAAGATAAAAGATGAAACTGATGTTTCTACTGGTTCCAAGGGTGGCTCATGCAGGATCAGTTCCAGGGCCTGTTATGTCTTCTGATACAAAGATTCAGAATTTTGCCTCTTTACGCAGATCTTCTTAAGATTGGTTAAGAATGATTCTATCACTCATCTGCTATTATATAGAGACTATATATAATAGATATATATATATATAATAGAGAGCTATACAGACTGCAATTTTACTTCAAATTGTTCAGGTATATAAGGTAAAAATGAAAGGCAAAAAAATATAAAATATATAAAATATAAAAGATGTTCCTACTATAATGAAGGCATTAACAGCAACAGCTCAAGTAATACTGACGGCTTTCTTCCAGAATATTTTGTATTCCTGGAACATGCAGAACTGCCACCAGGACTGTAAGGGTAGGACATTTCCTATCTTTTTTGTTTGTTTGTTTGTTTGTTTCTTTTTTTGATGCACATGTGAAAGGGAGAAGGAGGAAAAGGGAGTGTAGTTTTAAAGTACATTTCAGACATTGCCAAGGCAAAAGCTTCAGTAAATATTGCTTGCATAACCACAGAATAAATGTACACAAAGACAAAACATCCCACAGAAGACCTGTACAAAGTAGGTGACATTTTTATATAAAGCCAAATAAATAGTCATGGTTATATATCCAAAACTGTAAATCCAGTGTGCCCTTCAGTTTACCTCCTAAAATGTGCAGGGAGAGCAAAACTTGGCTGCTAAAAATCCATAATGACAGGAATACTTGCTTCATTCTGACAGAGCCTTACATCTGCTCCTTTGCCCGCTACCCTAGAAGTGCCATAAGGACAATCTTTCCTAAAGATGTCAAGGTCCCCAGTGAACATGACATCAAGGGAATTATGTAGTTTGAATTTTTGGCCTGCAGTTGCAAAACAGTGCTTCAGGTGTCACTGTGACACCCCTACCCAGTGCCACACTTTCTAGCAATACCACTCTACGTTGCACAATGAGAGTTATTATGAGTGTGTGATAAAAGAGATGCAGGATCTTTCCCCTACAGGAAGGATCAACCTACCTGGATGGTTGGAAATTGTAATAGCACCATGTAAGAGAATGGATTTTTCACGTCTCAAATGGCTGATGTTCTACTGTATAAAGTGTTAGAGTATAAACTGAAAGGGTTTAATGCTATGCGTCTTGTTTTTTTCACAGTTATGCCGCATGAAAACTCTTAGGGTGCATTTTCTTCTCTGACCTTCTTGCTTTTAACAGTAATATTTAATTACCCGTTCTTTTTACATTGTTATTTATTTCTGAAATTATACTTGAAAAAAAGATTCAGAAAATACAGTTGAAAGAGAAGAGTATACAAAATAGAGTTGTACTGTACTACATAGCTTAACAAACACAGTACTTATACTGATACCTGTCTAAATATAGCAGAATTGCTTTTTAATCAAAGCTAACAGACCTCTACTCTCTGGTAGAGCAGTCTCACGGTGTTTCTCTGTAGGTGTGTTAAAATTAGCTCAGAAAAAAGAAAAATCTGTTCAGAGAAGTCTTTAAGTTTTAGTAGGAAAATTTCAACAGACTTTATTGTTCCTCTTGAAAATGCTGAAAATAATTTTCTAAAACTGTCTTTAGAATTTGGGGGTGGAGGACATGGGGAGTTCCAAATAATTAAAATCCAAAAAAGATTATTTTGATTTTTAGTATGTTCTAATTGTGATCATTATTTTGTTTGGATTGTATAGTACTAACACAACTGAAATTAAATGTTTTGACTGGATTCCCCTCCTCCCCACCTTTTTTTTTTTTTACAGATATGTTCCTTTCATTATTTGTCATTTAAGAGCAAGATTATACTTTGAATTATTAACATTTTCCCTCTGAGGAAAACTGCTTTCTATCAACTACAATCTTCACCTGCAGAGTTTATAAATTTCATGAAAAAGGAACTTCTCCCCTTAGGGAGTTTTTGTCCCAGTCTTTGATACGTTATCATCCAGGTTCTCAAGTGCTGTATGAGTTCAATTCTCCCTGTTGTATTCAGTTGTCTGAATATCTTTCTACTTTCAAACATGCCTTATAATTCCTTTCCCTTCTTCTCTAAACCTCAGTCTTGTGCCATGGCTTTTTTTTTTGTTATTTTTTTTTTATTTTTTTCCACTTGGGCTGCTTTACTGTTCTGTTGATGCAAAGAAATCTCCTTCCCCTTGTATTGTCTGAGTACCTTCTAGTTTTACATGAATAGTTCCTAAAAATGTGAACAGAACAAATTACAGATAATAGGTTGAAAATGGCCTGGATATATGGCATTGGCTTCAAAACAGCTGGAAAGAGGAGAAATAACAAGAAAACTATAACAGGCCGTCAAAGACTGGCAGGGTGAATGCATAAATTCTCAATACCTCATGTCCAAAAGTGTTAGCTGCTGCTGTCAAAAATACTAAGAGGGGGAGGAAGATGATGGTGAAATGTTTTCTGTCAATGAAGTTAATGACAGAAGAGTGCTCTGGCAGCAAAAAAGGCCAGTGGCATCCAGGGATGCACTAATGGCAGCATTGACAGTAGATCAAGTGAGGGAAGTGGTGTTACCCTTTTTACTCAGCAGTTCCTGAATATTAGTCCTTCTCTACTGGATGTCTGATCTTACAAGAAAAGCTTGATTTCTGCCCCAGTGATAATGCACTCTGCTACCATAGGCAAATTAAGTAATGGAAACTGTGAACCAGACCACTGATATTTCTCTCAAAAAGCTATCTAGTGATAAGGGAATATACCACTGAGCATCTTTTCTCTCCTTATTGCTCAGCTTCACAATCTTGGGTTTATGTAACAGCAGTGCCAAGACCACACCTGGAGTACTGTGTCCTGTTTAGGGCTACCCAATACAAGAGCCACTTGGAAGGAAGGGTCTCTCCCATCTTTCCTATATATCTAGTCATCCCAGTATCAGAATGCTAGATTGATTCATCAGGTCCATTCTCTGTTTTCTCCTTCATCATCTGCATAGGTCAAGCTCCATGGACTTCACTTGAAAAACTTGCTTTCTGGAGCCTTAGTCACTTTCGTTCGCTTCTTTTCAATTTTTACTATTTTAATATCTTTTTGAAATACTACTTATTGCTCTGGATACAGTATTACATTTAACAGTGCAAGTAAGATCTCCCTTGTTTCAGTGTCACAGTCCATTCTCTATCTAATGCATTCCACAGGGATTGCGTTAGCCCTTGCAGGTGTGAAACAGACTGTAGTTTGGGCAAACTGAAAGGCAAGTGAAAGCTGTTTCCATAGTGCATATTGAGTCCCTTCAGAAAAGTCTCTCTCAAGTTGTAGATTCTTCAGGATTTGTAGGACAGAGGGAAGGTAAAGATGGAAAAGGGTGTAAAGGAAAGGTGTTAAGATACAGAGATTCTCAGATTTGATCAGTCTGAAAAGGGAGCAGTTTCTCATGCCAGTAGCAATAGAACTAGGTTGAGAAAAGCTTTGGAAAACGATTATAAAACAAACTTGTTTTAACCTGTATGTTTCAGAAGAGGGTGGGCAATATACATGGCTTATCAGCTGTACATGTATGTATGTGAGCGTAACTGAAATTTGCACTTCACTCTCCCCTCTTTTACCCACTTAATCGTAGGAGAGTATTGCTTGTTGAAGTAGCACTGGCTGACACTAAGAAACACCACAGAAAAATTAACTGATACTCCTTTTCAGTAATGAACTGGATGATCATAGAATCATAGACTGGTTTAAGTTTGAAGGGACCTTAAAGATCATCTGGTTATCTGGTTACAAACATACACACGCACGCACGCACACACACACACCCCTGCCATGGGCAGGGACACTTTACAGTAGATTAGATTGACCAAGGCCCCATCCAACTTGTCCTTAAACACTTCCTGGGATGGGGCATTCACAACTTCTCTGGGCAACCTGTTCCAGTGCCTCGAGACCCCCTGAGTGAAGAATTTCTTCATTATATCTAATCTAAACCTACCCTTTTTTAGTTTAAAAACATTACCCCTTGTGCTATCACTACAATCTACTAAAGTCTCTCCCCATCTTTCCTGTAGGCTCTCACTATAAGGTTTCCCTGGAGCCTTCTCTTGTCTAGGTAAATAACCCCAGCTTTCTCAGCCTATGTTTCTAGGAGAGGAGCTCCAGCCATCTGATCATCCTTGTGGCCTCCTCTGAAGCTGCTCTAACAGGTCCATGTCCTTCTTAGGTTGGGGCTCCCAAAGCCAAACACAGTACTGCAGGTGGGATCTTGTGGAGGGGGAGACCAAGCGTATCCCCAGCAAGTTTTCAAAAGATAAAAAACTGAGAGGAGTTGTGCTGCCATGCAGAGGGATCACAATGGGCTGGAGAAATGAGCTGACAGGAACCTCATGAATCATATAATCGTAGAATCAATAAGCTTGGAAAATACCTCCAACATCATCTGATCCAACCGTCCCCCTACCACCAGTGTCACCCACTAAACCATGTCTCTAAGTACCACATCCAACCTTTCCTTAAACATGCCCAGGGATGGTGACTCCACCACCTACCTGGGCAGCCTGTTCCAATGCCTGACTGCTCTTTCTGAGAAGAAATTTCTCCTAATCTCCAAACTGAACCTGCCGTGGTGCAACTTGAGGCCATTCCCTCTTGTCCTATTGCTAGTTTTCTGCGAGAATAGGCCAACCCCCACCTCACTTCAACTTCCTTTCAGGTAGGTTTAGAGAGCAATGAAGCTCAACAAAGGGAAATTCAAAGTCCTGTGTTTTTGGAAGAGTAACCAGTATAGGCTCAGGCAGGCTAGCTGGAAAGCAGCTTTGCAGAAAAGGACCGGGATGTCCTTGTGGAAAGATTGAAGATGAGGCAGCAGTGCGCCCTCGTGGCAAAGAAGGCCAAGAGTATCTGGGCTGCATCAGGAAAAAGTGTTGCCAGCAGGCTGAGAAAGGTAATCTTTCCTTTCTGTTCAGCACTGGTGAGGCTGAAGCTGGAGTACTGTGTATAATTGGAGCTCACAAGTAGAAAAAATACATAGACTTACTGAAGCAGATCCACTGAAGGGTCACTAAGATGATTAAAGGACTGGAGTACCTTGTATGAGGAGCAGCTGAGAGAGCTGGGATTGTTCAGCCTGGAGAAGAGAAGGCTCAAGGAGAATCTTGTCAATGTGTATGTATATCTGAAGAGAGGGTGCAAGGAAGGAGAGCCAGGCTCATATCAGGTGCCCAGTGACAGAACAAGAAGTAATGGACACAAACAGAAACACAGGAGGTTCTTTCTGGACATTAGAAAACCTTTGTTTTTTACTGTGAGAGTGTCATAGGTCACCCAGAGAGGTTGTGGAATCTATTTTCTTGGAAATAATTAAAAGTTATCTGGACACGGTCCTGGGCAGCCTTCTCCAGGTGGTCCTGCTTGAAATAGCCAATCTCCCTAGGTCCATTGTAACCTCAGCTATTCTGTGATTCTGTGCCATTTAATCAGTGAACCTGAAGCAATCTATTGCAACCTTTAGTCTAATTATGGCATTTTTCTACCTTAGGACATTGGATTTTCTTGTCTTTGCTCACATTTTCAGTTCTGTAATGTTACACCTAAACATAAAGTAAAAGTTTTTTTAAATGAAGCTCTTCCATGCTGTGATACGTAATGAATGTCTGCTCATTTGTTTGCTTGCCATGTTTATGGAGTCACTGAATGACTTAATGCATGCTTCCAAAGGGGAAAAAACAAAAACAAAAAACAAAAAAAACCCGAAATCTACAAAGCAGGTAAGGAGAATGCCTGGAAATCTGAGTGTATTGCTATAGAAGACAAAAATGCAAACACCTCAGCTACATTTTTCTTGTGCCTTCCTACTGTGCTCACTGCCCGTGATGGTGCAGAGGATTAATGCATTTGAATAAATACAAATTAAGATTTTCCCTAAAGACTGTCTGCTTTTTAACACCCTTTAGGTGCAGGAGGCAATTAGGGATCATTAATTCAAGAGCAAGAAAAGAAGAGGTAGGGATACTGAGAAGGTAATAAAGGGAATTTGGCAGCCTCAAATAGAGGGATGGCAAGTGATTTCCTCCTTAGAGGAAAGGGGAAACAAACAAGTTCACTTATTAGGAACAAAGAAACCTAACCCACTGTGTGACTATGTGTGTGTGTGTGTGTGTGTGTCTGGTTATAACTGTTGAGAGTGATAATAGAGTGATAGTAGTCAATGAATTGGGGTCAAAAGCCCCTCTGAGGGGCTTTTAAGACCTGTTGGAAAAGCTGTTGACATGTCTTCTTAAAAAGATGTGTCTTTTTAAGACATCTTGGAAAAGCTGTTGAATGGCTATGTGCTACGATTTTTATTTTTATTTTTTGGTTAAGCAAATATGTTTGAGAAGGACTCTGAGACATAGCAAAACTTTCCAGATATCTTCTCCATAAGCTGGCTATTTTTTTTTACTGTGGACAAACATGAAAGGCTGGTGATGTTTTTTCCACCCTCGGTGTTTAAAGCTAACCAGCTCTGCAGCACTTCAGGACTGATGAGAGTTCTGAGGTTGTGAGTTCAAGAGCGTATAGGTACATGAGTGAGTCTAGTCATATGGAAGATGGGAGACCCACAAGGCCTGTTGTTTGTAGCAGTAATGTGGGCTCTCCGGGTTGTTCAGACAAGACTCGATGTTAGTGAGGATTTGAGGGGAATCGATTGAGTGGGAAGGGAAATTTTGGAAGGAAAAAAAAACATAAAACAAAACAACAAAAAAATGAATTCCAGCATGAGTTAAAAAGATCAAGAGGGACAACAGAAACCTACTGAGTATCTTCCTGATTTAGTATACCTGACAGTTTAATGCATGCTTTGTTTAGGGAATCAAATGTTAACCAAGAGTTAGAGGAGACTGAGTGACACATTGGAGATGTATTTGACAACCTCCCAAATAGAATCAAAAGGCCAAGTTTTCAGACTGTAATTTTGTATCTTATCTTTGAGGAATATAGGTCAGCAAGTCAAGGATGTATGCGTACACAGAGTTGTGCATGTCTATCCAATTCCATGAATGAACATATGAAACATTTAGTCGTATCATTCTTGGTCATTGCAGCAATACTTTTTTATTCACTTGCTTCTGAGAATGAATTCTGGGAGCATTTCCTCCCCTAGGACACAGAATATCATTATTCCCCAATACACTGCTTTAATGTCAGGAGAGTAATACACCAGCACACACACACAAAATAATATATATATATATATCACAAAAATAATGCATATATATATATACTTTAATATAATTAAATAACTTTGCTTGCAAATATAAACTCTTACATAAAAATAAAACCTTTGACTTTTCATATAATTTGAATGATACTAATCTGAATGAAAGTATTTGAGGTTAGTGTAAATAGCTTAGTAAACTGACTCCTAAATAGTTTTGCTAACTCAAAAAGACATGCAAATTCTCTTATCCACATGAAAATGGAGGTAAAAACAGGTGGAATCTAGCAATTCTTAACATCATTTAACAGAAAAGAATATTTGTAACTGGCAGTAACGATAGAGAATTTATGTCCATACAGTGCAACTCTGAGCTGAATTTTGTCTTGTGAATGTGATGTTAATGTCCTCATTCTTGTTGAAAATGTTAAGCTTACAAACACTATCAAGACCTCAGAAAAATTTTATCTCAGTTCTGCTGCATTCTTCCTGAAAGATGTCACTGGTGTTAAAGAATATAAAGTGCAAAGATTGTTCAAAATTGCAGAACTAACACATTTTAAATGAAAGAGAGAATCTGTTCTGAAAGGTAAAACTATACCCTATAGTTGAGCACAGTATCATGTATAGATTGCTGCATCTTTACACTTTGAAGCACATTTAAGAAAGGGAGAACATAGTCAACCAAACTGGAACACAACCTACTTATAAAATATGTTTTCAATATCTGGTTAGCTTAACTTTGTATATCTAAATTTATATTTAGATACATTTAGATAAATTTATATTTAGATGCATTTAGATAAATTTATATAAAAATAAGTGATAACTCATGTTTTAATTTCCTTACATCCACCTGAAAAACCTGCAGTACAGCATCTGGTCAGAATACAGACAAACAAAATGTAAGAGATACTAACCGTCTGGGCATAAGCTCCGATGGTAGTAAAGTAAAGTATTTAAAATAACCATAAATTATATTGAAAACAAATTTTCCTTCAGCTTATTTCTAGTTTCAAATGTCCTATAGGAATTGCATGACTTTTCTCAGAAGGTGGGGAAGTGTCCTGAAGTTCCTCTTTCCAGTGTGGAGTTTTACAAGAAAGTTACTGGTACAAAGCCAAAATGGCTCTGCCCAAAGCATTTATGGCTCATGACTAATACACTGCCTCTGATCATATTTCCAGCGAGGGTTACAATTCACAGATTGTGGCCCAACTCTTTCTCAATTTTTGAGACATTTCCTTCTGTAACCCACCCTGTTCTGCTTTCTTCATTGACTCTCACTGACAAGATTTAATGATGTTACAGTGCATAATGAAGGGTACAGCAAAAAGGTCACAGGGATCAAACTCAACCATCCAACTGAAGAACTGCACAGGCTTAGGGAATGTTTTGATTTTTAAACCATTTCTCCTTATGCAGACACTCAGGATTTTTCCAAGTCAGCTCCTGCCCTTAAAAAAGCTGCCACTTAGCTAGTAATAGTAGTGCTGCTAACTGCATAGCAAAGTTTTCTGTGGTCCTGTCAAGACTGTGAAGGAGTCCTAGCAAAAATAAAACGAGTCTATTTTGTCCTTATAACAGTTGGAGCAGCTCCTGTTGTGCTTCTCTGGATATTTGTTACTACTGACAAAGTGGGAAGATCTCTGCCCCTCAGATCTCACCATCCTCCTTCCAGTCTGGTTGCTAAATGCATTGTCTTTGTATCTCTTTGTGCTGGAAGAAAGGAAGAATCCTTCTTCTGTGGGATGTGGATGGCAAGGAGTTCATCTCTTCTTTCCAGTTTTAATGGGTTCACTAAATTCAGTTCTTCATTTCTGAGCAGTATCACAGAAGGCAAAAATACATTAGTCCATGTGGCAGTGAAACAAACCACTGGGTGCAGGAAGCTCCAAGGTGGCATTTCCTCTACTCTTTTGTTATCAGGAGTGCAGGCAGAGTAAGCACACCAAGAGCCAGGAAAATTCATGTGCTTGACAATGAATTATGTAGAAGACTGAGGAGAGCACTGGCACTTGTTTGGCCAAAAAAACCATTAAATTAGCAGAGTTTTCCCAAAGGGCGAAAGAAAGTCAAACAGACAAGCAGAACATTGTACTTGCTCCCATTCTGTAGCAAAAATAAAAGAGAACACTGGATAGTAGGTTTCAGTCATCAAACATGTTGCATGTTGTTCTGCAGAGTACCTGGGGAGGATTCTTGTTCTGGCACAGCATCCGATACTATGGGACCTCAGGCCTCACTGTATGCAGAGATAGTTCCCAGTCAACACTCTGGCTGTTGGCCTCCATCTCAAGCTCGATAGCTTCTAGACTGGTAGACTGGCACCTAAAATAAACGAATATGTGATTTACAGAAACATGAGAAATAGGAGCTGAAAAAGTGTTGATAATACATGTCCATTTATCTTAGGATTTGGAAGAAGAATGAGGTTGGCCTCAGGATCTTTGGCTTTGTCAGGAATGAGGACTGACTGTGAGGAATGAATTTCCTTCTTGCTACAAAGGAAGGATAGACTTTGATGCCAACATAAGGGCCCTTTCAGTGCAGAATAAACCCTGGACTGCTGAGACTTAGTGTTGCAACAAAACAGAGAAATGTAAAGCAAAGATCACATTCTGTTCTGGTATAAGACAATTTTTCCAGTCTAGTACTGGGCAGCCTGTGGTGGAGCAATACCTTGGATCCTTCACCTCACTGATGACAGAGATACTTGCATTTGACAGAAGCCTCATCTCATCCTTCCTCCAGCTCCACTTTCCTTATAAATGTTGATGGACGAGAAAGGTTTATAACTTGCCAAATCTAACAATAAGCCATTAAAAAATGAAACTGCAGGAAAAAATGGTACGCTTGGCCATGACAGTTTCACACAGCACAAAGAAGAGGGACAAGTGGTTACAGGAGGAGATAAGAGAAAGATGTTTGGATATGCTGGATAGACTAAATTGTTGCAGGAACTAAATTGTCCAAGGAAGTTTAACTTAAGTCCAGCATGAAAGCCAATTTTCTGTCAGCAGCTATACATAGGTAAAGGGTTCATTACAAAGAGCAAAGCCTGTGACTTACGGGACAGTAGAGCTGAATGAGAAGTAATTACTTACTCTGGCTGGTAGATGAGATATTTCTGTTCTTCTTCAATATCACAAAACCCAGAAGAAATGTGATCAGTATAATTGCAGCTATAAGTGGGCCAAAGAAATTTACCTTCACTTGTTCCATTTCTTCACTCTGTATCTCTAAATAAGAAAACAGAGGACATGCACACAACAAAGATTTAATTTGGTGACAATTAGCTTAACCAATCTAACTCAAAATTATGTGAATTAAAAGTTTAGGGAAAGGCCCTCAGTATCCTTTGCTTTTACAGTACTTTAATAATGTTAAATAATCACTATCTATACAGCTTTATTTCCATTTCCAATAACCAGCAAGTCCACCAAGGCTAAATGACATCAACAACAGTAAGGCAAAGTGTTATTTCTGAAGTTTGGGTAACATGAGAAATCAGCAGCTTGATTAATACAAGAGCCTATGGGGCCACTGCTGTGCTACTGTAACTCTGCTACTGTGTGAATTTCAAGAACCTGGGATTTGTTACTATTTGGTATCTCTTGGAACAGATGATTGAAGCCTAATGAAAAACCATAAGAGATATGAAAGAAGCAAGGAATTCAAGGGAGTTTCCCTCTATTTCTGATTATTGTGCTTTTGAGGTCTTGGTTGCTAGGGATAGCAACAAACACAGCTTCAGTTGTCACCAAACAAAGTTGTTTTTTATCCAGAATTGCTGGTTTCTTACCCACCATCACTGTTTATCAGGTGGCTACTTTCATATAGCAAGGGAGGAGAGAATTGAATAGGGAAGAGGGGGATGCACAATTATGGCTAATACAACTGATGTTAATACTCTTGAGCAACATGCAGGCTGTGCAAACTTTAGAAGATTTCTGAATTGTATTTTAATGTTATTTACAAATCCTTTAATGTAAGGACATCAGAGGCAGTTTACTATATATAGCACTGATGACTTAACCCTTTAGCTGAAGATAAATGAAGAAAATTGCTCTGTGGAACTTCTTTAGGAACGAGCTGCAAGCCTCTTATACATCTGCAGTAAGTGTTAAGTAGGGAAGCCTGTACTTCCCTAGCAGGCTTTCTCTTGCAATGCTACCAGTCTCTCTGGGCTCCGTGTTCCTGTCAGTTGAAGCACAGCTTCAATACTAAAGGAGATGTTCAAGGCAAATTACCAAAGTGGGAAGCATCTTTATTTTGATGTGTTTGTGCTATGGCTTATGAACAAAAAATAATAAATAAATAACAAAATAAAAGTCAAAGGATGTTGGATGTTTTCCTATCCCGAGCGATAAATAAAATACATTTTTATTCGAAAGAAAGGATCATTCATATGGAACCCTGATCCATGAGGGCTCACTGTGGCATACAGTATTCAGCTAGAAAAGTGAAAGTAGCAAACTGTGAGGCAGACAAATACCTAAACACAACTGACACTGTAGTCATTAATACATCAGGGAATGTTCAGGATGGCACAGAACATACATATCTTACAAGAGGTGTCTTAAAAAAAACCAAACACACACACACACAAAAAAAAAAAAACACAATCCCAGAGAAAAAAAATCCCTAAATGGTCATTTTGGAATACACACTCTATATGCCAAATGTTATGAAAACCACCAGAAATGCTTCCAAGACCGGTCAAGGTTTCATGGTCTTTACACTTAAGCTCAGCACAGTCTATCTGGCAGTTTGTGAGCTAAATTTGGTCCAAGGGTCTCTTCTGTTCAGCCTTCTGCCTCTCTATCAAGAGAGATTAGGAATAGCAGCTCAAGCACTTTAACATCAGAAAAAACAAAACAAAACATATTTACTGTGAGGGTGGTCAAACATTGGAACAGTTTGCTGAGAGAGGTTGTGGAGTCTCCGTGATGGGAGATACTTAAAACCAACTGGATGAGGCCCTGAGCTACCTGCTGACCCTGTTTTGTGTGGGGTGATCTCCAGGTGTTTCTTCAAACCTCAGCAGTTCTCTGATTCTGTGATGCAGCTACCTCTATCTTAACAGCGAAATGTCACCTTCAGAGACTGGTTGAAGCCTAATACAGGCATCCAGGTTGCTTTGTTGCTGCAGCAGCATTTAGGGAAGGGATGAACATCCCCTGTTCTAAACAGTGTAGCAGTAGTCTTCCTTCCCTGTGCCAACTCCCTGCTCTAATAAGGCTTCCCATGGAAAGATAAGGAGAAGGAATTTGGTGGCCATGGCTATCAGTGAGCAGGATGGTGAACATACAACCCTTGTAACTAGACCTTACTGCTGCTTAGAGTTTATTCTCTGCCTTGACTATGCTGCCATCTGTGATCATTTCTACTGCAGTGTTCCCATCTCCTACCCATGCAAAAATCAGAACTGACAAATGAAAACTCACCTATGGCTAGTGGTGCTGAGACAAGGCTCCCCGGCTCCTCTCTAAGGTGAAGTAAGCAGCTAATATTAGTGAGGACGTTTGTAGGAACTGTGATATTCAGCTTGCTGGTAACATTGTACAGCTTTGTTACAGCATCCTGGGAGACATCCATGTGATGTATATGCCTATTTGTTGTGTTTTCATATGAAATTAGCCAAATCATCTGCCTGGGTTCCGGATAACCTCCGCTGGAAGAACAGGAAAGTTTCAAGTTTTCTTTGGGCTTTAGTTCCCCCGTGGGTAGCTGTGTTATCTCAGGTTGACTATAGTTGGCTGAAACAGAGCAAAGAAAAAGCATCATGAGTTGGACACACCACATCTTGTGACAGTTCCTGTCAATTATTTGAGATTTTCAGGCATAATCAAATCTAAACAATCTTCCCAGAAAAGCAATGTGGGTCCTAAGAAAGGTTTGTTATATTTTTGTTGCACACAGTGACTTGCTTCTCCTTCTCCTTGGGACTTTTCAATGACATAGGTCAGATCAGCCAGAGAGTGGGCCTCCATCTCTCCCATCTTCTGTAGACCAATTGACACTTCAGAATAATCAAACCTGGCCAGCTTGCAGGCCTGCTTAAGCACAAAATGGGAATGAGATAGTGGTATCTACTCTCAACTTCCTGATTAATTAAGAGTTAAAATACAGACCTCTAATTTTGAAATGTGTGGAAATAAATTATCTGAGGGATTTCACATGGGGTAAGTTGAAGGTCCAGTGTTGTCATGGGTAGACACATCCTTGGTGTCTGTCAGTATTATGAGTGATTGTTTTGCAGCTCAAAGAAATTCAGTCATCTTAACTTGAAATGTAGGCCTCCCTTAGCTCAGCTTACAATGTGGAAGTGACTACAGTACAGGTTCCTTTACTCTGTGACACTGGATACTCATCCCAATCAATGAAAAACAAGCCTGTTGCTTTAAAAAGCCAAGTTTCCAAGGCAAGAAAGAATTGGTGAAAAGGGACTGGAAAGAACTGTGCAAACATAAAGTATGAAGGATAAGCAGGAGCTTTTAACGAAAACAAAAAAGTACCAGGCTCAGGACTTAACTGAAAACACTTAAGTATCTCAGTGTCAAAGCATTTTAGTGCTAAATGCAACATGGAGATATATTGGAGATGGGACAAAATATTCTTAGAAAAATATGAGCCTAAGGGGGGTCTGACTTTTCTACATACATGCTCAAAGTGTTGGATCCATGCTGTAATCCTTGCCCCAGTGAATCCTTAATGCAGCTGGAGGAAGAAATATGATCACAGAATGTTATGGATTGGAAGGGACCTTGAAAGATCACCCAGTCCAATCCCTCTGCTGGAGCAGGAACATCTAGATCAGGTCACACAGGAACGCATCCAGGTGGGTTTTGAATGTCTCCAGAGAAGGAGACTCCACAACCACCCTGGGCAGTCTGTTCCAGTGTTCTGTCACCCTCACCATGAAAAAGTTTTCTCTCATATTTAAGCAGAACCTCCTATGTTCCAGCTTGCACCCATTTCCCCTTGTCCTATCATTAGATGTCATCAAGAAGAGCCTGGCTCCATTCTCCTGACACTCACCCTTTACGTACATTTACAAACATTAATAAGGTCACCCCTCATTCTCCTCTTCTCCAAGCTAAAATCATGTTGCTTTTGTTTGTTCTATGCCAGTACACAGGGAGACAGATTTATTCTAGTCAATTAAATGCCTGGAAGAGTCCAGAGGAAAAAAAAAAAACAAAACATATTGTTTACACCCTAAAATTTAGTTAAGTCATCCCTTGGGAGGGTTCAAGCCTCCTTTTTCTCCTCAAGGTCTGACTTGCTTATCTGACTGTCCACTTGAGCTCCTGGTCTGGAATATTTATTCTTAGCATTTTATGGGGAGGGCAGAAAGGTAATCCAGGGTTGTGAAACTTGCCGTATCATCCAAGTGATTTAAGAGTTTCAATCTTATTGACAGTAAACAACTAGAAATAGTGGAATATACCCTTATCAAAGCACTTTCATTTTCATGTCTTCTGGAAGGGAAGCTTAATTTACTGAAAAGCGATGATGCTTGCATGCAGAGTGTGCGCTACTTGTGTGTGAGTTTTGTATCTGGATTGCTAACAGAAAAGCATGTTTCAGGACAATATTTGTAATTAAAGACAACATCTTCCAAGTAGGCTACCTCAAGACATAGCAGATCCATCAGGCCTTTATTATTTTTCCCAATGACTTAATCACCCTACCTGGTTTTGTTTCTGCATCCTAAAGTGACAATGCAGCTTACTCATTTGCTTCCCAGCCACTGACTTTTTTTTATATCTTCAATGAATTAATTAGCCTTTTTTAATATGTAATATTTTATGTATATTTTGGGTTCCCATACTCTGAAAACAAGACTCTTTACAGTATTCTTTGTTAAAAAGTATTTGATTCATCTTTCAACATCTCTAGTTGGACAGTATTTTCTCCCAGCCCTCAGATAATTCTAGTAGAGCTGTTGTTCATGCTTTTAAGCTTTTCAACATTCCTTCTATAAAATGAGGACACAAACTGTAGTCTGTATTCTGGCATTGGTTTTACCATCAAGAATTTGAAGAGAGCCTATTTTGAAATAGCTTTCCTAGTCTTAACTTCTTCCCTTATTGATCCATCCAGAGTAAGCACTACAGACATGCTGTAGCAGAAACATCAGAATTTCCAGTTAAGCAGCTTGTCCACAAAATCCCTACCTTATCTGTTTTAAGAGCCAAAGTTTTCCATTATGAAGCCCACCTTTTCTGGAGAATGATCTGTGTTCATTGTTCTTATACAAATCATCTTGGCTGTATAAAATTCATATAATATATATACCTTTACCTATGTATTGTCCTTATGTAATATACATAAACTAGATGCATAAACTACATTAGAAGGTGCTTTGGTATTTTGGAATAGGTTTGGTCACCAAGTGGTCTAGATAGTTTTCTGTGACTGTCCTTTCATTCCTGTACAGCAGTCAAACTTTCTTATGTCCGTTTTAAGTGTGAAACTCCATAATACAAAAACGTTCTCTATGCATGCTGTAAGTTTCTAGTTAAGAAACAGTAGATAAGCACAGGCACATTTCAACATCTGTTGTTTTTTTTTTTAATTTTAATATTTTTATTTTAATATTTTTTATTTTAATATGTTTTTATTCACATGGAATTTTATAC
This sequence comes from Cygnus atratus, assembly GCF_013377495.2. NCBI lineage: Eukaryota > Metazoa > Chordata > Aves > Anseriformes > Anatidae > Cygnus > Cygnus atratus. The sequence continues at coordinate 99,968,873 of NC_066362.1, read as the reverse complement.
TGTTCCTTCCTTTGGGAGCTTTTTGAACAGAAAGTTATTTGAAAGAAACACAGCAGCAAATAGTGTAAAAAAACCTTCCTAAATTAAAGGTTTGGAAAAGTTTTAATGCTTATGTATGAGACTTCTGTAACATGTTGAATTAATTGAATGGTTGATGCTAAGCAGCTCTTAAATTAGAGGTCTTGATATTGAGTGCCAATTATGAGTTCTGAAAGTTTGCTGAAAATACTCATCATGTAAATAAATTCTGGGAGAATCAGAATTAATCTTGACTTTCTGTTTGTGGATTACATCTGCTGGTAGCACAATGCTAAACAGGCTCAGAAGTCTTGGTACTCCATTTCTGGCTGCTGTTACACATGGCCTATTCTCTTTTGAAGCAGTATTCTGAGGCCTGAGAACACCAGTGGAAGTTAGAAGCTCTTATTACTAATGACTACTACTATACTAGTGGTAGAGAAAACAGCCACATGAACAAAGGTTACCAGGAGAGTAATTTAAAATAGAAAGACATTATGAAAATATATTAGGAATTACTAAAAATATTAGAAAATATTAGGAAAATATTGCTTCCTCACTGAACCCCATCCCTCTAAAGATTTTCTGTCCTTTATGAAAGAAATCGGGTTAAGTCTCATCAATGCCTGCATTTTTTCTTCAGAGATATTTTCAGTCCTCCCTTAACCGAGCATATGATTTTCTACTCCTCCACATATGAGCTGCTCTTTTCTTCATTTTCCCTACAATTTATATCCTCATAAAATAGCTGGGTGTTTGCAGAGATCTTTTTATGTTTCAATTGTGATTTACCACCAACAATGCTAATACTATGTTTTAGCAGTAAATGCTAATACTACTGTTTGTAATAGAAGACAGTGCATCCAATGCAAATAAAAAATGTATTTTCTGGGGTCCTAAAAGACATAAAACTTGTAGGAAGCAACACAAAGAAGGCAGAATGATTTTCACTATAAAATGTGATAGGGTGGGAGTCAGGATTGTTCAATGTTGAGCAAATTATTTCTTCATTTTCTACTTCTTCTGATTGCTTCCACCACAGTACTACTAATTCAGAGCTAGCTAATTCAGAACTGAGGATTTTCTATTGAGAATGCTATTCAGAAATTCTGCTCCAGTGCAGGTACATCTCTGGTGGCTTGGGGATACAACCAGACATTTCTGGACTAAACAAAGTGACAGAACCAACCAACCAATCAACCAACCAGCCACCACCAACAGAAACAGATGTCAATTAGCAGTGATTACTTACCAATGATGCTCAGTGAACACTCAGATGTGTGTATGACCTTTGGTGATCCTTTGTCTCTGTGCTGTATAATACATGTATATTGTCCCTCATCCATAATCCCTGCATTTAACAACTGCAAGGTCCATTTGTCCATATCCATCTTGGTGCGATTTATGTATTTAGGACTAAGGTTGTCATGTTTTTCCTGGCCATAGTATACTTCATGCACCACTTCAGCAGCACCTTTTTGCCAAAAAACTCTTAAATCCTTTACGTCAGTTTTCTGAGAGTTTGTAAAATAACAAGACAGGTATGCAGTGTGATTGAAAAATGACTTCACCTGATGCCCACTGGCAGTAATACCTTAAACAAAGAAAGATAAGAAATTAAGATTTCCATCAGCTGAAAAAGAACACCAAGTATTTGAAGTCACAGAGGCAACGCAATGACAATAGCAACAAACCCACCAGCATTTATACGCAAATTCTCCCACTAGGTGTGAGAGGATACATACTTCTTCAAACTGACACACTTAGTCCTGTGGAGTTCAGGTCATAAAACTGTTACCTATATTCTTATATTACTATATATATTACTTATATACTGAATTATTCTATATTATTATATTATGTTATCCTATATTATTATACTATATTATTCTATATTACTTATATATTTATATTATTGTTACTTCCTAGATTTCACTTTCCAAGGAAGGCCTACCTTACAGAGGTTGCCAGCAGGCAAAAGGTCAAGAGTCCTTGTATGTGTATGTAATGAGATTTTGCCACAAAGGAGATAGTTGCATAATTTCTTTTCTGAAAGTTAAGTTCATTCTCTTCATAGAACAACACAGCATTACAGTTTTGAAGAAAATGTAAAGTGCACGCTGTGTGGTAAATATTGGTGTCTGAGGATAATATGACCAGAAGGTCAGAAACAGGTAAACACTTTCTGTCTCACTGAAGAATTAATCTAGAGTTTAATGACAAATTAAATGTCAGATTTAACTGTTCTGTAATTAATGTAGAATGTAATGGCAAATTAAATGTCAGATTTAACTGTTCTGTTGCTGATCTTGTCAAGAGAAATAGTCAATAAACACAATTATGTCTTCATGCAACAAAAGTATATACTGTTATTACACAGGGGATGATTTTTCTCCCACTTTCATCACAGCATGTATCCACTGTTATTATGGGTGTTGATGGGCTGGGAGAACAGTCTTTCCTTGCAATGAAAAATGCAGTCCTCTGTCCAAGAAGATGCAAACACCTCTGCTGTGTTAAAAAGGAGGAGGATATTCACAGTCTCTCTCTCTCCCAAAGCAAAGTTTTCACTGCCTTTCTGGAGCACCAGACCGCAGAGTGATCTCCACAGCTGCCGAAAACTCCAGTTGTTCCTTATCAAACTGTCCATTATCAGTTTAATACTGCTGTCCTCTATGTTATATAGAGGTGATATACACACATTTTTAAAGATCGATTTAAATCGAAAATTTAAGAGCAACATAAAATATGTGTAATGTAAAGATATAAACCTGGAGAAAATACTTACTAGATATTTAATAGAGTCTCTGCACACAATTTAAATACATGTCACATAGGTTCTGTGACTTTGATTGTACAACTGGAATGTTTAATTACTTATATGGAATGAGTTTCTGAGTAGATGAAAATGTATAGCAGGACACAAGTAATCAAAACAGGTTTTACAATTTAAAATGTGCCTCTTACCTGGGAGAAGTATTATTGCATGAAGAAAGAATATGCAGACCTCCATGATGCTGTAAGAAGGAAGAATTAAGCAAGTATTTTAGAGGTTGAAAACACTCCAATACCTTCTCAAGTACTCTCAAAGAAGTGGTAAAACAGGAAGTTTTCAGAGTGATTTTTGAGAAAGTTAATCTCATATTTTCCCACTGACTGGTGGAAGTATTTCCATATTCTTCATAGCCTTCAGCAAAAAGAATCATCCTATGACAGACCTCTGGTTTACAAAGAAGGTGATGAGGTTCAAAATTACTGCAGATAGGATATGCTATGGGAGGAACACTGAGCTGCAAAGGGGAGGATGAATACCTAGAATGTCTGGCAGAGAGGAAAGAGGAAAGGGGAGCATGCTTGCCCTTGGCTGTGTGGGGAAGAAGATGGGGTAACAGAAAGTAGAAGGGGAAGAAAGTGACACAGAAGGAGGAGGTGGGGGAGACAGCACGATGATGTCAGCTACCAGAATAGATGAAATGTGTGACCTTTAGTTTTGCAACAGGAACCTATCCTTCACTACAGTAAAAGACAACTGAGAGTAATCCTATGTGGTTTGAAGAGCTGAGGCTACATATCACACAGTTAGCTAAAGAAAAACTAATATCTCTTTAGAGACAAACAAAACAAACAAAAAAAAACAACAACAAAAAAACTATGAATTCTCTTATAAGCAAAACACTTCTATGACTGCTTGGGTTCACATGATGTAAGGGCCTTTAATCCTGTTTAACATCCTGGGCCCTTTTCCCACGTCTTTCTCATTTATTGGTGAGAGAGCAGCTCCTTCATCTGACTGGCTTGTGGCTGCTGGTTAGCAGCACCTTTGTCTATCTCCTGTGCTATTTCCATGTATTTGGGAGAAGTCTCCACATCACCCCATTCAAAACGTCCATCACTTTCCTGAACGATTCAGAGAATTCTCTTTTGGTGGAGCAGATGTAAAACTCTTCAGCTCTTACAATACTTAAAAACAGCGAGATAGCTGTCTGCTGTCCTGACTGGTAGCATAACTTTCTGATGGTTTCCAATTTTTTGTCAGGTTTTATATTAAGCTTGTACACTTTGGTCTTTACCTTTACCCATATCTCTGGGAGCGCAAGTCTCTTTTTCTGTTTAACACAGAATTTCTCTCAGTCAGCTGTCTTTTTTTTTTTTTTTGGAACGTACTGTGAAACACACAGCTATGAATTACATTTTTCTAGATTCAGACTGCCTTTTCTTAGGAAAGAGGAGAACGAATCCTAAGTGTGTCAGAGGGTATAAAAAATTTTCTTTGTGATCAGCAAGACTCACTGATTTCGTCCTCAGAAGAGGAAAGGGGGCTCATGCAGAATCCATTGCTGTAAACAGAGATCATTCTCTTCCTGCTCCAGACTACAAGGGCACAAAACAACCTGCTACGTGGTGGCAACTTTTATTGAGCAATTTTCCACCTAGGTTGGGTCCCACCAAATTAAACCACACAACTGATTGCCTAAACTGCCTGATTGCCTTTGGACTATGCTCTTAGTCATACGGACTGAATTTTTGGGTAGACCTGTGTGGAGCCAGGAGCTGGACTCAATGATCCTTGCGAGTCCCTTCCAACTCAGGATATTCTGTGTTTCTATGATTCTAAATAAAATTGCCCGTGCAAAGTCATAGAAACCTACAGGAAGTCCTTCTCAGCAGGCATATTTCTTTCCTGTGAACAAGAATTTTTGCTTCCAGTCAAATAATAATAAAAAAAACAAACATGATAGCCCTATTTTTTTTTGATCCAGGGCAGGTTCATAAGAGGAGGGCTTAAAACAATTTGGTGACTGGAAACATAAATTGAAGAGAGAGAGTATACTGCTATAGCAAGACGTGTTGCAATGACTGTCTCAGAGCAGCAAAGACCAAAACCAGAAGTGAAAATAAGAGAGAGAGAAATAAAACCCAGGGGAAAAAAAAAAAATACCACCATCAACAAAAAACGCACAACAGATAACACTCCTTGCCTTTCTTTATGGGTTAGAATTGGAGCTGAGGACAGAAGTCTCAAAGGTCCCACAGCCTTTGTCTGTGGCTGTTGTCTTCCAGGTGGTGTGTTGCTGGGGATGGCTGCACGATGAAGGATCCTGGGAGTCTGCAGAGGGACATACCTCCACATACCCTGGAGAGGGAGGTCACTGAGTGTGGCAAACCGCTTCTCTTACGTGAGCTACTTTAGAGGTAGTTGCTGAATCATGAAGTGGGACAGAAAAAACTTCAGTGCTGTGAACAGCTTCTCTTCCTTTTTTTACAGGATGCCTTTAACCAGCTGATGCAACTCCTTGGAGGCAGTCTCCAGAAGACTGTGGGGAGGAAGAGGAATTAAACAGTCTCTGTGATGGCTACTTATATGATTTCTTAGGCATTTTCAAGGACGGTTTCAGTACAAATTCTGTGCTCGATTCTCTTTTACAACTTCAGGCCATTGAAAGAATGGCTATGTCCCAGAATTGTTAAGGAGTCAAAAGGGACCAGGTAAGAGGGGAAAGATGGATTCTGCTTCATGGCATGGCCCACTACTGGCAAATGGTGGAGAAGGAACTGCCCCACTTTGTGGCCATGGCCCAGTGCACAAGCACTACACTTCAGAGCATTGTGCCTCTGTGCACCTGACACTTTTTCAGGATGCTAGTGACAACTGATGAGTTAGGAGTGCTTTGAAGACCCAGGGCTTAAAAAAAATCATCTCTGACATTTAGAAGTATATGAGGTTGGTCTTCAGGGAGGTAAACATATTTCCTTGCTAAATAAGTGCTACAGAAAAGGCACTATATGGCAAGTGTTTTTCTTGCCTTTTGAAGCTCTGTCAGCCATTCCCAGAGGTGCCCTCATGACTCAGGATTACAAACCATGTGTGGATGTCAGAGATGAAAAATGGAGACGTATTTTAATTGAAATTATGTCAGTATGCACCAGTAGTTGCATTCAGCTCTTTATTTACTGAAAGGAGAAGAAACCATGAGTACATGTACTTTAGTGGCCCTATCCATGACTGCTTTTATTTTGGCTAAAGCAGTTTGAGAGGAGTCATGAGGCAGCTCCCATTTGGCTGAATACAAGGGGATTTCCTCCCTGAAGAACTCTAAGATAGAGGTTTGGGAAAAAGAGGTGACTTTGCTCATTTTACTTTTGAGGTAACTGCAAGAAAGCCCTCTGGGACTTGTTTTGAAATTGGTTTGTGCTTTCTGTTTCTTCTCCCTCTAAATTCAGCGTGTAATATATGCAAATTGAAGCATCATAGACAATAGTTTCACCCCCCATCCTTTTTTGCCTGGGTTTTCATTTGCTCTGTTTTCCCATTTTCACTTTTGGATGTAGTCATTGTCTTTTGAAAGATACTGTCAAATCTGTGGTCTTTGACTCATAAGCTCCTTCAGTTCCTTTCAAAATTTACTTTTAAAGAGTATCTAAGAACATGCAGTTAGTTTATTTTATGACATCAGGTACATATCTTCCATGGGAAGACTCTCCTCCCCCTTATTTCACCATGATCTCAAAACAAAACTGTCCACTAAACTAGTAACCTAGTCTTTTGACTTTTCTTGAGTAGGGAATTTTTAAAAAAATTTCCATGCTGTGCAACACTGAGTAGCTCCATGAGCAGTGTTGTGAGCCTCCTGAAGACATCTGTGACTAAGATTTATCATCACTGACATGAAAGCTATCCTAGAGACTTCTAAATAAAATTGTGCTCAAATGCATTTATCAGCCTTCTCCTTTGTTGGAAACACAGGATGATTTGAGCAAGTGTTATCAAGGGATAGAAAAACTTAAGGAAATTCCTGTAACATGGCAAAGTCTGAGAATGGTAGGATTCCCTCCACCCAAGTACTCAGACATACAATATAAATATCTAGAATGGACATTTTTTAAAACATACCATTGCCCAGGCAACTTATGTTTCCTATGTGTTTCTCCATAAAGAAAGTGTCACTGTTGTAATCAATTACTATTTTTTTTATTGCTCATTCTCTTTTAGAAAATTATTTAACTCTAAGTTAACTTTGTAAATGCTGGATTTGTTTAATTATACTGTTGTTACATTCTAAAAAAGTCTGTCTCCACAATTCTCGATTTATGAATGCATTTTGTTTTCCTTCCCACTATCCCCTCTTTCAGTAAGATTCTTTCATTATTACCATATTCAGAGAACTATGACTTTCTCTATAATTCTGGGATCACTTTGCTCTAACACCCACAATCTGGTCTTTTAATAGCAATGAAACGACACCAATTATTATTTAAATAATACCTTTGGTCCAAAGATCTTGGAGCATTCCACTGCCTCTGCAAACAGAATTCTTCATCCACAACTAAAGGAAAAGTATCTCTGAAAGAGAGCACAGAGACTGCCTAACAATGCTCAGTCCCACAGCACAAATCACAGGACACAAACAAGTACTCCACGTAACTGAAACTGTGGGGGGAATTTGAAGGGGAAGAACATCATCAACCAGAATAAGACATTCATTGGAATTAGCCATGGTGTTTGCTCTGAGTTCCACCTACAGGTCAGGCTGACATGTTTTTCCACACTCTAGGCTATACCTGGCCACAGAATCGACAAATCTGTTGAACCACCTCTCCTGCAACACAGGTAACCACATGAGGTGACATCTGTCCTCCTTTCCCAGCCTCTGCCCTTGTTTGACGTTAGTCATACACACTTCTCAGCTGGGAAGTAACAAGTGGCTGATTCACTTCTCCATAGTTCATACTAACCTGTTTGACTGTGCAAGAAAACAGAAGGAATGCACCCCTGTTCCCACACAGGTCACAACTTAGAGATGGCAACTGCTTAACAGATTAGTAAGCTTCTGGAGTTTCCTCAAGAGTCAGAAGAGGGAGTAAGAAGAGGAAATTCAGATGCTCACTCACAGGCTGTCCCTCTTCTAAGACTTCTACAAGGGACACTTTGCCTGGAAATGCTAAGTTAATGGGTTGGTGTTAGGGCTAAAGCTCTCAGCTCAAGTCAGGGCTATACAGCGTGTCACAGGCACAACCTCAAATAACAGTTTTCTGGGCACATCTGATGGCAAGATAAAGGCTATATACAAAAGAATAAATTCATGATTGATTCCTAACATATACCCAAGTATGCCTAACAAGGATTACCAGCCATGCAACATATTATATATTTGGTCCTCAGGTATTATATGCTTAATTTTTAATAAATCTCTTTAAAAAACAGCTGTGTGTATGATGCAAACCTCATTCTGCTTCTTAAATGGGAGCATCACTGATCAGGAACTACCTTTTTCTTCTTGCAATAAATTAATCTCAATTATTAAATTAAGATGTGATGTTCAGAAGTGCAGGTAAATGAGCCAAGCTCTACTACTCCCAGTTCTAGTGCAGAAATCACTCTGGGGATACGTATTTATTTTCTCATGGTGTTTCTTACGGCACATTAACTGATTTACAAAGCTAAAGGAAGAGGTTTTGTATTCCCTCCCCCAGCCACCAAAATTACAGTAGTTAAGAAGAAAGGACCCAAGTCTCCTACCTACTGGTGTAAAATAGCATCACCATCTTCATAATGCGCATAATGAGAAAACATCCTGCTGATCTACATTATTTTCTTACCCAGTTTCTGGTTATATATGTCCTGACCTAGGAGTTAGGAAATATTGTGCTGATGGCACTATAAAATGGGCTCTGTCTCTTTCTGTTATAGATTGGTCAACTTGCTCTGGGGAATAAGAGATGTGTGTGAAGCTGCTATGATTACCAGCTGTGATTCAAATGAAATAGAGAACAGCTGTGGAGTTACTTTACTAATAGAAACTTAATCTTACAAGTGTATGCTCTTATTTGGTTATAGGAGTGTTACAAAGGCTTGCCTCAGTAACTGCTCAAATCTATCAAATAACTAAAGGAGGTGAAAGTCAATTGAAAGCATTATCACAATACTAGGGAGTACCCTATTTCTTTCTCTAAGCTTCCTGTCTCAGACACAGCAAAATACTCCTGTACAGATCCTGACAACAGTAACGTTCACTTTCCTTTGTCCTCAAAGCCTGTCTTCAGTACATGCAGAAAGCCTTGATCACAGAAAATCAACCCTTTCATACCACAAATATGCATGTGCTTCCTATAGCAAGCAGCCTTTGTCCAAAAGCTTCCTCTTTTAAAGCTGAAATTCCCCTTGTTTCAAAGCACATTTAATTCTCTTATAAGCATTAGTGTTACTCATGGTGTTCCTGAATTGCTGATTAGCCCTTGTCTTCTAGAAAACCTTTGCTTGGATTTTGCCTTTAGGAAAAAGCCGTTTGCCTGTAAGAAATAGCCCTTTTTGAATAAGGCTTGATTTTTTTATGTCTGGCAAGTTTTATTCACTTCTGTTTGCTTAAACTATATTAATAGAAGGGGAAATAGTTTTGTTGGCAAGGACTGAACTTTCTCCAATGAGATTAAACAAAACTGTCTGTCCTTCCCCAATTCTCTGTTGCTGAAAGCTACCAAGTTAATTTGAGATCAGATGACACAATAAAAATAGAGCTGAATGGATTTTTGTATAAGAATGTTGATATTCAGATTGATTCCATAACAATTATGGAAAATAAAAGAAATTTAAAGCCAAACCTATACCACAACTACTATGCTTGTCATGTAGTGATTAATTTTCTATATGACTCAGTACATAACTTGTGCTTATATGTTTGACTATTTATACATATAATTCTTTGATCAACTGATAACTTCATCCTTCTGTACTGTCAATTTATTTACATTTCATTTGATTCTCTTGTAACCTCATTTTGATTCTGACAGCTTAGTAAAAGTTGTGAATTCATCATCCATTAAGATTTGCTTTAGGTTTGCTTATGAACATGCCGTGAGCCTCATAAAAGCCCAGTTTAATGACTGCAATTGTGCTTGCCAGGCATAAATCAAATATTATTCACACCTGAGACTCTTGTCTCTGAATCACAGTTTATACATGGCATTCAAAAAGGAGCTGTCTGGGGAGAAAAATCCAGATTGCATCTACTACCTATTAAACATTATTAGAAATGAATTTGAAATCGGTTTCTATACACATCCTTTTCTTTGCCCAGGACAAACTACTCATCAGCTCTGATTAAAAACAGAGAAAAAGGCTGCTATGAGTGAAAAAGAGGAAGTTGTTTTCTCCAGTCTGTAGCAATCAGAGAGCTATAATTTGCTTTTAACTTAAGTTTCCTGTGAAAGCAGCCAAAAGAGTAATTTCTTCAACTAGATTGATTAAAAACTAATTAGATCTCATTTATGTGTTTTCTAAACAAGTTGAGCAAAATCTAAAACCTGAGCTTTTACAAGCTTTGTTGTTGTTTGTTTTTATTTCATTTTATTTTATTTTAATTTTGTATTTGCTTGCAACTCAGTGTTGTGGTTAACAAGAAAAAACAGTAGAGGTGCATAGGTTTTTGATGATGATGGAGTATCTTCCTCGCACTCTAAGATTTCACCAACAGTAATGATGAAGGAGACCTAAGCATGCTGGAAGTAATCAAATTGTAAATGCTACATATTCTTTGACTTTCTGCCTTTCTGTCTCACCATTTATACTCATTGTCACACATATGTGTTGCATTCAGTTTTCATCTGAGTCAAATCACTAGCCAGCCAGCCTGGCTGCAGTTGGATGAAGAGGCAGTACCCTTTATATGAGCCTCAGGAACATCTGATGTGGTAGAATTTGTTTCCTTGTTCATGGTGGAAGTTTTGCTATATGTTAACAGATTCTCCTTATCTGAACTGTTATTGATATAACAGATATTTGATGGTGATACTCAGTTGGCAAAGTATTGACTGTGATTCTCTTGTAAACAAAACACTTGTTGAGTGAGAGCTGAAATAGGAAACCAATGTGGCTCAATAAGAAGAGCATCTAAATACTATCCCCCCCCCCAGTATATTCTGAGAGCTATCTGACTGGAAAGCAGCTCTACAGAAAAGGACCTAGGAGTCCTGGTGGACACTAAGTGGAACATGAGCCAGCAATGTGCTCTTGCTGCTAAGAAGACTATTGGTATTCTTGGCTGCATTAGGTAGAGTGTCCCCAGCAGGTCGAGGGAGGTGATCCTTCCCCTCTACTGAGCAGTGACAAGGCCACACCTGGAGTATTGTGTCTAATTCTGCCCTTCCTCCAGTACAATGGACATACTGGAGGGGTCCAGTGGAGGGCCACAAAGATGATCAAGGGACTAGAGTTCCTCTCTTATGAAGAGAGACCATGAAAGCTGGGACTGATCAGCCTGGGGAAGAGGAGGCTCAGAGGGGATGATATCAATATCTATAACTACCTGAAGGGAGGATGCAATGAAGATGGAGCCAGGCTCACCTGTTCTGGGTGTACCTGCTTGAGCAGAGGGGTTGGACCAGATGACCTCCAGAAGTCCCTGCCAACTTCAACCATGCTCTGATTCAGTAAATCTGTCAAAGTTTTGGTGCAAGGCGGAGACAGTGCATAGGCAGGGAAAGAGAAATTAGATTAGGCTTTAACCGAAACACAAAAAATTACATAAGAAGGACCACAGAGCAGCAGGGATTTTGTAGAACAGTACTAGGAGTTAGCAGCAGCAAAGAAATGTTTTAAGAATAAAACTGTGAAAACTTTAAGCATGTTAAAGGAAAAGGATAATACTTGGTGGGAGATCATGAAGGAAAGGTAAGCAATTATTCAGAAAGACTGAACCTGAAAGCTCAGATTTAAGAGTGAATTTTCAGCAACTATTCAACCACTTTTTGTCTCTTGCTGAAAGAAAAAAATAATGAAATTTTTGAAATAGTAAGAAGACAAAGTAAGGACTGAAAATATATCTCCAAGGTAGCAGTAAGGGTTAGGGTTAGCCAGTAGGGTTGGGGATCTCCATTAGGGTTAGGGGTTAGGTTTAGGAGGTAGGGCTAGGGCAAGGGTTAGGGTTAGGGTTAGGTTATAGTTAAGGTTAGCCATTAAGGGTTAGGGATTAAGGTTACAAATTAGATTTAGGGTTATCCATTAATGTTAGGGTTAGCCTTCAGGGTTAGAGTCCTTAGATTTAGGGTTAGGGTTAGTGCTAGGGGCCTTAGAGTTAGTCATTAGGTTTAAGATTAGTATTAGGTGTAGGATTAGGGTTAGATTTAGGGCTAGGGTGAGGGTTACTGTTAGGTTTAGTTTTAGGGTTAGGTGTTTTTAGGATTAGCTAATAGATTTAGATGTAGTGTTTAGGTTAGCGTTAGCCATTATTGTCAGTGTTCCAGTTCGTGTTAGTGGTATTAGGGTTATAGCTAGGTTTGGGCTTAAGTGGGTTAGGCTTAGGGTTAGTGTTAGAGTTACAGGTACAACTTAATGCTAGTGGTAGGGTTTGCATCAGTGTTAGGGTTCAGGCTGGGTTAGGGTTAAGCTAGCCATTATGGTTAGTGGTGGAGCTAGGGTTAAGGTTAGCCATTTGGGTTGATGCTACGGTTAGTCATTACAGTTACAGAACCGGACACAATACTCCAGGTGTAGCCTCACCAGGGCTGAGTAGAGAGGGAGGATCACCTCCCTTGACCTGCTGGCAGCACTCTTTGAATGCAGCCCAGGATACCATTGGCCTTCTTGGCCACAAGGGCACATTGCTGGCTTGTGGTTAACCTGCTGTCCACCAGGACTCCCAGGTCCCTCTCTGCAGAGCTGCTCTCCGGCAGGTCTGTCCCCAGTTAGTCATTAGAGTTATCATTAGCCATTAGGGTTAGTGTTAGGAGCCTTGTTGTTAGGGTTTGGACTAGGATTAGTGGTCATAGTGTTTGGATCAGGGTTAGGATTAATTAGGTTTTGGTTTAAGAGTTACATCTTATTTAGGGTTAGCCTTTAGGCTTAGGGTTTCGGTTAGGGACCTTACAATTAGGGCTAGGGTGAAGATTAGCCTTTAGGGATAGGGTTAGTGTTAGATACTTGCATTAGCATTAGTTTTAGGGTTAGCCATTAAGGTTACAGTGAGATTAGGGTTAGCCATTGGGGTTAAGGTTAAGGTTAATGTTCAGGGCTTTGTGGTCTGGTTTAAAATTAGGGTTAGATTTAGGGTTAGCCATTAAGGTTAGGGTTAGGGTTATTACATTTAATATTAGGGTTATGGGCCTTATAAATAGAATTAGGTTTAAGACTAGGAGTTTGTTCTAGCGTTAGAGTTAGGAGCTAAGTTTAGGGTTAGCTGTTAGGGTGCAAGTCACTTATATTATGGTAGAATGAAGTGGAATAGATTAACTACAGCATATGTTGATGGACATGTCTTGCCACCCACAGGGAGCACATTTTGAGGACTGAATAGTGTGAGCAACTCAGGCTGCATCCCTCAAAGTCAGCAGGTTCCAAAAGTGACAGAGGGCTAAAGTGTAGACGGCTGAACTGATCACAGTACACACGTGTAGCAATTTAATGTGATAAGGATTTTACTTATGTGAGGCAAATGTTTTTTAGATACTTGCCGGAGTGGAAAAAGAATGGGATGAAATGGTCAAAAGCAGATGTACTGAATCACACAAGGTTTGTGTCCTGTTTTCTCAGAAAGCTGGTCTTGGTATTTGCTGGGAGGAAGGTAAAGGACGTCCTGAAGGAAATGATCTTAGTGCCATAGGAAATGGTGTGGCCTCCAAACAAGTAAGAGGTCTCTTCCTTGGAAATCCCAGAAAGCTTCTAGAACTGCAAGATCCATTGCCTGAAACTGAAGTAGTCACTAGGGGGCGGTGAAAAATCAGACCAGATCTAAACCGTGATGATGGCAGCTGTGACGAAGACAACCCAGTTTACAGTGGGAGAAGTACCTTAGCTCTTCTTATAGAAAGAGAAAATACCTTTTATTAGATCCAAATATTTGTGGAAAAATCAAGGAGATCTTTCAAAAATAAGTCTTGAAAAGGGCCTGACAACCTGCTTTCTTTTCTCTATATGTGAGTTGTTCCAATAGCAATCTTCATCTCTACAAATCTTGCTTGGCTTAGACTATCCTGGCTACAGCAACACTGCAATCATAATTAAGGATTTGTATGCCCACATCCAGAAAGCAAAAGGTGCTAAACACAGAGTTTGTACAATTCACAGGGAGAACTTAATGCTTCCAAATGGAAACTTTGACAATTAGCACACTGCTGAGGAAGCCACCTACACAGGTCTATGAGAAAAGTCAGGATGTCTTAAACCTAACCACTTTCTAGGATGTGGTTTTCTCATTCTTTGCTAATAGGTATTTCCTTTTCTTCAGCACTCACAGTCTAGAAGCTTCTGCTCACAAGCATCTTCACCTTTTAAAAAGAATGATGTATCACTCCATGAGAAGAGTGCAAGTAAATCCCCTTTCTGTTCTTTGGGAGTCCAGCTACCCTGGACATGGCAGGGGGGCAGGTTCGTAGTTCTTGTGAGGGGATTCTGATTTACTTTTTGACTCTGCAGGAATTCTCTGTGTATCAGGCTACAGTCAGTCCTGGAGCAGGACTGAATCACTTCTGAATCAGTTCCAGTTTGTGCAGAATTGCATAGTCTCTGGATCAGAGATGGAGAAGAAACAGATTGGCCTCTGTTTTCTAGTGCTTCATTTGGGACATGGAAGTTCTGGATGCATGTTGCTGTCCTTAGAACTGTATTATGAGTTCTGCATTAAATATTATTGTGCTGAATGCATCAGCGGTGTCTTGGGGCTGTGAAAAGACCAGGAATGACCTCATCTATAAGACTGCCCTCATCATAATCTAAAGCAATACTTTTGCTACCTCTTTATAGTCCACAGGTTCAGGAGTGGTTGAGAATTGCTACCTCTCAGGGAATATAGCTGACTACAGCGCTATTCTATAATACAGAATTATATTCTATATAGATAGAAGTGTACACACAGAACACAGACAGGACTGGGAATTGGCCTGCACCCACTCCAAGGAGGGCTCTAACCACAAAGCAGCTGTAAGAAATAGTCCCAGTCTCACAGGCAGAAAGAACCATCATCCTAATTGTATTTCAAAAACTATAAGCACTTACAATCTAATTTTGTGCAGAAACTGATTCAGTAAATATGTTCTGTGTTCTGAGACAACCAACCACATCAAGTCCCATGAACAATACAAAGAGAGGAAAGGCTTTCTACTGGCTTTTGGCTGGGACTAGATCTTGCTAGGGCCTGAATTAATAAACTCTCTTTAAGCACCTCGACTTTTGTCACCTGAAAGCCTGGAGCACTATAGAATTAGTTAAGTAGCAGCTGAGCAAGGACTTTCATGATTGTCATTCTGGGTTTAGGTACCTGCAATCTAGTCCAGGAGCCATCTTAGGTACTGAGAAGCTTTGGTGGACTTGGCTTAAGTGGAGAGACTGCTTTCCTCTTGTCATTGAATCACTTTTGGTTAGGTTTTTGGTCACTGGAGATTACCAAAGCCTTCTGAAAATTACATTCCAAGCCTTCTCTTCTCAAAGAAGGTATCCAGTGCAGCTCTTAGGAGCAATGGCCAGCAGTGCCTCGGAAAACATGTTAGCTCTCAGAAAAGACTAAGATTTGAAATTCTGCTGGTCCCAGGGCCTATTTCAGCAAGTTCTAACAGTTGTCCAGTAATGAGAACTACATCAGAGCTCTCAGGTACACCCTGTTTAGTTTTGATTCAGAGAAAGAAGGAGTTGCTACTATGGGGCAGGCGAAACTCTATTTAAACTTCATTCCTTACATTTATTAAATTGGCTGTGTCCTACAGGATGTTCCAGTTAAACTGGAAACAAGGTTTATTTAATATACAATGTCTGAGTTTTGTGAGAGGAAGATTAAAGAGTCCAGTGCATTTGGAGAGGATTTCTTTCTCATGGCTTCTGGTCTCCCCACTTGTTTAAACAAAATGCAGTTCTTTGATGTGGAAGTGATGGTAACATACAAGAGAATTAAATATATCAAATTTAAATTGGCAGTGAGCTTATAAACATTTAACCCTGTATATATGATGATGTACTGAAGTGCTTCTGCCTACGCCTCATACAGACTGACAAAACTTTTTCTACATTATGCTGACTGAAACAATTATGAGATTTGAGACCAGAGCATAGAACAAATCCTTTTTAACTCAAGTCCTCCTAGAGCTTAAGAGAATCTGACAGTCCTCCTAATAAGAAATGAAAACAAAAACTGGCTGAAAATGGAAGTACACGATTGTAGTATGTTCTGCAGTGCAAGTCCACTGTGTGGAAACATTATCAATTAACGTGTGAAACAGGATTTTGCTCATATATGGTTTGCTTTTCGTATCTAACTTAAATTAAATTAATTGCTAAAAAAATACAGATAATCATTTAAGAAGTTAAGCTGACAATTTACAATATTTTCTGTGAGTTTTTTTGTGAGTATTAAGAACAACTATCATAGAATCATAGAATGGCCCAGGCTGGAAGGGACCTCAAAGCTCATCTAATTCCAATCCCCCTGACACAGGCAGGGATGCCTCCCACTAGACCAGGTTGCTCCAAGCCCCATTCAGCCTGGCCTTGAACACTTCCAGGGATGGGGCATCCACAGCTTCTCTGGGCAACCTGTTCCCATGCCTCACCACCCTCAAAGTAAAGAATTTCTTCCTTATACCTAATCTAAATCTACCCTCTTTTAGTTTAAAGCCATTACTTCTTTTACTATCACTACACTCCCTGATAAACTAGTTTCTCTTCAAAGCTTATATTAGCTGTCACTTGAAGGAAGCAGGGAAAATGTGGAATAAATAAGTTCCTTTGCATAAGGCTTTGGTATTTAAGCCTCTTTTTCTGTATTATGTCATATCTGATAGTACTGTTTTTTGTTGTTGTTGTTGCTTAACTAAATTTCATATTAAGGGAACTACAGACAATGCTTTTGCCAGGGGTGACCTTCCTCTAGCTAAGGTGAGCAAGACGACTTTATTTCTTCCCTCCTCCTTTCACCCCTCCCCCCCCCCACTTCCTGCTAATAGGACCAAGAATAACTGAAGAACGGATGAAAGAATACAAAGTATTGATAGGTGCACTGGGAGTATCTGTGAAGTGAGAGAAAATAATGGTGGATTAGGTCATCAAGGAAACTAAGCATGCAGGAAATGACAGAACCTGACATCATATTCAACTCATCTATTATTCTATATATGAGTTTGGTGAAAGAGCTGTGCAGTAATTTCTTTCTTTTCCTATAAAAACTTTTTATCTTGAGACCCTTCTATTGCTACTTTTGCAAATATATTGTTGCAAATATCCAAACTGCCCGCAAAAGAGGTCAGTTTTCAGGGCTTGACATGGAACTAAATTGAAGATAATCCTCTCAAGTCAAAGGGGACAACAAGAGTTTTTCAACATATTTCAGAGATGCAAGATGCAGCCTCCCTCAATATGTTTGGGGAGGTACAGAAAATAACAATCCCATCCCTAAAGGTAAGCAGCACAGGTAGCTTCCTCTTGGACCAGCAAGATGCAGCCTGCTGCTGTCCTGAGGCTAATCCAAAGCAGAAGACAACTCTAGACTGCAAACACTATAGACACTTGCCTACTGGTGACTAATTTTTATAACCTTTAGAAACTGTGTGTGTGTGCATGATAGCTTGTACACATCCAAAAATATAGAAATTGCTACCTTTGAACATCCTGCATTGTGAGGGTTGGAAACTGTGTTCGTAAAGTATTAGCTTGCCAAAATGGGAAACAGAGAGTTTTAAATCTTTTTGAATCAAATAAGAGCAATTAGATTGAATAATGGAAAATTACATAAGCTGCTCAATAAACAGCAATCTTGATAAGTCTAGCAGCTTCCTCAGAGAACTGAAAAGAAGGTTACATTTGTTATATTACCATTTGTGTACCCACTTGTGTTCATCTGAAGTGCAGTTGTTGACTTCATACTATATTTTTAAAAAGTATTAACTTTATTCCAGTTCTAATGTTAATGTGATCATTCTCTTGCTTGATTTTATTTAGCTTAGTGGAAAAAAAAAAAGTTTTATTAAGATACAAATGTATTTTAAGCTTTATTATTATTATTATTATTAATAAGTAATCATCCTTGCACAAGACTTACCATCTGGGAGGGTATTTTTCCTTTCAGAATTGCAGCGAGGTTATAAAAGCTATAGTCACTGTGCTGGTAAATACTTGTCTGTCTCTTGATGCATACCCATGTTCTTCACGGTACAATATATATTTCTTTGTAAGACACCTGCTTACCACACCATTTTAAGGCCATTACATTAGATGCCTAGATATAGCTGGGTGTATGTGTTAACAGTGTATGAACCAGGAAAAATAATAATAAACACACACACACACACACAACTGCCAAAAACCAACAAAACAGCTGTATCTGATTATATATAAATTTAGGAGGTTTGATGGACTGTTTGTATAGTTTTGGTTTCCTAAAAATTTATTCAGCCTACGTTGCAGAGCCCATTGTATTTTGTCATACGTCATCATTATGCACTACTCTCTGAACAACTGTAACTTCTGTAACTTGAAGTACTTCAACTTGAAATTGCATTACTTGTAACAGTCAATGGATCTTGAAATTTTCTTGAAGATTATTTAATGTACTTTTTATTATCTCATTCCAGTCCTAGCAAACTCAAGTGAAAAGGTCTAGAGTTTATTAGCAATGCCCTGAAATCCCTAGTCCTTCAGAAGTTAAAAAAAAAAAAAAAAAAAAAGGATTATATAATCTACAAACATATATATTAGACATTTTATATTTACATTTATATTAAAAAGACAAGCTCTTCAAAGCTTAGAAATCCCTGCATAAATCACAGTGCCCCACCTGCCCTGCCAAGTGCATTGATTTATATAGGCCTGAAGGAACCATGTACCAAATCAAATATTGTGCAAGAGCAGTATAGTCAAAACCTAGTTAATTGAGACACCTGTATCTGCCTGTGTAGTACTATTCAAATACATACTTCAGTTCATTACTTCTGTTATGTGCTATTTTTATCCTGAAAAGAAGTAATGAGCAGCACTAGAGCACTTCAGAATCATACTATAGCATACGAACATTTGAAATAAGACCTGTTTTGGAAGACTGTTTTTATGAAGCATTGGGCTGCAGTCTGGTGAGGAAAAGACCTGAAGGAATGGAGCATCTCACAGACTTAATAAGACATTTTAATTTCACTGACATTATCAATGACAATGACCTGCTCAGATGTTATGACTGGAATGTTAACACCTCTGGTTACTATGTGATTAAGAAGGATATATATAGGAAAAAAAAAAAAAAAAAGAAAGTTTCAGAGGTAGGACTATACAGGGAAGATACAATTACCTTATATTAGAGCTGTAGATCATAAAACCATGAATAAATTAGGTTGGAAGGGACCTCTGGGGATAATCTAATGGAACCTCCTTGCTCAGTGCAAGTCTAATTAGACCAGGTTGCTCAGGGCCATGTCCAGTCGAGTCTTGAACACCTCTCTGGGCAACCTCTTTCAATATTTGACCACCCACAAGTTAAAAGAAAAAAAAAATCCTAGTATATAATTGGAATTTCCCATGTTCCAACTTGTGTCTTTTGCCTCTCATCCTATTCCTGCACCTGCAAGAAGAGAGAAATCAGAAGTGAGGACTGCTGGATGCCTGTAGCACAATGTGCCAACTAATACTGTCTAGGAAAATACAAGTAGTGTAGCAGGGTGGAAAGAGAGAAAAAGAGGAACATGAAAAGTGCCAATCCTTTAGCTTTGAAAGGTTAGAAAGCTAGCAATTACACTAATAAGGTAAGCCTAAGCATGTTTATATAATGGCCAGAACTCAAACCTGCACCGTTATGGAGAAATTAAAAACTGGGAGATTTGCAGTTACCAATTAAACATCAGTAGAGCTTCTTTTTTCTTCAGAGACTCTTCTGGCCAGAAGGTACCTCTGTGTTCATTTGGACCAATCTCTACATGCAAAGGCTGGATAACCATTTTGTTTTCAGAACTAGGTCAAACAATGTCTTTTAGAAAGAGATCAAACCTTGTTTTCTGGATTCAAAATGATGGTAACCATTTAATAACTTTCTCCACAAAGCTGGTAAAATGACACCTCTATAACATAGAAGTCAGCTAGCATAACTTAACTATTTTGGAGTTCATTACAAGAAATAAATATGTAAGTTGCTGAACTGGAACTTGGTGGTTGTCTAGGGACCAGTTTTCTCAGCCTGATTTTATTTAGCATGGCCAAGCACAGGAGAATCCCAAACACAGACAGCTTCAAAAGATTTAATTTATCAAATCTCAAAAAAGTTATGAGTAGAATCAATTGGGAAAATACATCTGGCAGAACAATGGAAATGGAAAAGGGTAGCTCTTTAGGAGAATTTATTAGGTTGCCAAAAGCCAAGGAAAAAGAAGTTTGGCCATACTCTTTTCAGTGGCTAAGTGAAAGCCATGTTTAGAAATAAACATTTTATAACAAATAGAAATTGGAAACAAGTCATAAGAACAATGTATGAGTAGCCACAAATCTTGGAAAACTGTTAAGGGAGGATAAGACTGCCAAAGAAGGAGGTCTCTGGCTGGAAGGTCTAAAGACAATATCAAGTTATTTAAGAACATTAGCATTAAATACATACATATATGCAGAAATGTTTGGTTATGACTAGAACAGATGATACAATTGCTTCTAACAATGCAGAAGAGAGTGAATAAAAATTTTCTTACTAAATTTCGAAGAAAGTAATGTCATATATGTATGTCAAATCTGGCTGATGAACTAATTTCTGACCTGCTAATTATTGAGATATTAAATACGCACTACTAGCCCAAATTATTTGCACTTAAGATTCACTCATGAAAGAAGTGGCATAGGTGATATCTATATCCCTATTAATTTTTAGCAAATGTTGGAATGATGGAAAAAACAAACAAACAAACAAAAAACAGAAAGCCATGTCTTAGTGGTAATACTGTGTTAATAATCAAAAAGAATGATACCACTACATATAAGTTAGATAGCCTGATTCAGTCCTGGTAAAATAAGGGAAAAGTTTTTAAGGATTTAGCTAAGAAATACCTGACGGGTAAGATTATAAATTATGCCAATTAGCATATTTTTAAGGAAGTTAATCAGATCAAACACTTGTGCTGGGCACAGCTTCCCCTAGATGATTTTAAAATAAAATGCCCGCATTCTTAGAAAAAGAGTGGAAGAATTTGGCTGACAGTGTGTACTCAGACAAGTAGCCTGGGAAAACTCAAAAACTCAACTCAAAGTGTAATTCAGGACAAAAGGCCTGGTAACCACAGGCTGGCTTTTCTTGTGCATGAAAACCATGTTATATCCTCCCAGGCTGCAGCACAATTGTGTTGACTGACTGCACCTAGCAAGACATTTTTGAAGTCCTGTCACTTAATTAAACCAGAACTTTTATTTTACAACTCGATGTTAAAGTTTGAGACATTTTGGAGATAAGGTTGTAAAAAAAAAACCAACAGGATTTCCCCCTGGTTTCCTGATGAGAGAGGCTGAAACTTTTTGTTTGCTTAAATTTAACAGAAGAAAATCCAGCAACTAGATAAGACGGGCATGGAAAAATTTTGTTAGAAGAGTCATTAATTATGGGTAATTGAAAACAAGGGATTAGAATTTAAACCCTTATGCGGCCTAACCTTTATAGAATCAGTAATGATTCTGTAAAAAGATATTGTAGATAGCACATCTTTTATTTAATCTCAACTTTTCAAACTCCTTATTTTTTTCCAAATTAGTAACAAGAAAGATTTAATGTAGCCACATTTTAGCCTCACACAGCCTGCATCCTGGAGCACTGAGTAAAGGCAGACTACAGGGAATTTCTGAAGGATTTTTCAGAATGAATATTGGGTGCTTTCTTTTTAGGTGCACTTCTCCTTTAGTAATGATAAAGAAGTCCCATGGTGGAACATTTGTTCTGACCCATGGGGAATGTGTAATGATTTGTTTCCTGCCTGAAGACTGATGAAGCTGCTGGCATATGAAATGTCAGTTGTTGGTCATGCTGGCAAAAAAAGGCATTTGTAGTTTTTAAGAACCACCATTAATCATACCTTGTGTCAGAGAGTGAAGAGTGCAGCAGTGCCAGCACATTTCTAAGAAAAGAAGGAGCTGTCAAAAAGGGAAACTGGACTAAAAGATTGTCTGTGACCAGTCATGAGGCTGTCTGGTGCTGCATCTTGGTGGCAGAGGGGTCTGGTGGGACGGAGAGGTGGGGGGCAGTCTTCTAAAGATGAAAAGCTGAGCTGCATGGGCACATTCAGAGGGTGTCCTCCCTGACGTACCTTTGGAAGAGGTGTGAAAGTAGCGTTGCTTGGCCTGACTTTTGATTCCTTTGCTTCCCAGGGTCCATGTCAAGGCTAATTTGTACCTGTCTACCTTAAACTACCTTAAACTTTAAAAAGTACATCAAATTAGTTTTATAATCTCATTTCAATTCTTAAACAATGTCTGTGAGGGGTATAAATTGTAGCTGATGACAGAGAACATTGAAGATTTATGTGCTGCCGTCTAACGGGCATGAAGTTTGCTGTTGTGTGCTTTACTAAAGGCCGTCTATCTAATCTAAATAGCGCATTTCTTCTACCTGTTGGTAATTAGGTAAATAGGCATGAAAAAAATATGAAATCTAGCATAAGCAGAAGGCACAGATCTATAGCAAATGTTATAGATACATGTATTACTTATTATGGGATATCCGTGAGCAATGGGTTCTAGTACTGCCATGGACGAAAATACCACCAGAAATAAATTTCAAAGTTTTCCTAAAGAGAAATTCAGAAAGACTGAATGATAATGCTGGTAGTTTAACAACAACATCTGAGCAAGAATGAGTGGCTATATATGCATTCTTACAAATCTGAAACAGAAATTAGATTTCTAGCCATCAAAGAATGAATTTACAGAACATACTTGCAAACTGAGATGTAGGTGCAACCCAGACTGTGGGCATGGGACATAGTAAACTCATAAAAATGGAGTAGTTAAGTTGGGAAGTTGATAAAACTGAGAATAATAGGTTGGAGAGGGTGCCAGGTTAGCCACAGGGTTTCTGCCAAAATTGCTCCTCAATAAAAGAGCAGGCAAAGTAGGAGTAAGTGTCAGGAAGAAACCATGCCTGGAAATAGGTAGACAGGTCCTTGTGTCTGCACAGAAACGCAGAGCACCTTATGAAAGAGTTTAGCAAGGCAATATCTGCCAAACACATCAAAAGAACAAGTCTTTAGTATTGTAAAACACAAAACAAAACAAAAACAAAACAACAAAACAAACAAAAACAAAATAGCAGCAGCCAAAAAAAAACAACACACACAGAAAACCTGCAAGTTACAGTGATCTCTAAGGCCCTCCGTAAATACTCTTTTGGCATTGGGAGACATCTCTTTCCTGTGAGTACAGCTTCATATGATGAAGCTAGCTTGTTCAGATCTGGGTCAGGAGTGTTAAGGAAGCTGATTTTCTGTAACTCCATGCACCCGGTTTAGGCCAAACACATGCACTCCCTCAGATTTGGACCAAAACTAGTCAGTTGCCTGGGCATCCCCCCACACCACCATTTTACCATTTTGCTTTTTCTCCTAATCGATGCTGCCCCATTACTCAGGCCTGGAACTTCTCCACTAGCGTGGCATTTTACTCTTTGATATTTCAAACTTGTTCCATGTGTGAATAATTTAATTTCAGTTATTTCTGTTTCTTTCCCTGATGGCATTGCATCTGTTTTATACGTCAGGATATGAACTACTTGTGCCTCTTCTTATCAGCTGTTCTCAAAAGTTCCACTTTCTTCCTTTATCCTCCATAGGAAGAGCTTATTCCCAGTCATACTGTCTTTAAAACAAATATTTTCCTGCCTTGTGCCTATAACTTTGTGAACTAGCTGAGCTCATTGCTGGGCTTTTGCTTGGCATTTGGACATTTTCTTTTTCTGTTTTGCTGACATTGCTTGGCATGTTTATTTCCTTTGCTATTTCAGTTTCTCTAATCTTTACTGAAATACTTTAAAATGGGTTGCTTAGTATAATGTAATCTGTGCCTTTTGAAGTCCTTTAAGATTTTGATTCAGTGGTCTTTCAAATATCTCTTCAATGAATCCCAATTTTTCTAATCTTTAATGAACAGTCCTGATCGATCAATCTATCTATCTATCTATCTATAAAGACTCTTCAGAAAAGAGTCCTCCTTGTGAAAAAAGTCCTTCTTCCTCTTTTTTTTTTTTTTTTTTTCTCTGAATTCTTGCAGAGAAAATGTGTAGCATTTCTTCTTATGGACAGAATGTTCCTTATGCCTTTATTTTACCATTTCAAAACAATGTTCCCCTTCACCTCCATATATAAATGCAGCTAATACTCCCCACACCAGGGCCATTTCTTTAATCATCTTCCATTTTACAAGCCCTGATGATTTGCATGTGCAACATTAAGTGCTAGTTGAACATGAACTTTTTCAAGATTTATTCAGCATCTCATAATTTTTAAAGCTGCCAGGTTATTCACATGATATTGCCACAGAGACTCTGAAACTTTGTTTTTATTGTGACTTTTTCTGTACTGAGGTTAGTCGGTTTCACCCAACATGTTCCATCAATAGAACATCTCTGTTCTGTTTTTCTGTATTTACTGGGACTTCTGACTTCCACTTTTAAGGACCCCTTTGCATTGCAGTCCTATTAAATGCAAATTTTATGTAACAAAAAGAAAAACGTAAACAGTAAGCACAACACTCATGCTGCCATCTTTCAGCCTGGCTTTAATTTCTGTCTCTGTCTGTGAAGGAATGTGTGAAAATCTAGCTATGGTTCAACACAATAACCTGCCAGGGGTTATTTAACTATCAGATGGAACACAAACCTCCACAGCAGCATTTATTGCGAGGCAGGATAGGCTCTGAGGCATGAAAGGGCTAGCTGTAGAGCTCTGAAGATGTCCAGATAGGATCAGCAGATCTTTATGCATGCTTGAGAGAGAAGGGATGAATCTGGCTTCATTCTTCCTGAGGGGAGATGGCTCAGTGTTATCAGTTGTCAATGTGTGCACTCGTATTCATGTGTGTGTGTGTTTCTGGAAAGGAAAAGAAAAAAGAACATACAATCAGAGTGAAGGTATATAATCATAGATATAGCAGAGAAGTTCCCAGTCTAATCTGTGTGGGCATTTGCATAAACAGTGGCAACACTGGTCACCACAACCACTAAAGGCAGGAGCAGAAATGTTTTTCTTTCTTCCTCACCTGTTGTCACATGCCTATTTGTGGCTAGAAATTCTCTTGCAGTTGGAGTGGGGAGTGTTAGAAGGTGAGTAAGATATCTTGCAGCTTTCCCTGCTGCATGTGTCAGTCTGCAGTTAGGTAGGCAACTGCAGGCTGGACAACAGTGTGCCAGGAATTTGTTGCATGAGCACAAACATCTATGCAACAGTCATGCATTTGCCCACTGTAGATGATGATAGTGCCCATGATCTGTTATTTTGGGTTCACTTATGCCTTCGGAACAAGGGAGCACATGAACCTCATATACTCCATGGGAAATCATGCCAAATGACAGCTACTGTGTCTGGTCAATTTGCCTTGATGCCTTCACTTCCACCCTCAGGCTTGACCTGGTTTAGGAGAGCAGTTGTTTGCACAGATCCCTTCTTCCCTCCAGATCTGTGGATGGACTAATGAACAGAGCTGCTAATGTGAGAACCAGATCTGTTATATTTATGTCAAATGGTATATTCTCCTTTAACAGCAGATTTTTTCACTGCCTGTCCACAGACTGGTTTTAATTCAGTAGCATTAACTGAATGACATTTTACCTGAAGATCAAGTTTCCAAAGGGCTGGCTTATCAGCTTGCAGTAGTTCTAACACTATTTAGACCTGAATGTCCATCTCTGTCATGTTCTTTCTCTTTCTAAAGAGAAATGTCTTTTAACAACTCTTAGCATGTAATGATGATAACGTACAGCTATCAACAATGCAATGATAAAATGTCAAATAGAAATATATGAAAGGGCCCTTCAGTTTTCTACATATTTATGACTTACTTTCTTTTAATATAAAACATTTTTTTTTCTTTCAATATGTAGATATAGAATAAAATCTCTTGAAATCCAGAAGTGAAATCGCATCTCATTAAAACATGGAGTTAGTGAAATGGAAACAGATGGGCCCTGCTGGGAAGGAGAAGATCATTGAACAAGACTGGGATAACTTAGTGAGTTTGCAATTATAAAGCATGTGGCTTTGTAATTTCTAACCCCCAGTTCTGCAAAGTAATCAGTGCAGTTGGATTCATATGTCTGCAGGGAGGCTCATTGAGACAGGCATGAAGATCTGTGTAAAGGAACAGGCACATGCAGCTATTCCAAAACACAGCTGTAAGGAAATGAATCTCTCTCTTTTCTAGCCAAATTTTAATCTGCCCTCTCCAGAAGGGAAGAACACTTCACTATAAAATATGAAGCTGCTTTTCAGCTCCCCTGTAGCTGCTACCAGATCTGGGCTGGAATTTTAAATAAAATATGAACCTTTCAAACATGGTTTGATTTATCTGCCACTGTTGAATGTTGTCCATCTCAGTATGCCACTGGCAATGGGAAGCAGGTTTTAAAATTATGTTTCTAAGAGGGTTCCGACTTTTTCTTAATAATGTTGAAAATGTTTATCTTTGCTCATTTCTGTAATAAACTTTTGGTAACAGGAAACCATACTTTATTTATGTAGAAATTTCTCATCTCCTTTATTGTAAAGATGTCTTAGCAATTCTATTTTTAGGATTGCACAGACAGGGCATTAATCTTGCTTTGCTTTTAACACAGATTGTGCTTAGATATGAAGTGTCAGATGTGTGAGATTTGTGACCATCCTGATGATCAGTATGGTTCTTATTTCCAGAGACATCTTCAGTCATCAAGTCCCATTACCTGCAAACCCAGACTACACATGATATACTTAAGTCATTACACAATCTCTTCCATGTGTTTAACAAGTTCCAATAATTTAAGATGGTTCTTTCAGTACACACTGCAGGCAACCATTTGGTCTCAAGGTCCTGAAGCAATTTAGCTCCTGACGCTTGCTCCTGAGCATCTTTGGAAAACTTATTTTCACTTCCTCAGCCAAAGAATGTCAGTGCTGCTGCTTGTCCTAAAACACACACTCCTGGACCTCATATTTTCTTTTACAGTCTGATATTTATCCCTGTTCTGCATCTCTGTACAGAAGTTACCATCCAAGAGTTCAGTTTTCATAGCTGCAGATTTACTGGCAGACTGTAATACTCTTTCATGGTTCCAAAATTCCTTTTTGATGTGCAAGTCCCTTTATGCCTTAGGGAAGCAAAGAAGAAAGCCTGTGAATATGTGATACATTAACAAATACATGCTGGAGGTTGATATTGGTAGTGAATCAGAAATTCTAGGAGAGAGCACGCCGCCCTTGCATGTCCGGAAAGAATGGGACAATGCAAAGCTTAAAGTGAAACAGCAAGGACTACTACACTCAAAAAAAATATCTTTCCAGAAACACTTTGAATGGACCAGAAAGGTGCAAGTCAGCCTCTGTGAGAACCAGAGTAAAGGAAGCAAGAATATGCCTATGTGGGACAGTTTGGTGTAGGTGATGGATGGGAAAGCCATATCTTTGATACGTTACATTGAAAAAAAATCAACAAAGTGTGATTCAGAGCTCCCATGGACAATTCAGAACAGAAGATCATGCATGAATTATGGGTCTGAATTAGAATATTGTGTTCTCTACCTCTATCAAGAGAGGAGGTGGGAGAATGAGATTAGTGAATCATCCTGTTACAGCCACAATGAGAATGAGCAAAGACTAGCCTTCATCATGCAGATGTAAGGGTAAGTGTTGTTTGGAACAAAATGGAACCTGAATTGGAGAGGCTGATCAGTGGGATGTTCACACAGAAAAAATAGTAAAATGTAAGTTCACACACATTTAGCATCGCAGTGAGTAGGTACAGAGAGAGCAGAAAATGGGCCAAAGAAAAAATCTTGTGGCAAAGTCTGGCTGTTGTTGAGGGGTCTTTTCCAAAGAAGTGATAATTGGAGGGATAACATGATAAACATGAAGACAGAGTCACAGGAACCACTAGAGACATCATGAAGAGTATGCTCACCTTGGTTTAGCCGCCATCAATGTGAATGTCATTTTGAGCTGTGTCAGACTTACCATAAAACTTGGGTATCCGAGGAAAGACTGGAAAATATTTGGGAGAAAGTTGAAGAAGCAGCTTCGCAAATAATGATTGAATACTGTGTGCCCATATTGTCAGGCTTGACGGGATTCCTCTGATCATTTTAAGAGCAAAGAAAGACTACGTAGCTATGGTATGAACCATAAATACTTTCATAGGAAAATCATACTTTTTCTACCTTTAGGAAATGTGAACTCTCCTAATAACTTTCCAGAAACGCTGGCTTGCACAAATAAAGTGACTTCAGTGCTGATGATCAAGCATTTTTGCACTTTAAACCCTCAGTTACATAAGCAGTCAAAGACAGCAAAGTGAGCACAGGAAATTCCTGGTTCTTGTGAAAACCTTTAGGTTTCATCACAAGGCATTTCTGAGAATGTTCAGGGCATCTCTGAGAAAACATTAATATATGCAAAATCTATGTAGTGTAGCACAGGCTTGTAAAAACAATTAATTCAATATCATTCTATATTTAATGTTGTTCAGCTACAGAGTAACACTACTGCAGTGTGGAAAATCACTGGCAGACTTACAGGGGTATGCATATTACACAGTATGACAGAACCAAAGGATGAAAAATGACTCT